>NW_027136899.1:0-600000 GCF_040869045.1 Eurosta solidaginis
ACGGTTGTTGTTGTTGAAGCGATAAGGATACTCCCCGAAGCCCTTGGGGAGTGTTATCGATGTTGATGGTCCTTTGCCGGATGCAGATACGGTACTTTCCAGTATCAAGCACCACTAAGGCACCAGCCCGACCATCTCGGGAACGATTTAGTATGACCACATTAAACCTTCCAGGCCATACCGCCCCCCTAGATCCATGAGGAACTTGGAGTCTCCAGAGCCGCGCTGTTAAAGTAACATGATTCGCCACGGGTAGGTGAGGTTGACAATTGGGTTGGATAAGCTATATTTTGCGCTGGCAACACCTTGAAAGGGTTGTGCTACACAACCCCTCAATTTAGTATTTTAGTCGCCTCTTACGACAGGCCCCCTAACCCGCTGGGGAAAACGGTCATAAACCTTTGCACAACACAGTCCATATATACACATATACATATATATATACATTTTTTTCGATCCAAGAGTTGTTATATACAAGAACACGAGGTTGGCGATGAGCCGCTGTGGCTCGGCTACTGGCGTTTTTCAGGTATTCCATAATGACTGTCAGAGAAAAAAAGAAAGCCGAACATTCAGTTGCAGAAATAACTGAATACAGGAGCTTAGTCAAATACTGCGATATTACATTATACATTTTATGTTGTTGTTGTAACTGCAAAATTTGTCCCCAAAGACTTAGGGGAGTGTGCTGACTTACGCTTTTTAGGTGCATAAAATGCTTACTGTAAATACTTACAAATGTACGTCATTTTAAATTGAAATAAAGTCTACTAACCTTTTCAATGTATTGCAATTTATCCTCTTTTGCCATACTCATCCACTCTTTAGCGCCACGTTTAATTGTTTCCACAGCGGAGAGTCCTGTATTACGTTGACGAAAATCGCCAATTTTCGTCTTGTGGATTGCAGTTTTGGAAACGCCTTTATTGTTTTCGTGGTGGAGCGTGAAGTTAATGACGGTTTCATTATCTCCATTAATGACTATCGTTAAATTTTTTAATGGTTAAAAAAATTATTCTTTGCGTTGGGACGCACTAATTTAGATTTGGCTTAGTAATATTTAAATAATAACTATAGAGTTAATAGAAATTCCAGTGTTTTTGCAAATACAGCTAATTTTTGTAAAATTAATGAATTTTAATCTTTTCGACTTGAATTTGTAATGATTGGAAAAATTCTATAAACTCGACAGGTTTACGAAATTATTGAAACTATTTCCAAAAGCTTTTGTGGTAAATGAAATATGAAAGTATTCAGTGTTAAATATGTAAAGTGTAATAATAAGTTACATGAAACCAAGGCGAATTCAGTACCAGTTGTTGTTATCCCAACTGCTGATTGCTTCTTCTAGATTATTTTCCATACAACGCGTGGTACTAAAATATGTCAGTTAATCGAAATCAATAAAAATTTTCTTTTGACTTGACATTCTTCTGCACGGCGAATTAGTCGAATTCGCTTTGCCACCACCTGGTATGGATTCGCCTTGCATGAAAATAAGCCTTGTACAAGTAGAGTTTGATGTAATGATCCAGAAATTCGCCACCACCAACAAGCGATAAGGCTGCCATAGTCTATAACAAAGGAACCGATAACATTTAGCCAAGGTGAATTCATACGAGGTGGTGGCAAAGCGAAGTCAACCCAATTGCAGACGAATTTCAAGTCAAAAGTAAATTAGCATTGGTTTCGATTAAGTGGCATATTGTCGTACCAAATGTCAAGGAGAAGCAATCAGCTGATGGGAAACTATCAAGAAGAAGCAATCAGCTGAAGGGATAACAATACCTGGTACTGAATTCGCCTTGCTTTTAATCACGAAAATCGTCAAAATCGTCAAATTCAAAAAACTTTATTTTTGGTGCGATTTGTTAGAAAAGTCTAGGGACCGATGGAAGATGGAAAGAGAGGAAGAGAGAAAGTAATAGATGCGAAAATATAGAAAGAGGAGAGCAAGGAACGTAGAAAAACTTATATGACATGCATTGTAAATTTTCTTTTGACTTGACATTAGTCTGCACAACGAATTACATAGGTTGATTTCGCTTTGCCATAAGCTGGTATGGACTCGCCCTGGAGTGAGCAAAAAGCAGAAAGAGATAAAGTGAGCGAAAACTATGTGAAAAAGTGGTAGAGAAAGTGGAAGAGAAGGGAGAGATAAAGTTATAGCGTATTCCTAAAGTTCAAAATGTTGAACCAAAGATTGTGTACGATGGCGAAGCTTTGTAGCTACAACAAGTAAGGAAGGTTAAGTTCGGGTGTAACCGAACATTACATACTCAGTTGAGAGCTATGGTGACAACATAAGGGAAAATAACCATGTAGGAAAATGAACCGAGGGAAGCCCTGGAATGTATTTATATGACAAGTGTATCAAATGAAAGGCATTAAAAAGTATTTTATGAGGGAGTGGGCCATAGTTCTATAGGTGGACGCCATTTAGGGATATAGCCACAAAGGTGGACCAGGGGTGACCCTAGAATTTGTATGTACAATATGGGCATCAAACGAATGGTGTTAATGAGTATTTTAAAAGGGAGTGGGCCTTAGTTCTATAAGTGGTTGCCGTTTCGAAATATCGCCATAAAGGTGGACCAGGGGTGACTCTAGAATGTGTTTGTACGATATGGGTATCAAATTAAAGGTATTAATGAGGGTTTTAAAAGGGAGTGGTGGTTGTTGTATAGGTGGTCGCCTTTTCGAGATATCGCCATAAAGGTGAACCAGGGGTGACTCTAGAATGCGTTTGTACGATATGGGTATCAAATGAAAGGTGTTAATGAGTATTATAAAAAGGAGTAATCATTAGTTCCATAGGTGGACGCCGTTTCGAGATATCGCCATAAAGGTGGACCAGGGGTGACCCTAGAATTTGTTTGTACAATATGGGTATCAAAGGAAAGGTTTTAATGAGTATTTTAAAATGGAGTAATCCTTAGTTCCATAGGTGGACACCGTTTCGAGATATCGCCATAAAGGTGGGCCAGGGGTGACTCTAGAATTCGTTTGTGCAATATGGGTATCAAACGAAAGGAGTTAATGAGTATTTTAAAAGGGAGTGGGCCTTAGTTCTATAGGTGGACGCCTTTTCGAGGTATCGCAATAAAGGTGAACCAGGGGTGACTCTAGACTTTGTTTGTACGATATGGGTATCAAATGAAAGGTGTTAATGAGTATTTTAAAAGGGCGAGGGGCTTAGTTCTATAGGTGGACGCCTTTTCGAGACATCGCCATAAATGTGGACCAGGGGTGACTCTAGAATGAGTTTGTACGATATGGGTATAAAATTAAAGGTATTAATGAGAGTTTTAAAAGGGAGTGGTGGTAGTTGTATATGTGAAGGCGTTTTCCAGATATCGACCAAAATGTGGACCAGGGTGACCCAGAACATCATCTGTTGGATACCGCTAATTTATTTATATATGTAATATCTGCCAAGATTTTAAGGGTTTTTTATTTCGCCCTGCAGAACATTTTCATTTTCTTCTACTTAATATGGTAGGTGTTACAACCATTTTATAAAGTTTTTTCTAAAGTTATATTTCGCGTCAATAAAACAATCCAATTACCTTACCATGTTTCATCCTTTTTTTCGTATTTGGTATAGAATTATGGCATTTTTTTCATTTTTCGTAATTTTCGATATCGAAAAAGTGGGCGTGGTCATAGTCGGATTTCGTTCATTTTTCATACCAAGATAAAGTGAGTTCAAGTAAGCACGTGAACTAAGTTCATTAAAGATATGTCCATTTTTGCTCAAGTTATCGTGTTAACGGCCATGCGGAAGGACAGACGGACGACTGTGTATAAAAACTGGGCGTGACATCAACCGATTTCGCCCATTTTCACAGAAAACAGTTAACGTCAAAAAATCTATGCCCCCACCGAATTTCAAAAGGATTGGTTAATTTTTGTTCGACTTATGGCGTTAAAAGTATCCTAGACAAATTAAATGAAAAAGGGCGGAGCCACGCTCATTTTGAAATTTTCTTTTATTTTTGTATTTTGTTGCACCATATCATTACTGGAGTTGAATGTTGACATAATTTACTTATATACTGTAAAGATATTAAATTTTTTGTTAAAATTTTACTTTAAAAAATTTTTTTTTTAAAAGTGGGCGTGGTCCTTCTCCGATTTTGCTAATTTTTATTACTCGTACATATAGTAATAGGAGTAACGTTCCTGCCAATTTTCATCATTATATATCTTCAACGGTTGCCAAATTACAGCTTGCAAAAGTTTTAAATTACCTTCTTTTAAAAGTGGGCGGTGCCACGCCCATTGTCCAAAATTTTACTAATTTTCTATTCTGCGTCATAATTTCAACCCATATACCAAGTTTCGTCGCTTTATCTGTCTTTTGTAATGAATTATCGCACTTTTTCGGTTTTTCGCAATTTTCGATATCGAAAAAGTGGGCGTGGTTATAGTCCGATATCGTTCATTTAAATAGCGATATGAGATGAGTGCTCAGGAACCTACATACCAAATTTCATCAAGATACCTCAAAATTTACTCAAGTTATCGTGTTAACGGACGGACGGACGGACGGACATGGCTCAATCAAATTTTTTTCGATCCTGATTATTTTGTTATATGGAAGTCTATATATATTTCGATTCCTTTATATATGTACAACCACCCGTTATCCAATCAAACTTAATATACTCTGTGAGCTCTGCTCAACTGAGTATAAAAGTGAATGTGTTCAAAATTCTCAACATTTCTTCGACATTTTTTTGGTCATGTGATTACTATTGTAACGAATTTACTGAAATTCCTCTTATTTGCAACCTTCTACTAACGTTCGAATCACTAAAATGTTGAATAAATAACTCCACTGTTCTATAATGCAAAATGGCCTTTATTAAAGTACTTCACAATAACACTTCGCAACTGATAGATTGCTTAAATCAAACTGATTGTCGTGCCTCAACTGTTGCCGCCTTTTATACTGTCTGGTTTCCTCGTTGACATATTTCTAGGCGCTTCTATTTCTAGAATTAGCTATAACTACAGATGCACGATTTTATAGCTTCTCTCATAGCCCATGCGCGTGTATATGTGAGTGATACTTGCACAATTGATTGTATACTTTTGGGAGTATCTCAAATATATGCATGTGTTTGTGCGTCACTCTCCGCTGCTCGTATGGACATATGGGTAGACATAATGATTGATTTGTTGATGTGCATACGAGTCACTAATTAGTATCGGCTTAGAGATGATAGTATCCCGTATATAAAATTTTGGAAAAGAGGAGGGAGTGATTGGTAGTATAATTTGGCGTGCAGGTGCAAAGAAAAGTGGAAGGGGCATTTCTTTTCCAGTATGAGTAGGAGTAGGTGTGCATGTGGAAGTGGGAGTGCGATAGGAAAGGAGGATGCAATATATAGGCTCGTTATACGTTACTTATAAAGGAGTTATCGGTTTGTTATCTAAGTTTTATACCGATTTTTTATGAACGAGTTGTCCGCTTCCTATGGATTTGGTATCAAAAAGTCATCGATTTTTTACCAAAAAACTACGATTTGTTCAGAAAGTTATCTTAAATTTATCGAAATATTATCAAAACATTGTAGATTTGCTATCAGAGTGTTAAAAAAATAAATGCTAAGCGCGATAACCTCGGAAGGCATTTTTCGCTGAGCTTCTCTTCCAACTTGAGTCGTGCTCCCTTGAGTTGTCAGATCTCATCTCGAGAGAACAATTAAACTAGGTCCTAGAAAACGTCTATTATTTGCCAAGAGTATTTGCGTCAAACAAATTCCAGTAACACTATGGCCGCATCCAGTATATGTGACCCGGTTTATGAAAGGGCTTATGACTCAAAAAAAATTACTACCACTAAGAAACTGAAGAAATGCATTGTTTATCTTTAACAGCTGTTTCTCGCAATTTCTTTTTTGAGTCATAAGCCACCTTTTCATAGACCGGGTCACATATGATGAATTTCATATCAAACCCGATATGCATTTAACCCGACCCCCTCAAATTTTGATGAAAATTTGCATACAGGTACACTTTACCTATACAAACACAACCTCATTTTTATAAATTGCATTTGTGAAAAATTGTGGGCGTGGAAAGGTGTCATAGTTGTGAAAAATGCGTGAAAAGTGATGGTAATAGGTACTTTTGAGCTTTGATAACTTCGGAATGGCTCAACCGATTTCAAAGATATTGATACCATTGGAAAGGTATTCGAATCGGCTTTCGAAAATATACACTGTAAAAAAATTTTATTACACTGAGAAATTTTTTGTTTCAAAAATAAAATTTTAAACTTAAAAAAATTCAAAGGCCAAGTGTTTTAAAATAAAATATATTTTTATTAGAAAGGTCTATTTAATAACGTATTGTAACGAATTTGCTGCAAATCTTCTTATTTGCCTTTTGCTAGGTTCGTATCGCTAAACTGTTGAATAAATCACTCCAATATTGAATAATGGAAAAATGGCCTTTATTAAAATGCTTCACAATAATACTCAAACTGTGCAACGAATAGCTTAATAACCAAACTGATAGCTCAAATGAAACTCCACTAATCAAAATAATACTGGTATTGCTCGCTAGATATCTTCTTAGTCGTAACTGCTGATCAACTCAAATCAAACTGAATCACTTCTTACTCGCCTGCACTGCTTTTATAGTTTACGCTGCATACTTCTAGGCTCTTCGATTTCCAGAAGTTACTAGTTGTTTCGGCTACAAAATCGCCAGCCACAACTACGTGCACAAATTATTGCTCTCTCTTGTGACAACTCAGATAAGATATATGCATGTATTTGTGCATTGCCGCTCAGATGTTCGTATACGTACATATGTGTAGACACAATTATTTATTCGTTTATGTAGATACATAATGATGAATTATTGATGTGCATTCACGTCACTGGTTAGCATCGGCTTAGAGACGATAGCATCGCTCAGTGCTGCTAACATTCGTTACACTGCCCTCCACCTAAGTCTGATCGTCCCGATCAGACAAATCTCTCGATCTAAACGCCGCTAGCATCTCCAAATGAACCACCTTTCTATTTCGTGGTTTCCCAATGGTTTGTATGCGGTAGATGGAATTACTGATCTTCTTCACAACCTTGTACGGGCCTTCCCAAATGCACCGAATTTTGGCTGGAACACCTTTCCGCCGGAGAGGGTTGTTTAACAGTACCAAATCTCCCTCCAAGAACCCTTCCGAATTATTGTTCTCATTGTACCTGCGTTTGATCTTACTACTCATTATCCTTAGTCGTTTCCTCACACTCTGTTGTTTGACCAATGAACTACTTCGCAGAGCTTGCGCTTGACGGATTGGCTTGACAGTATCGTTCCGCCGTTTCCCAACAGAAGTGCGTGATGGCTTGAAACCACCCTTGCATGCTTCCTGCAAAATTCTTGCAGTCGTTTTAGTGCGTCCATTAGGGTTTGTCAATGCCGGTGTTTTTGTCGCAGGTACTTTTGATTTCGCTTTGTTTGGCCCATTCGTTTCATCAACCTTTACCTTTGACTTTCGTGGCCTTTGTCGACTTTTCTCCACCAGTACTCGATTACTGCTGAAACCTTTTTCCAAACTGAAGTTAATTGGCACATCCTGGTTCTTATAAAGCATCACCCTTTTCTGCATATCGATCTTGATGTCATGGTCAACCAAGAAGTCCACTCCCAATATGACTTCATCAACGATCTCCGCCACAACGAATTTGTGTAAAACCATGACCTTCCCAATCAGTACTTCACATATCACTTCTCCCTGGACTTGGTTATACTCGCCTGTGACCGTACGCAACCTTGCTCCAGGTAACGGTTTAACTCTCCTGTTGACTAATTCAGATCGAATCAAGGAACGAGATGCGCCCGTATCTACAGTCAGTACACGCTCCTCGCCATCGACATTGCCTCTGACGGTAAGACTGCTCGATTTTCTACCAATTTGCAACACAGATATCATAGGACATTCAATAGCCGGGGCAAGTTTTCGTTCTTTACATTCGACACGCTCTTGCTCATCTCCTCCAGCTTTGCGTTTACGCCCACCCACATTGTTGGAACTATTAAGGCCAAGATCGCAATGACGTGCAATGTGACCGGACTTCCCGCATTTGAAGCATTTGATAACTTTTTCACTCCGCTTTTGCGATCCTTTCAGCGCCTCCAATATTGCGTCTACCCACTCTGGCCTTTCTACTTCCACACGGCGTGCTTTGAAAACTGGCTTACACAGAAGCGACGCTGTTTCCTGAATCAGGGCTTGTGACACCGTTTCTGCGAATGTTGGCTTTGGGTTTGCGTATGTAGCCCGCTTCGTTTCCACATCCCTTATGCCATTTATAAAGCTCTGAATCTTCACTCTTTCCGTGTATTCCACAGGTGCATCCGCATTTGAAAGATGAGCCAATCTTTCAATGTCCGAAGCAAACTCCTGCAAAGTCTCGTTAGCTTTTTGGTAGCGGTTTTGCAATTCTATTTGAAATATCTGTTTCCTGTGTTCGCTTCCGTAACGCCGTTCTACAGCAGCCATCAATGCGTCATAACTGTTCCGTTCGTACTCTGGAATAGTCTGTAAGATTTCGGCAGCAGGACCTTTCAGTGCCACGAACAGAGCTGCAACTTTATCTTCAGCATTCCATTGGTTCACTGCTGCGGTCTTCTCAAACTGTAGCTTAAAGACCTGAAAAGGAACAGAACCGTCAAAGGATGGTGTCTTTACCTTTGGATTACTCGCTGAAGCAGCCGGCCGATTAAGTTGCAATTCCTGTATACGACCTCTCAACGCATCCACCTCTGCCTCGAATTTTTCTTCAAACTGCGTTATTTTCTCGTCCATACGCGCTTCGAGTTTTGATGATATACGCGCCTCTTGTTCTTTCAGTTGTGTTTCCATCTTTGATGTAATCTGTGTCGACATTTCTGAAATACGTGTCTCATGTGATTCCAGCTGGGATGCCATATATGTCTTCTGCTCTTCCAATTGTGATGTTATACGAGTTTCCTGCGATTCCAGTTGGGATATCATATACGTCTTCTGTTCTTCCATCTTCGATGTTATTCGTGTCTCTTGCGCTTCCAGTTGGGATGCCAATTGCGACGACATTGATGCTACTGTCGATGTTTGTGCAGATATTGCAGCCAATATCATGTTCAAGTCTGTGCTCGTAACTGTCTGCGATGTTTCGTTTTTCTCTTCAATTTTTGTTGTTGTTTCGTCCCCATCAGGATAAAAGACAAACTCGTCCACATCAATTCCTTGCGACTCCATTACCTCTCGTAGCCGTGCTTGAAGTTCGATCTTATTGCCGGTTGTATTTAATCCACGGTTCTCCAACTCCTTTTTCAGTTGCTGGATCTTCAATTCACCGAACTTTGCCATGTCCTTGTTGTCCTCTGGAATTTATTCAACAATTCCTCTTCTGACACCCATTGTAACGAATTTGCTGCAAATCTTCTTATTTGCCTTTTGCTAGGTTCGTATCGCTAAACTGTTGAATAAATCACTCCAATATTGAATAATGGAAAAATGGCCTTTATTAAAATGCTTCACAATAACACTCAAACTGTGCAACGAATAGCTTAATAACCAAACTGATAGCTCAAATGAAACTCCACTAATCAAAATAATACTGGTATTGCTCGCTAGATATCTTCTTAGTCGTAACTGCTGATCAACTCAAATCAAACTGAATCACTTCTTACTCGCCTGCACTGCTTTTATAGTTTACGCTGCATACTTCTAGGCTCTTCGATTTCCAGAAGTTACTAGTTGTTTCGGCTACAAAATCGCCAGCCACAACTACGTGCACAAATTATTGCTCTCTCTTGTGACAACTCAGATAAGATATATGCATGTATTTGTGCATTGCCGCTCAGATGTTCGTATACGTACATATGTGTAGACGCAATTATTTATTCGTTTATGTAGATACATAATGATGAATTATTGATGTGCATTCACGTCACTGGTTAGCATCGGCTTAGAGACGATAGCATCGCTCAGTGCTGCTAACATTCGTTACAGTATATAACATATCCAAAATCTAAAATGACGCTTTATTCTTTTTTTTATAAAATTTTTTCAAGGTTGAATCGAGCTCAAGGCCAGAACAATAATTTTTTTCTAATGATAATTATTGTTATTTTTTAATTTTTCTAAATTTGAAAAATTGTATTTTGTTTTCGGAATAGTAAGTAGAAAATTTTTCAGACAACCTGCCATAGCTGCGCAGATAGATCCATTTCGAAGGGTGCTAAGCCTTCATCATCAGTACGCTTTAGGCATGCTGCGCTAACCATTTAGCTATACAGCGGTGGTTTGTTTGACTGGCAAATTTGCTACTTCTATTCCTTTTTACCAACTATATTTATTCAGTGTTGCGCCATCTGGTGGAAATCACTGATAATGCTGAATTTTTGTTTATTGTCAATTACTTTGTTTGACATTCCCAAGTGCTCATAGTTTATTAACAATTGTTTTTGTGTTTATCGGCCTATTGATAAATCATTCAAGGTTCGGATCGAGCTCAAGGCCAGAACAATAATTTTTTTCTAATGATAATTATTGTTATTTTTTAATTTTTCTAAATTTGAAAAATTGTATTTTGTTTTTGGAATAGTAAGTAGAAAAAATAGTTCGTAAAAAGGAATAGAAGTAGCAAATTTGCCAGTCAAACAAGCCACCGCTGTATAGCTAAATGGTTAGCGCAGCATGCCTAAAGCGTACTGATGATGAAGGCTTAGCACCCTTCCAAATGGATCTATCTGCGCAGCTATCGCAGGTTGTTTGAAAAATTTTCTACTTAATATTCCAAAAACAAAATACAATTTTTCAAATTTAGAAAAATTAAAAAATAACAATAATTATCATTAGAAAAAAATTATTGTTCTGGCCTTGAGCTCGATTCGAACCTTGAATGATTTATCAATAGGCCGATAAAAACAAAAACAATTGATAAAATTTTTTAAATAAATTCATCTCTCTATATTTTGATGTCATAGTACTTTTGAGCTGTGATAACTACGGAACGGCTCAACCGATTTCAAAGAACTTGATACCATTGCAAAGGTATTCGAATCGGCTTTCGAAAATATACACTATTACACTGAACAATTTTTTGTTTCAAAAATAATATTTTAAACTTGGAAAAAATTCAAAGGCCAAGTGTTTTAAAATAAAATATATTTTTATTAGAAAGGTCTATTTAATATACATATATAACATATCCAAAAACTAAAATTACGCTTTTTTCTTTTTTTATAAATTTTTTTAAATAAATTCGTCTCTATATTTTGATGTCATAGTACTTTTGAGCTGTGATAAATACGGAATGGCGCAACCGATTTCCAAGATCTTGGTACCATTGGAAAGGTATTCTTATCGGCTATCGAAATCGTACAGTGAGTAAATTTTAAATGAAAATGTTACGGCCTTCTCAAATTGTAGCTTAAAGACCTGGAAAGGAACAGAACCGTCAAAGGATGGTGCTTTTACCTTTGGATTACTCGCTGAAACAGCTGAGTGGTTTAATTGCAACTCCTGTATACGACCTTTCAAAGCATCCATCTCGGTCTCCATTTTATCTTGTCGTTCACTAAAAACCTCCAGCTGCGATGAGACTTTTGTTTCCTGTGCCTCCAGCTTCGTTGAAATACGCTCTTCCTGTGCTTCGAGTTGTAATGTTATGCGTGCCTCTTGCTCTTTTAATTTGTGACGCCATGTGTGTTTTCTGTTCATCCAATTGTGCTTAAAACTTCGATGTGATGCGTGTCTCCTGCGATTCCAGTTGGGATGCTATACGTGTCTTCTGTTCTGCCAGTTGAGATGACATTTGTGACGACATTTCTGAAATGCGTGCCTCCTCTATTTCCAATTGTGATGCCATATATGTCTTCTGCGATTCCAGTTGAGATAACATTTCGGTTGCTATTTGTGACGACATTTGCTTCAACACTGCTAGTATCGCGTTAGTGTCAACACTTACCAATGGATTCGGAGTCTCTATATTCTCCTCCATTTTAGTCGCTGGCACTTCCACATCAGGATAAAAGACATACTCGTCCACATCAATTCCTTGCGACTCCATTACCTCTCGTAGCCGTGCTAGAAGTTCGATCTTATTGCCGGTTGTATTCAATCCACGGTTCTCTAACTCCGTTTTCATTTGCTGGATCTTTAATTCACTCAACTTTGCCATGTCGAAGTTGTATTCAAAATCTTCGGAATTTATTCAACAATTCCTCTTCTGACACCAATTGTAACGCATTTACTGGTATTCCTCTTACTTGCAACCTTATACTAACGTTCGAATCACTAAACTGCTGAATAAATAACTCCACTATTCAATAATGCAAAATGGCCTTTATTAAAGTACTTCACAAAAACATTTATACTTCGCAACTGATAGCTTGCTTAAATCAAACTGATTGTCGCGCCTCAACTGTTGCCGCCTTTTATACTGTCCGGTTTCCTCGTTGACATATTTCTAGGCGCTTCTATTTCTAGAATTTACTAGTTAGCCACCAGCTATAAATTTCTCAGCTATAACTACAGATGCACGATTTTATAGCTTCTCTCATAGCCCATGCTCGTGTATATGTGAGTGATACTTGCACAATTGATTGCATACTTTTGGGAGTATCTCAGATATATGCATGTGTTTGTGCGTCACTCTCCGCTGCTCGTATGGACATATGGGTAGACATAATGATTGATTTGTTGATGTGCATACGAGTCACTAATTAGTATCGGCTTAGAGATGATAGTATCCCGTAGTTTGCTAATATTCGTCACACTAAGTATATAAAATTTTGGAAAAGAGGAGGGAGTGATTGGTAGTATAATTTGGCGTGCAGGTGCAAAGAAAAGTGGAAGGGGAATTTCTTTTCCAGTATGAGTGGGAGAAGGTGTGCATGTGGAAGTGGGAGTGCGATAGGAAAGGAGGATGCAATATATAGGCAAGTTATACGTTACTTATAAAGGAGTTATCGGTTTGTTATCTAAGTTTTATACCGATTTCTTATGAACGAGTTGTCGGCTCCCTATGGATTTGGTATCGAAAAGTCATCGATTTTTTACCAACTACTACGATTTGTTCAGAAAGTTATCTTAAATTTATCGAAATATTATCAAAATCTTGTAGATTTGCTATCAGATTTGCTATCTTCCAACTTGAGTCGTGCTCCCTTGAGTTGTCAGATCTCATCTCGAGAGAACAATTAAACTAAGTCCTAGAAAACGTCTATTATTTGCCAAGAGTATTTGCGTCAAACAAATTCCAGTAACACTATGGCCGCATCCAGTATATGTGACCCGGTTTATGAAAAGGTGGCTTATGACTCAAAAAAATTACTACCACTAAGAAACTGAAGAAATGCATTGTTTATCTTTAACAGCTGTTTCTCGCAATTCCTGTTTTGAGTCATAAGCCACCATTTCATAGACCGGGTCACATATGATGAATTTCATATCAAAACCGATATGCATTTAACCCGACCCCCTCAAATTTTGATGAAAATTTGCATACAGGTACACTTTACCTGTACAAACAAAACCTCATTTTTATAAATTGCATTTGTGAAAAATTGTGGGCGTGGCAAGGTGTCAAAGTTGTGAAAAATGCGTGAAAAGTGACGGTAATAGGTACCTTTGCGCTGTGATAACTTCGGAACGGCTCAACCGATTTCCAATATCTTGACACCATTGGAAAGGTATTCGAATCGTCTTTCGAAAATATACAATGCAAAAAAATTTTATTACACTGAAAAATTTTTTGTTTCAAAAATAAAATTTTAAACTTGGAAAAAATTCAAAGGCCACGTGTTTTAAAATAAAATATATTTTTATTAGAAAGGTCTATTGAATATACATACATAACATATCCAAAAACTAAAATGACGCTTTATTCTTTTTTTTATAAAATTTTTTAAATAAATTCATCTCTCTATATTTTGATGTCATAGTACTTTTGAGCTGTGATAACTACGGATCGGCTCAACCGATTTCAAAGAACTTGATACCATTGGAAAGGTATTCGAATCGGGTTTATAAACATCAATTTATTTAAAAAAATTTATAAACAAAGAAAAAAGCGTAATTTTAGTTTTTGGATATGTTGTATATGTATATTCAATAGACCTTTCTAATAAAAATATATTTTATTTTAAAACACTTGGCCTTTGAATTTTTTCCAAGTTTAAAATTTTATTTTTGAAACAAAAAATTTTTCAGTGTAATAAAATTTTTTTACAGTATATATTTTCGAAATTCGATTCGATACCTTTCCCATGGTATCAAGGTTTCTGAAATCGGTTGAGCTGTTCCGTAGTTATCACAAAAGTACCTGTTACCGTAATTTTTCACGCACATTTCACTATTTTTACACCTTGCCACCCCCACAATTTTTCAAAATTGCAATTTCTAAAAATGAGGTTGTGTTTATATAGGTAAAGTGTAGCTCTATGCAAAATTTCATCAAAATCTGAGGGAGTCGGGTTCAAAATGTGCCTTTTTTATAGGTTTTGATATGAAATTTATCATAGGTAATACGGATAATCTCAACAAAGTTCTATCACAATTTGCTATACCACTTTTGTGCTTACTACCCTTAATACGTACATACTTTGTGCTCTGTTCAAATACAATTTGTCTGCTCTTTTATCGCACCCAACTTTGCTGTTTTACACTCCATTGATTTTAGTTCAACATTAATCGAAAACCAAAACAAAAAAATTAGAAATAAAACAAAAACCTAAAAATATCCTGCTATTCACACAACACGCCCCACTCTTGTTGTAGCTGGCTTGGTACTACATACATACATCGTTACAATGTTGTTCAGTAAAAGCCACCTGTTAATTCCGACACAGCCCGGTTGGTTAGCTTTAACTATAAACTCTCCTAGAGCTGTGTGCTGTAGCACTAGGCGTGTTGTTGCTCATAGTATTTGTCAGCCCTCTGCATGCAATAGAATTTTTTATTGTTTGTATTGTAAAACAATGGGTGCCACCAAACATAGCGCTGTCACATCGTCGGCATCGTCCTTTATTATAATTAGGTTAAAAAAAAATTCACACTCCAGCACGCACCCCAGGCCCGTAGCCAGACCTAACCAACTATACGGGCAGACACTATCGAAGGACCGGAGGGATAAAAGTTTGCAAAAATAAATAATTAAATGGTTAAAATTATTTGTGTAATAAATTTGTTTATAATAAATTATTTTATTATATAATTAAATAGTTATAAATAAAATAAATAAGAAAATTCAATTTTCAATTAATACTTAAAAGAAACATACAAAAAATATTGTTAAGAATAGATACTTAGTATAATGGCAGTTTACGATTTTTGTTACTATTAAATTTTCGGAGAATCATATCGATATTAATTGCACGTGTGCGATGTCTTTCAAAAGCTAAGTAGACGAGATCAGCCATGCGGGCATGGGTGATGGACAGGCCTTGCGGCCTATTACTTACGGTCAATCCCGAAAACGTTGATTCGCAAGTTGCTGTACTGCACCCAAATGTCTCAACAGCTGCCATCAGCTCGAACGTATCACTGAAAGCTTCACGAAATCTGAAAAGTACCTCCAACTTTTTTCCATCGTTAGCCTGTTCCTTTTGATTCTTGAAAAAGTTTTTCATGACTGCCAATTCTTCTTCGCTGGGAACTTTCAAACCTGTAAACATGTAAATTTATAAGTGCTAGTAAAATTGAAGGGACAAATTTTGAGTTGATGGTAAATGCTTCAAATTACCTAGTTCTCTAAAGCTATTCAAATCATCCGTTTTGATTTTGCTAATGTTGGAAATCGCAGTAACTAGCTCTTGATGCTGATGAGAAGCGTTGCTTGATTTTCGTTTATTATAAGATCAAGGCATTCATTGTAAATTCCTTTCAGCTTCTTATTTGACTCTTGTAGGTTCCCATCAGTGGCGCGATTCGCAGAGTATGAAGGTAATCTGGTCTCAGTTATGTAGCTTGGATGCTCACTGTTTGATTTTTCGTTTGGACATTGTTTCGTTAATGGGTTCAGTCATGGGTATGACCTTATACGCATCTTCCAAAATTAATTCAAATTCCTTCCGGCTTGATCTCATAACTTGAAGTTGTTGAAGAACTGACTATGACTTTTAGTCCGTCTTTCAAGCTCGCTGTTCGTGACTGCATTGCAGCGTCCGCTGGATGTAAAATCCCCAGAAACTTTTTAGCAAAAATTAAGCAAAACCGAAATTCTTCCGTTTTTATGACTGTTTTGATTCCAATACTTTTTGCTCTTTCTTCTACATTGAACAATTTAGACTGGGTAACTACTTCATCAAACACTCGATTTATTTCAGGGTAATTAGATGACACAACCTGTGTAATTGCAAAGTGGCCGGACTATCATTGCGGTAGCAATCGCACTATGGTTTTTCCTTCATATAAAGAAGAAATTTTGGGATGGTGAAAAAATTAATGTAACATCACACACATATCGAAAAAGTTCCTCAGCGAATCATTCTAAGACACCGCTTTTACAACAACGAGATGGAGACGATGGTTGAAGCAGTGTACACGACAAATCTATACTATTCTCACGCAATGTTTAAATTGTTTTTTCGGTGAATGTTTTAGCGTCCAATCCCTTAGTTGTAATAATATCGAGTATTGACTCTCGAGGTTTTCCTTCATTCACGTATCTGAGAGCGATAGCTATATTCTCTCGGTTGTTTTTGTCTTTGGCTCCGTCTACCATTAGCGTAAACCATGGAACATCAGCATTTTTCGCATCAGAAACTACTGATTCTCTAACTGATTTAGCCATGATTTCAATTACTTCATTTTGTATTTCTGGAGACGTGTAATGCCACCGAAGTTTAACATAGAAACAGTTTTTCAATAGTGAGTTTCAAGATATTTCACACACTTGTTTTGGAGAAATTCCAAATTCAATAGAACTCAAGTTGGACCAAAACAAACAAGTGTTACATTTTTCACAAAATTTAACATTAAGACTTTTGCATTTTTTTAAATAGTAGCGACGAGGCTTGCACGATGTACTGTGTTATGTTGAAATAAAAAAGATAAAATAAACTATCATGAACTTTACCTGCTATTTTTTACTCACTTACCAAAAGCTGGATACCTTTTTTGTGCTAATCCAATCTACAGCCAGTTTCAAGTTAGGCAAACTTTATCTCCATTGCGTTTCACTGGCACTAGATAGATACTTCCTGTTGAATTTCCAAAATGGGGTCTTGAAATATTTGACCAAAGCAGGAAGTGCTTCGTAAATACCGGGCAGGTTTTTGCGTAGTGTGAATTTGGACAAAATTTTTACTGACAAAATTCCTACAGTAGATACTGCGTTGGTTCTCTCTATAATAATTACGATAACCCTCATGAGATCTCTGCCAGGTTAGAACTACCACTTTTAAAAACCAAATTTCGATTCCACGGTAAACACCGGTAAAAAACGAAAATTAAATAGCTATATTTGATTTTGATTTTTAAAAGTGGTACTGCTAACTTGACGCACATCCTAATGGGTGCATAACAGTTCCATGTAATACAAACCCCATGTCGATTGAATGTTACTGGCACTGGATAGAGATTTCCTGAGTTGAATTGCCTAGCTGCGGCCTAGTAAGATTTATTATCTATTTAATATTCTCGCAATTCGCATATGCAATTTCAGAAACGGTTTAGAATATATAGCAACTGTTTACTCAAACATCGAGATCAAGAAAAACACTAGACTGGATTTTGTCTGTAATAACTGACTGAGAGCAAAGTAGAAATTATGATCAGGACCTTAATCGATATTTATAATGAAATGCACAGAAATTACAGAAATGCTCAATGCAGAGAAGGTAAATAAATAGGTTATTGCATATGTTGTCAAGATGCGTAATACATTTTTGTCACTTTTACTTTGTACTGGGTTTTCCTAGTCAGTGCCTGATTGGAATTCCCTAACAATACCCCTCTAAAGTAGGCAATAATCGTAGAACTAGGGACTGGCCGGTGTCTATTCTAAAATCGAGCGAAGAAATGGAAAATCCAGCTGGTACCCAGCCAAAATCCAGTTCCGATCTCTCACCGGGTTATTATCACTTATAAGCACACTAATAATTCAATAATTCCAATTATTAGAAATTTGATTATCAACGTGATTACTTAATTAAACTATTTTTTATATATTGATTTGAATTAAAAAATTTGGAAAACTTATTCTGGGGTGAATTAATTGACGAAAACAAGACACAGGCTATAATCTATCTTCAGTCATGGCTGATCATCCGTAACGTTGAGAAGGCGCGTTTCCCATTATCCGAAGAATTCGATGAATCTTTGGTGCATGCTTGTGCAGTTTGGGAACATTTGTCAAAATGGTAATACCAAATTTCCACATCGATAAAAATAACTCGAACTCAAAGTAGTATCAACAAACACAGGTGTGCCGATTCTCCAATGCTATCCAATCACATCACTGGCACTGAAAACTTCAACCATTTCATATGCATAATTTTGAGTGATTTTTATGCCAACATTTTTTCAAACATCGGTTTTTTCTTGTACTTACTCTCTGTACGGGCAAAGAATTCACTTGTACGGGCAAGGCCCGTCCACGCCCATGAGTAGCTACGGGCATGCGCCCCCCTCTCTTTATCGCTCTATTCGTTGCTTATTATTACTTATGAAATATGGTTATATGTTGTTGCAAGAAGATTTTGTAATGGATGCTGCTGATATTGTGAGCATTATGCATATTTCAGTCTGACCCGAAACTTTGAGGTGTGTCGTACTAGAGATACAAATTTTACTCTACAACTTCCACAATTGCTTAATAATGTAATAATGTACGTTCTGTTATTTCACGTTACACGCAGATGTTAACTGTTATTTCTAATTCACACATTGACGTCGCCTCCGTGGTACGGGCTATCTTTAGTTGTTTGTTCTTATACATTTGATGCGTCAGATAAGCGAAGGAGTGATACTAATAATACTTTTACATACATACTTTTAATAGTATTCGTTTTTACGACCATTGTTCGCTCGTGCTTGTGTGTGTGTGTGTGGGTAATTAAATACCCTGCAAAAAATCATGCGATTAATCCCTAAAGAGATTGTTCCCGATTGATCTCTTTTGTCTACAGTTGGGCATAATTGATCCCCTTTAGTCTCTTTTGGGTACAGTTGGGATTAGTCAGTTTGAAATCTATGTAGCCCTTTTTAAGATATATTGAAAACAAATCAGCAACGAAATGAGGAAAATATAAAAAATTACAGGTGATGGAATCGAATTATTTAAGAAAATTTGTTGCGCCCTATACCGAACTTAAATTACTAGTACTTACCGACCACGCCGAAGTAAGGGTTAAATTTTCGGAGAATGTTTTTATCCTTTTTGAAAAGTGGGCGAACAACTTACTTCAAACAGATTTTGTGGCTTGATTAACTCTTCGATTGTGCTTCTGCCATGAAAGTTTCTCAGCAAAAAAGTCATCTGCCTAAGCAGATGCGTTCGGAGTCGGCCAAAAACGTTTAGGATGACCAGTGGGAACAATTAAAAACAGCACACCACATATTGGAAGAGAAGCGGATATTTACCGAGAAAAAACACTATTATTATTATTTTAGTAGAATATATAGGATCATACTCAACAGTAAACTTGGCTGCTTGCGGGTTAACATATAAATTGCATGTTCTTTTAAATTTGTACATAATTGAAGGGCTGGACTAATTTTTCCTTTGAGGAAAATCAAGTATTTATGTTTTACTAAAGATCCTTTAACTAAAAAGATAAACACCACCCTCTACTACTGCTAACTTAACGTACTTCATATTTATACAAAACATACTTTGATTTTGCGTTTTTTAATAAACTTGGAACCTTTTAACCTAAATCATCCCAAATAGTACACAGCAACCAAGGTACCCAATATCCAATTCGCTTTCTGAACGTTTCTCTGCTTAAATTTTTTCTTCAAGTCGTTTATTCATAGCCCCAAGTGATTCGAATAAATTATTTTGTATTTCACTGTACCTCTTCATAGGCAAGATCAGATTTTCTTCGATTAATTCCGCTCCTTGTGCAAATTTTGTATTATCTTCTGCATGTCGTATAAGCTTTTCAGTACGTTCACCCGGTATACTGCGAATTTATTCAGCACGGAGTATGGATTCAAGTTGTTTGATGCGTTCCAATTGATCAAACTCCATGTAAATCTGGAGCTGTGGCATTGAGGTTTACCACTTTAGAACGCACTTGCTGGGTTATCTCTAAAAAATTGTGA
This sequence comes from Eurosta solidaginis, assembly GCF_040869045.1. Taxonomy (NCBI): domain Eukaryota; kingdom Metazoa; phylum Arthropoda; class Insecta; order Diptera; family Tephritidae; genus Eurosta; species Eurosta solidaginis. The sequence goes on from NW_027136899.1 coordinate 20,285, forward strand.
TTGAAATATTTTTCCAGCTCAGGAGCACGTGAAATAGTTTTAGTGATTTGTTTTCGGTTGCCAGTAACTCCATTTAACATACTATTGACTGCTAGAAAGGAGCCAACAATTATTTCTGATGGAGTAACTGCAGATTTATTGATCTCAGCAGTGTCAGTTGCAGTGGCTGTATTGCCATCTTCGCAAAGTGGGCCCATTACGCGATTGAGAGAATCTATTCTTTTTCAAGTATATTCAGAACTCCATTTTTCAAGTTCTGTGTTGGTGAAGTAAACGAAGAGTACCTACATATATATCCTATATAATTTATCCTAAGTTGCTTACTTTTTAGGAACTCATACTTGCCTTTTCCTTAGACTGAAGTATTTTAAAAGATATTTTTATACAATTTATATTTCCGAAGTTATTTTTGTATGTTACATAGTATATAATTTTGTGTAGAAAATTAGTATATGAGAAAACTAAAACAAAGGCAGGTAATTCTATACGACAGCATGACACTGCTAATTGACATAAGTACTAAGAATCCGAAACCGGAGAAGAAAAATTTTAAGTCGTCCAAAAGATATTAACGAAAAACCGAAAAATGATCCACGGGTCCCTCCGAAACCGGGGGTGGGATCCACAGTATTTTTGCGCAGAACACCTTTGCATTGGCGACCTTCGGCCGCGTTTATAAAAAATTACCCTGGGTGGGTCCAACACCGGTTTGGAGACCAAAACTATATCCGCGCAAAACACTTTTACGCACAGTTTTTCTTGTGGGTACTACTAAATCATCAAAACAACAGCAACCACATGAAAATTTTCAATTTTGTTTGCGAATATCTCCGCGTTCGGATTCGTGATCCTGGGTGCGTCTTTTTACACCTGGACGAGATTTAGCAGTTGACAGCTAAAGTAAACGATTAACAAAACTTTGTTCGGTTTAAGGCTGATCATCGCCAAATCGAACAAATTCATCGCGTCCAAACTTTCACGCGCAATTTTATAAATCCACTATATATATTTAATATATTGCAATAAAACGATGTCAACAAGAATGTTCAATATTTTTATGCACGGAAAAGAAATAACAGCTGTTTTTTGTTATCCATAGAGCTGCAAAAATAACGATGGCACTATCGATTGTTTTATTTTAGGAAAACCATCGATTTTTTTCTGTCGAATACTGTCGAATGCACACACAAATTATATGAGAGCAACCGAAATTGAATTTCTGAGGAAAAAGCTAACGCGCTTCCAATTCTTATTTCGGTTAGGACATTAAGAGGTAATATATGTTCGTGCGTTAAGCGAACGCAATGATTTTTTATTAGAGTGGCCTGTAAAAATGTTATAATTAAAATGAAAAATTGGAACCTGTTGCAGATTTTTGACATAATTTCCTTTGAGCTTTCTATCAAAAAAAAAAAAAAACAAAAAACAACTAGCTTTAATAGCTATTTTATTTAGATTATGAATATCAGTCAAGCGTTCTATGTTAACGCGTAGTTGCGTTACTTCGCCTGTTATATAATCAAAATATAAAACTTGTCTAATGTAGAACGATACATGACGCGTCAAGTGTTTTATGTAAATCCTGCCTCACATAGAACGCTTTCAGGGCCGTTTAAACTTGACGTATCCATATCCATATAAAAAAGCTGATCCAACCAACTTTAGAGAAATCAATGTAATTGGTCAATAGTGCCATACCATAACGCCGTAGCCATAACCATTGTGAATGAAACTAAGTGTGATATCTTATCTGTCAACTGACTCACAGGATGTTCAATATGGCTACTTTTTTTTTTGACAGGGTGTTCAATATGGCGGCGCATAGGGCCGGCTATCTTCAGCGGGTGATAGAAAGAGATACAGAATGAGACAGCGATAGTCAATTACAAATCAGGTGATCCAATCACTTTGGAATTTTGACGTCTATGCAGAAGATATTACACTTAGTTTCAGTCACAATAGTCATAACCATACCATGGCCAACCAATTGGTTTTTGGGTTTTCGCTATATCGATTAACCTAAAAATATTTGAGTTGGTGAATTTAATAAATTTTTGTAGATTTTATTCATTGTTTTGGATACGTTATGACTAAGAGACTTATTTTTTCTGGAATATGTTAGTAATTTTTTTCGTTTTCTTCATTTTTATGAACATTTCACGATTTTTAGGCTGAGGCACAGATAACTGATGCCAATTGATATGGGTAAGTAAAAATATGGTTACGACTATGTCAACTTTGACAGGCCCTTCTCCCAGTGCTTAGATTTGACATACGATCCCAACTAAACAAGTTTAAAAATTGTTTACAATAAGTACAGAAAATTGCATGCAATATTGTTGGTATGCAGTAAAATTTTTTTTATAAGATAACAATGACAAGCCTTAACGTTTTCTTCGGGTCGAAGCGCCCAGATGACTCTACCAGCAAAATATATTTCTGGCGTGCATGTTCATAATGATAAATGTCAAAATGTACCTTTTTTTAACTTATTTGGCAAAGCACCCCAGTAATAAGTTTTTCTTATGATCGGAATAGTGGATTAGCTATCACAATTCTATCGATAAATTTACGTGCAATGTAATCGGTATTTGGCAGTCATTAGTTTTGGCAAATTGAGTGATAAGTGCAAAATCATATGACAAAAAATGTGTGTTGAATTAATAAAAGAATAAAAAAAATACAATAAAAGAACTATCGCAGCATGAGTAAGGTAAGTAAATGCCATATGCGTCGATTAGTTAGCAGAGAAAGGAAAAAGGGTCGTGCAAAATTAAGTTTGGATAGAAAAGAAACTGACCCGGCCGCGCAAATTTCTAGATCGACAGATATTGAAGAAGTGCTTCCTGATGAGCCAAGTTGCTCGCAGAAAGTACCTCTTTCTTAAAAACTAAAAAAATGGGGAATTCGTAACAAAATAACATATAAAAGTCTTTCCGAACTTTTAACGATTCTTTTAGCAGAAGGTATGAATGTACCCAAAAGTGCGGAAACTCTTTTAAAAAATAAGTCTGGAATTTTAGTTAAAAATATGAGCCCGGGATTCTACTGTAACATAGGCATTAAAACGCAACTAAATAGAATTGGAGAAACGTTAAATAATTATAACAACATAATTGTTGATGTTAATATTGATGGGTTACCATTATATCGTAGTTCTAGTGTACAAGTTTGGCCAATTTTATTGCGACTAGTTAATATAACAAATACGGCCGTTTTTACTACTGGAATTTATCTAGGTAAATCGAAACCAAGTTCAGTTACCCAATTTTTAGCTGAATTCACTGAAGAAGTAGCAGAACTTCGGGAAAATGGTTTCGATTTCAATGGCCGCTGCATAAAATTTACAATAAGGGCTTTTGTTTGTGATGCGCCTGCAAAAGCTTTTCTTTGCGGAATACTTGGGCATACTGGGGGACATGGTTGTCCAAAATGTACTCAAGTGGGACACAAAATTAATGGCATCCTAACTTATAGCACAGAGGCTGGAACGCTTGTTTCTAACGAAGATTTTTTAGAACGAAAGTACCCTGACAAACATGAGCCAGCTTTTAGAAATAATTTATCTCCCTTAGAAAATATTGGCATTGACATGGTAAAACAAGTACCCATAGACGTTATGCACTTAATTGATTTAGGTGTAATGCGAAAATTTATCATGCGTATTATAAGCAATGAGTCAAACTATAAATTTAGAAAAGAAGCAAAAATTAACATATGTTCAAAACTACTAGCTTTACGTCCCTATATAAAAAAGGAATTTGTTCGAAAACCAAGATCTTTGGTTGATATAGCGAACTGGAAAGCTACAGAATTTCGTATGTTCCTTCTTTACTATGGAATCTATGTTTTTAAAGACGAAATTCCTGGAGATGTATACTATGAATTCCTTCTTTTACATTGTGCTTGCCGTTTATTGTTTTGTCCTAAAAAATTTAGCTCAAATATTGATTTAGCGAGTGATATTCTAAAGTTATTTGTTAAAAATTATGCTGCTGTGTTTGGAGAAAATAGCATTAACTACAATGTGCATGGTTTACTGCATATTGCGGAAGATGTTAAAGAACTTGGTATTCCTTCAAATTATTCCGCCTATTCTTTTGAAAATTATTTACAAGTTTTGAAATCTTACGTAACACAACCAAGACAAATATTACGACAAATATCAAATATGGTAATGCAGGAAGCAATCGTCACTGATTCTAAATTTTCAGGATTTAAGACTAAAGATAATTGCATAAACAGTTTTTATTTTGACGGATATATGCTATCCACGCAACGTCCAAATAATTATTGTTCGCTGAAATCACAAGATTATGTAGAAATAGTAGAATTCAAAGATCAAAATAGTAATGTTATAAAAGGAAAGAAATTACTGAATTTAAACAGCTTTTTCACAGAACCTATTGATTCTCTTACATTAGGAATATGCACTGCCGACCTCGCTCCTTCGCCTATTGTAGAAGAATTTTATCTGGATGATGTCGAATACAAATTGATGTGTATCCCTCTAACACATAAACTTCTTCTAATTCCAATTTTACATACTTGCATGTAGTTATTTACTTCCTTACTTTTATTTATATTTATAACTAACATTTTTTTCTTTTTGAGCACATTTTCAAAAAATTTGAGGCGCAAAACAAAAACTCCTCGACGGCGGCAATCCCAACAAAGAAAGTTAAATGTAAGTAAACACTCCTTCTTTAACATGATTTATTATCAGAGCTGCGTAGTAATGAATATACTTGGTAATTAAAAAATTTAATTCTCAATTACAATTACTTGTTACTGGTACTTGGTAGCGAATACAACGTTTTTAAATTTTTGATCAATTATCTCAAATACTATCGATTACTTTCAATTCTTTTCAATTATTTGCTCATATCTATTTGAGAATTAAACACCTGTCCTTGATTCTACCAGCTCTGTTTATTACCTAACATCGTTTAACACATTTTGAAAAATTATAGTTTCAGATGAAAATAGTTACCCGAGAACCAGCAGCGTTACGTGTGCCAGCAAATCTACAATAGGTAATCAAGCCTTTCATACGAAAGTAGCACTTTAAAACATACCTCCTGTTGCCAGTGTCAATCACAATTAATAGTCGACCGCTCAGAAATTCGCGACTATTCCTACAATAACTACAATGATTATTACATATCAATCGACACTCGCAATGGATGAGTCTTTTTAGCGCCAATTTATAGCTGTAGACTTATGGCTAGACAACACTGATATACCAAATTTTTCCTATATTTTTAGAATCTCGTCGGATCAGCTTATCATCGTCGGTCATCGAACATACTACAGGTAAAGTTTTATCACACAATAACGAAAACTACGCAATGAAAAAATATCTCGGCTAAGTAAAGTTTGCCTTATATGTCGGTAAATTTAAATAATAATGTTTTTTTGCAAGCGACCTTGAAAAGGAAACGCTCCAAGTAGCTATACACTTTCATCATGGCGGAACTATGCAAGTGGTGAAAGGATTTCGGCTAATTGGCTCTTTTTTTAGCTGCTTTGACAATCCGTTTACCCAACGGAACTGGCTTACTTCGCGTTGTGCTTTCTAGGAAATTCGGCAATTTACTGAGCGCTTTATTTCCACCAGCTTACAAAAAAACGCCGATCGAAATTAATTGAGTTGATACAGGATTATTAATTCACACTATTAATGATCGTTTTTCAATTTATTATAGAAGCCACCCAAAGCGTTTTCGAAGTTGTGTGCTGCAGCCACTGTAAAATATTTGAGGGGCAACTACAATCAATTGAGAAGAATTTAGAAAAACTTGATCACCTGCAAATGATAGTTGATACCCAAAATACCGCTATCATGGATGCCATAGCTGGGCTGAAAGTTGCTACCGAGCAGTTAGTTCGTCAGGAAGTACAAAATACACCCGTCGTAAAGTATTTTCCACTTTGTGACGTATATGAGATGCAGCAATTGGACGAAAAAATTACATCTTCTAACAGAGATGTATATGTAAGTTAAATGTCAACTAGAATAACTTGGTATTCCTTGAAATTATTCCGCCTATTCTTTTGAAAATTATTTACAAGTTTTGAAATCTTACGTAAGACAACCAAGACAAATATTACGACAAATATCAAATATGGTAATGCAGGAAGCAATCGTCACTGATTCTAAATTTTCAGGATTTAAGACTAAAGATAATTGCATAAACAGTTTTTATTTTGACGGATATATGCCATCCACACAACGTCCAAATAATTATTGTTCGCTGAAATCACAAGATTATGTAGAAATAGTAGAATTCAAAGATCAAAATAGTAATGTTATAAAAGGAAAGAAATTACTGAATTTAAGCAGCTTTTTCACAGAACCTATCGATTCTCTTACATTAGGAATATGCACTGCCGACCTCGCTCCTTCGCCTATTGTAGAAGAATTTTATCTGGATGATGTCGAATACAAATTGATGTGTATCCCTCTAACAGATAAACTTCTTCTAATTCCAATTTTACATACTTGCATGTAGTTATTTAGTTCCTTACTTTTATTTATATTTATAACTAACATTTTTTTTCTTTTTGAGCACATTTTCAAAAAATTTGAGGCGCAAAACAAAAACTCCTCGACGGCGGCAATCCCAACAAAGAAAGTTAAATGTAAGTAAACACTCCTTCTTTAACATGATTTATTATCAGAGCTGCGTAGTAATGAATATACTTGGTAATTAAAAAATTTAATTCTCAATTACAATTACTTGTTACTGGTACTTGGTAGCGAATACAACGTTTTTAAATTTTTGATCAATTATCTCAAATACTATCGATTACTTTCAATTCTTTTCAATTATTTGCTCATATCTATTTGAGAATTAAACACCTGTCCTTGATTCTACCAGCTCTGTCTATTACCTAACATCGTTTAACACATTTTGAAAAATTATAGTTTCAGATGAAAATAGTTACCCGAGAACCAGCAGCGTTACGTGTGCCAGCGAATCTACAATAGGTAATCAAGCCTTTCATACGAAAGTAGCACTTTAAAACATACCTCCTGTTGCCAGTGTCAATCACAATTAATAGTCGATCGCTCAGCAATTCGCGATTATTTCTACAATAACTACAATGATTATTACATATCAATCGACACTCGCAATGGATGAGTCTTTTTAGCGCAAATTTATAGCTGTAGACTTATGGTTAGACAACACTGATATACCAAATTTTTCCTATATTTTTAGAATCTCGTCGGATCAGCTTATCATCGTCGGTCATCGAACATACTACAGGTAAAGTTTTATCACACAATAACGAAAACTACGCAATGAAAAAATATCTCGGCTAAGTAAAGTTTGCCTTATATGTCGGTAAATTTAAATAATAATGTTTTTTTGCAAGCGACCTTGAAAAGGAAACGCTCCAAGTAGCTATACACTTTCATCATGGCGGAACTATGCAAGTGGTGAACGGATTTCGGCTAATTGGCTCTCTTTTTAGCTGCTTTGACAATCCGTTTACCCAACGGAACTGGCTTACTTCGCGTTGTGCTTTCTAGGAAATTCGGCAATTTACTGAGCGCTTTATTTCCACCAGCTTACAAAAAAACGCCGATCGAAATTAATTGAGTTGATACAGGATTATTAATTCACACTATTAATGATCGTTTTTCAATTTATTATAGAAGCCACCCAAAGCGTTTTCGAAGTTGTGTGCTGCAGCCACTGTAAAATATTTGAGAGGCAACTACAATCAATTGAGAAGAATTTAGAAAAACTTGATCACCTGCAAATGATAGTTGATACCCAAAATACCGCTATCATGGATGCCATAGCTGGGCTGAAAGTTGCTACCAAGCAGTTAGTTCGTCAGGAAGTACAAAATACACCCGTCGTAAAGTATTTTCCACTTTGTGACGTATATGAGATGCAGCAATTGGACGAAAAAATTACATCTTCTAACAGAGATGTATATGTAAGTTAAATGTCAACTTTTAAATACTTTTTAAATACCATTCGTGCCTTTTACAGGAATCTACGATTGCATCAATATTATGCAACAATATCAAAAATTTACCACTAATTATAAAAACAGACGTGATAATTGATTTGAATTTGGACGGGACTCACGGCAAAATTGGGCTGAAATCGTTCCCAAACTTGTATAGCGCATTGGCAGGTATTTACATATAAGCAAAGAGTATATATTTGTTAAGAGGCGTCACTCGATACTTTGTTGTTGCCAAAGCAACCCTGTCATGTCGAATGTGATTCTCAAGGAAGTTTTGTTTAGTTTTTTTTAATTGAATCCTATATAGTTATGTGGTAAAGTGACTTTGCGTAATTACGATTTTTGGAAAGAGAATTAATTAATTAATTTAATACAATCAGTAAAATAAACACAAATACCCCACGAAAATGTATAGAAAGCGTTTTTATAAATACATCTGATAAAAAAACCAACGACTACCATGAGAAAACATCGAGTAATTTGCTTTGGCAACAACAAAAGTATCGAGTGACGCCTCTTGACAAATATATACTCTTTGATATAACCCCTTATATAAATACATTGTTTTTTGAATTTAAACTTTTAAATTTTTAGGAGCTGTGTCTACACTTCCTTTTAAGGGATTAACCCCCGAGGATATGCTCCGAAAAGGATTGCAATTTGCCAAGTCAAAACATTTTAAGAAGCTTCACCGACAAAAAAAACAGGGGTCACAATTATAACAATGCATTAGTACAACAATATGTCAGTTGATCGAAATTAATGCAAACATTCTTTTGACTTGACACTCTTCTGCACGGCAAATTGGGTTGAATTCGATTTGCCATCACCTTATTCTGACAAATTCGTCATACATATTTTAGAGGGTTGTCTATCATACATAACTACATTTGAATTCTACTACGATCGGAGTAAATTTTACTATACGTTTACAAATAATAACTTTAGAAGCCGCTGCCAGAATTTTTTAGACAAAAAGATTTACGGTTCGAGACCAAAACTCTTTAGTTAGTTTTATGATATATAATAATTTTATAAAAAGTATAATAATATTAGGAGCTTTCGTTTGTCCAAAAGTTGTGCAAAACAACGCTCATTTAAGGCAACAAAAAATCTTGTTATGAATTATTATTTTTCGTTTTTTTTTTTCTATGATTTTATTATGTACCGAATGTACATATATACTTTATTACTGTGTGAATTACTTAAATTTGTGTTCAATACAAAAACTTTGGCCGCACTTAAATATTAAAAAAAAAAAATTATATACAAGTAATTAATACAAATTTTACACAGGAGATTAATCTTTATCCAAAGCCTTTATTGAACTCAATCTTCCGTACAAAATGCAAATTCTGAATCATTTCATTAGTGCTTTATTGAATGCCGAATGTAGTCAAAAATTTGGTACGTTTTGCTTTATTGGTCGGATTTTATTGTCAATGTAACAAATGACAATCAAATTTCATTATACCAAATTGTGATTCGATTAAGTTTCTGCGTGAAGTCGATATAATAAACATATATCATTTTATATAACTTTGTGGCTATAACTTTTAAGTTAATTTTAAATTTAAAAGTTTCTATACTTGTCCATATAAATGCATATCTTTTAAAGATAGTAAACAAAAAAAAAAAAACTAAATTTTAAAGAGAAACCCTAAGAAACAGTTTCGTAGTCATATATATAGTATTCCTGTGTTGCTAATACAAAATGCTCACAATGAGTTTAGAATTCTAAATCAAAACAGTACAGCCTACAAAATTTTTGTGACTGTAGCAGCATAAGTGTGACAAGAAAAAATTGTAATTAAGGTACATTCGATTATTGAATACAAAAACTAAAATATTTAAACAGCATTGTATCCGCACTCTGATTTTATGAGTGTACCTAGTCTGAAGTAGCAATATATGAGTAGGTATTATATACATGTATGGTAGTCGATTAAGTTTGGGCTGATAAAACTTTGCCGCGTTACTTGACATTTACTACATTGGCAGAAAAATGTTAATCGAAATTAATTATATATGATCAATTCACTAGGTCTCCTATTGTCCTATGTACTATCTTTTTAAATACGACTCTCGTGAACACCACATCCTGTTGTAGATCGTATTTAAGTATATCCGTAAGGAGGGTCATCTGTAAAAAGCCTGTAAAAATCTAAATGTATGCTACCGCTTATCCTTCTATTAATGAAATTTCTTTGACATTTAAAAAAATAAAAAACAAAACAATTTATTTGGCAATAACTTAGTACATCTGATATACATAGGCTGCTGAATTTTAGTTTTTTATCCAAATTTTATATAATAAACAACAACAAAGCACATATGAGAGGTTTAAAATCATAGCACATATGAGGAATTTAAGACCTTGTGAATTATCTAATAATTTATTGCAATATTTACAAAAATATTTTTTGTTCTTTCCCATAAAATTATAAGCACAAAAAAAAAAAAAAACGCGCTAAAATGTTCACTAAATGAAACCAAAAAGTTTTGTCAAGCCACACAAAAAGAGTCGTGTCCAAGTTTCAGAGTTGATAATAGTTTATTTTTAATTAAACAAATGAATGAATGAAATAAACTAGATAAAAATGAGATCTAATAATATATTAATTTCAAAATAAATAAAGCCATCTATTATTAAGTCTGATCAACTGATGTCTGAAAAAAGTTTAAAACTTAAGTTATTTCTAATTAACAAAATGCTTGTGTTTTACTGAACTGTTTTAATGAGTAGCATTAACGTAGTACCTGCATAAAAATTATAAAAGACTGAATTTTTAAACTTGCTTATTTCAATATAAACCGGAAATGAAAATAAAACTAATTTTAATTATTGTTTTATTTTTAAACGGATTACATCGGTGAGTATGTATCATTTTACTACCATTGGGGTAAAAATGCGACTGGTCCGTATTTGAGTCCTTATTGGGCCGAAAAGGGACTACTCTCTTATGTTCCCATATGGGTACAAAGGGGATTGGTCCCATCGATCCCTTTCGGGTATAAATGGGTACAATTAGTCTCTTCATAGGACATGCTCAAACAAAAGGGAACAGTTGAACTCATACAAAGAGATCAAAACTGGCATTGGTCGCATACTCCCTTGCGACTCAGCCCGGACTCATCCTAGACTAATCGCATTTTTTGCAGGGTAAGTATTTCTTTTTTGTGCTTTTGATTGGCTTGGTTGTTGCATTGCGTTTTACAATTAACATGGGAAATTCGTTGACCGTTAATCAAATACAAGGAACGGTGATCGACCGTTTTAAATCTGTTTGCTTAACCACCGACGAAAATGGCGGTGTGCGTATACGTTCCTTTTCCGATGGCGGTCATTTAACTTCACGTGTTGCTGTTGAAGCAATACGCGAGGAGCATAGACTCAGTTTGGATGTTATACATCGTGTACGGCATGTGAGAACTTCTTGTACAACAATACCCGAAGAAGATATCGTAAGTTTATAAATATATCTCTATACAATACAAACATATGTATATGCGTGCAAATAGTAATAAGCACATCGTTGCATTGTCCATGGTATGTTTGAAAAAGTGTGTCCAAAATGTATCGTCTTGCAAGATTTTCAAAATATAAAAACACACAAGGACTGGTACAGAAGGTTCTGACAATTTAGAACTTCCTATAAGTTCTTTTTGTTATGATAATACATTTGAATAAACTGTTTCTGAATTGTTAGCTTCTGAAGTCAATCCTTCAACAACGAGAAAAATTAATACAAACGAAAATCTACTTGAAAAAATGATGTACCTTTGGAAAATAATCCCAATGCTAGTTATACAAAAATTTGGCGAAACTACCAGGATCGTCCTATGACATTCCCCGCAGAACGGGTTTGCGCTTGAAGGAAGGTGGATTAGAGAAGGACAAACCAAGAAGTGGCCGCTTAAACTCAGCAGACGTCCAGTTGAAGAATAAAATGTATCCCTAATTAGGAAAACCCTACTCATGTCAATTAGAAATGTAACCAAATTAGCCAAAAACAATACCTGTGCAAGTTACACGAATCAAGCATAGAAATGGTATTAAAAGGTAAAAAAAAAAAGTTCCAAAACGAGGTGCAAAACAGACGTCAAAAAGCATTTCCCTTGTACGTAGGGTCTATGAGACCAAATTTTACTGTTTGCTGTCTGAAGAGGAGATTGCTAGTTCAGAAAAAGCCTTCCATATAGAGAAGTTTGGCAGAACGGTTCTGGTTTGGCGAGTTTATTTGCCAATGCGGGCACAAATCCATGTCGCTCTTTACGTTGGGAACATTCAACGCTGAAATTTACGAGAAAGAGTGTCTTCAAAAACTTGTTCTGCTCTTGCTACGTCGTCATAATGGTCCAAATATATTTTTGCCGGACTTGGCTCCAGCAGATTGCGCTCGTATTACCCTAAAGTGGTTCAAGGATAATGATGTACATTATGTTAGAAAAACTTCAACTCAGCCAACGTGCCTGAGTCGCGGTAAATTCAGCAATATTGGGTTCTGATGAAAGCAAAACTTTTGAATACACAAAAACCGCCGATAATCATTACATAAGTAAAAAGAATGTGGCGAACAGTATCGCTAAAAGTGCACAAAACCGTTGTACAAAACTTGATAAAAAGTCTCTGCAGAAAAGTTCGATCATACGAACAGAAACGAATAATTATTTAAAATTTCTTAACCTCCCATTGATAAAACTATGTATTTACATGATTATAAAAACCAAAGGTCAATCAAAGTAACTGTTAGCACTTTATGGGTATTTTTTATTTTGCACAATTTTTTGCACCAATCCTTATATATACAAAGGCAAGCTGGATCATATTTTGTGTTTCAACGAAACCGCAATACATTCGGTATTGTCAGCTGTTTTTATGTTACTCATACTCCCCTATTACAAAATCAATCTACATACATAAATACGAGTATATTTGCCAGCGTTTTCTAAAACCGACGTCATTAAGTCGATACGCAAATTTTTCTAACATCATCGCCGGTTGTTGTTGTTGTAGCGTGTTATCGATGTGATGGTCCTTTGCCGGATACAGATCCGGTACGCTCCGGTAACACATCACCATTAAGGTGCTAGCCCGACCATCTCGAGAACGATTTATATGGCCACATTAAACGTTCAGGCCATCCCTCCCTCCCCACCCACAAGTTCCATGAGGAGTTTGGGGTCACCAGAGTCTCGTCTGTTAGTGAAACGGGATTCGCCGCTCGAAGGCGAGGTTGACAATTGGGTTGCAGAAGCTATATATTGCGCTACACAACCCCGGTCATATTGCTATATTATCGATTTTGTATCCGCTTTTTTCCCTGTAGGAAAAATCTCTAGTTCAAAGCTGGTGCGCTTCTGGTGCATTCGGAACCACAACTAGTTTACTCTCTATCTCTTTTCAATGCTGTCAACTGGCGAATTTAATATGGCTATGTCCTAGGCGGTGAAAATTGTCGCCGCTGCATTACCTTTTCTGTAGTTCTGAACTGCACACAAAAGTTCACTTTAGAACTAGTTCTTTTATTGGCACTTTCTCGATTGGTCGAAACTAGTGTACAAATTTACAGTTTAGATCTAATTCTCTTGCTCGTACTGTAACGAATTTTGGGAAATCCTTGTTATTATACACCTTCTGCAAACGTTCGAATCGCTAAATTGTCGAATAAATAACTCCAATGTTCAGTATTGCAATATAGTCTTTATTTAGTCTACTTGGGAGTACCACAATTATACGTCAATATCACGTACTTCACAACAGCGTGTTTAAATCAAACTGAATAATCATTCCTTAGCTTGCGCTGCTTTTATACTCTCTGTTGCCTCGTCCGCATATTTCTACTAAGGTCTAGATGTTTCGCCTTCTAGAACTGCTGTATCTCCGGCTTGGTAATTGAGCTACATATATGCGTGTGTATGTGTGAGTAACAACCTCGGCTGATGACTACATCTGTGTGTGTGAGTTATCTATTCAACCCTTGTACATAAGTGTGCCTAGCTTTAATGTGTACATGAACATAAGTGTGGCTGCTTCATGTTTTTGTTGTTAGGTGTTTATTAACTAGCCTAGTGATGTCAACATTCGCCACAGTACTATTTAGTTGGTTCCAAACCAAACCCAAATTCTACATGTTGCTTCCCATACAATTGCATCCTTTTTTTCGATAGGCCCAAACCACTTTATAAATATGTATCTGCAATGGAAATATGTACTCCCATTCTAATCCAGGCGAAAATTTGAAATATTTAAACTAGTATTTTTTTCCACAGAATATATTACAATCCCCATTTCGAGTTTCGATGCAATGTTTCGGATTCCCCGAAATTGCCTTCTGAAAGACTTGGGCATGTTTAATATGAATTGACTTATGTGAAAGTTCCTTCCTTGTTACTGTATAAATGTACTATATTGGATCTGTGGCGAGATATATGCTTAGAATTGTGCGGAAAAAGCATACTCAAAGTCGAAGCTCCTTGAAGGTAGCATCAGTGTTTTTGGAGATAGCATATTTATCAGATGTATATTAAATATGATATATAAAAAATCTAGCTGTCGATTTTTATACTCAGTTGAGCAGAGCTCACAGAGTATATTAAGTTTGATTGGATAACGGTTGGTTGTACATATATAAAGGAATCGAGATAGATATAGACTTCCATATATCAAAATAATCAGGATCGAAAAAAAATTTGATTGAGCCATGTCCGTCCGTCCGTCCGCCCGTTAACACGATAACTTGAGTAAATTTTGAGGTATCTTGATGAAATTTGGCATGTAGGTTCCTGAGCACTCATCTCAGATTGCTATTTAAAATGAAAGAAATCGGACTATAACCACGCCCACTTTTTCGATATCGAAAATTTCGAAAAACCGAAAAAGTGCGATAATTCATTACAAAAGACAGATAAAGCGACGAAACTTGGTAGATGAGTTGAACTTATGACGCAAAATAGAAAATTAGTAAAATTTTGGACAATGGGCGTGGCACCGCCCACTTTTAAAAGAAGGTAATTTAAAACTTTTGCAAGCTGTAATTTGGCAGTCGTTGAAGATATCATAATGAAATTTGGCAGGAACGTTACTCCTATTACTATATGTATGCTTAATAAAAATTGCAAAGCTGGGTTAACAGCGTTATAGCTAAGCATCCCCTGAATATCTTTCTAAAGGAAAAAATTCCACTAAAGTGTTTTTTGAGTTTGTGAAATTAACCAAGTAATATCGTTTTAATAACTGCAGGTATCGAATTAGTAACTTAATCCTCAGGAACAAATGAGTTAATCAGTCGATCAGTCAGTATTGCGCTTATCAACCACTTGAATCCCAGTTTGGGTCCCTGCTATAAATACATTCGTAAAAGTGCGGTAAAAGAAAAGAGGGCAGTAAGAACGTAACTTAAATGTCGTATTTATTTCCAGGATGATATTGTACTTCCTTAAATTAAATCTAAATTTGTCCTGAAATAGCCTTGAAACGATTCTGAAGATTTCCCGAAAGAATACCTAAAATAATCCCGAAATTGTCTCGAAATCAAAATAATCAGGATCGAAAAAAAATTTGATTGAGCCATGTCCGTCCGTCCGTCCGCCCGTTAACACGATAACTTGAGTAAATTTTGAGGTATCTTGATGAAATTTGGCATGTAGGTTCCTGAGCACTCATCTCAGATTGCTATTTAAAATGAAAGAAATCGGACTATAACCACGCCCACTTTTTCGATATCGAAAATTTCGAAAAACCGAAAAAGTGCGATAATTCATTACAAAAGACAGATAAAGCGACGAAACTTGGTAGATGAGTTGAACTTATGACGCAAAATAGAAAATTAGTAAAATTTTGGACAATGGGCGTGGCACCGCCCACTTTTAAAAGAAGGTAATTTAAAACTTTTGCAAGCTGTAATTTGGCAGTCGTTGAAGATATCATAATGAAATTTGGCAGGAACGTTACTCCTATTACTATATGTATGCTTAATAAAAATTAGCAAAATCGGAGGACCACGCCCACTTTTAAAAAAATTTTTTTTTAAAGTAAAATTTTAACAAAAAATTTAATATCTTTACAGTATATAAGTAAATTATGTCAACATTCAACTCCAGTAATGATGTGGTGCAACAAAATACAAAAATAAAAGAAAATTTCAAAATGGGCGTGGCTCCGCCCTTTTTCATTTAATTTGTCTAGGATACTTTTAACGCCATAAGTCGAACAAAAATTAACCAATCCTTTTGAAATTTGGTAGGGGCATAGATTTTATGACGTTAACTGTTTTCTGTGAAAAGGGGCGGAATCGGTTGATGCCACGCCCAGTTTTTATACACAGTCGTCCGTCTGTCCTTCCGCATGGCCGTTAACACGATAACTTCAGCAAAAATCGACATATCTTTAATTAACTTAGTTCGCGTGCTTACTTGAACTCACTTTATCTTGGTATGAAAAATGAACGAAATCCGACTATGACCACGCCCACTTTTTCGATATCGAAAATTACGAAAAATGAAAAAATGCCATAATTCTATACCAAATACGAAAAAAGGGATGAAACATGGTAAGGTAATTGGATTGTTTTATTGACGCGAAATATAACTTTAGAAAAAACTTTATAAAATGGTTGTGACACCTACCATATTAAGTAGAAGAAAATGAAAAAGTTCTGCAGGGCGAAATAAAAAACCCTTAAAATCTTGGCAGGTATAACATATATAAATAAATTAGCGGTATCCAAAAGATAATGTTCTAGGTCACCCTGGTCCACATTTTGGTCGATATCTGGAAAACGCCTTCACATATACAACTACCACCACTCCCTTTTAAAACTCTCATTAATACCTTTAATTTGATACCCATATCGTACAAACTCATTCTAGAGTCACCCCTGGTCCACCTTTATGGCGATATCTCGAAAAGGCGTCCACCTATAGAATAAGCCCCACGCCCTTTTAAAATACTTATTAACACCTTTCATTTGATATCCATATCGTACAAACATATTCTAAAGTCACCCCTGGTCCACCTTTATGGCGATATCTCGAAAAGGCGAACACCTATAGAACGAACGCCCACTCCCTTTTAAAAATACTCATTAACACCTTTCATTTGATACCCATATCACACAAGCAAAGTCTAGAGTCACCCCTGGTCCACCTTTATTGCGATACCTCGAAAAGGCGTCCACCTATAGAACTAAGGCCCACTCCCTTTTAAAATACTCATTAACTCCTTTTGTTTGATACCCATATTGCACAAACGAATTCTAGAGTCACCCCTGGCCCACCTTTATGGCGATATCCCGAAACGGCGTCCACCTATGGAACTAAGGATTACTCCCTTTTAAAAAACTCATTAACACCTTTCTTTTGATACCCATATTGTACAAACAAATTCTAGGGTCACCCCTGCTCCACCTTTATGGCGATATCTCGAAACGGCGTCCACCTATGGAACTAAGGATTACTCCCTTTTAAAATACTCATTAAAGCCTTTCTTTTGATACACATATTGTACAAACAAATTCTAGGGTCACCCCTGGTCCGCCTTTATGGCGATATCACGAAAATGCGACCACCTATACATCAACCACCACTCCCTTTTAAAACCCTCATTAATACCTTTAATTTGATACCCATATCGTACACACACATTCTAGAGTCACCCCTGGTCCACCTTTGTGGCGATATTTCGAAACGGCGTCCACCTATAGAACTAAGGCCCACTCCCTTTTAAAATACTCATTAACACCTTTCGTTTGATGCCCACATTGTACAAACAAATTCTAGGGTCACCCCTGGCCACCTTTATGGCGATATCTCGAAACGGCGTCCACCTATGGAACTAAGGATTACTCCCTTTTAAAATACTCATTAACACCTTTCTTTTCATACACATATTGTACAAACAAATTCTAGGGTCACCCCTGGTCCGCCTTTATGGCGATATCACGAAAATGCGACCACCTATACATCAACCACCACTCCCTTTTAAAACCCTCATTAATACCTTTAATTTGATACCCATATCGTACAAACACATTCTAGAGTCACCCCTGGTCCACCTTTGTGGCGATATTTCGAAACGGCGTCCACCTATAGAACTAAGGCCCACTCCCTTTTAAAGTACTCATTAACACCTTTCGTTTGATGCCCACATTGTACAAACAAATTCTAGGGTCACCCCTGGCCACCTTTATGGCGATATCTCGAAACGGCGTCCACCTATGGAACTAAGGATTACTCCCTTTTAAAATACTCATTAACATCTTTCATTTGATACCCATATCGTACAAACGCATTCTAGAGTCAACCCTGATCCACCTTTATGGCTATATCCCTAAATAGCGACCACCTGTAGAACTATGGCCCACTCCCTCATAAAATACCTTTAATGCCTTTCATTTGATACGCATGTCATACAAACACATTCCAGGGTTTTCCTCGGTTCATTTTCCTACATGGCTATTTTCCCTTATGTTGTCACCATAGCTCTCAACTGAGTATGTAATGTTCGGTTACACCCGAACTTAACCTTCCTTACTTGTTGAACTAGAGATAATCTGGTTACTATCGAACTATTACTTTAGGTCTAGTTCTGAACCAGAAACTGGTATCACTAGTTACTGACTTCCTTACAGGGTAGGAACCATTGCGCTGGGAATGGAAGTTACTAGTGCGATAAGATGAAAAATCTCGGCAATTCACTCTTTTTGTATCATCAAAGCAAGTAATTGGCTGCATTGTATGCATATTATTGGAAGTGAGAATTGTTAAAAAGGACTCATATTGATTTGAAATTATCTTTGCAACGAAATGGATAAAACACTGCAAAGCCATTTGTGAACCAGAGATAGTGACTATCGCCAAGATCTTGCAAAGCTGGGTTAACAGCGTTATAGCTAAGCATCCCCTGAATATCTTTCTAAAGGAAAAAATTCCACTAAAGTGTTTTTTGAGTTTGTGAAATTAACCAAGTAATATCGTTTTAATAACTGCAGGTATCGAATTAGTAACTTAATCCTCAGGAACAAATGAGTTAATCAGTCGATCAGTCAGTATTGCGCTTATCAACCACTTGAATCCCAGTTTGGGTCCCTGCTATAAATACATTCGTAAAAGTGCGGTAAAAGAAAAGAGGGCAGTAAGAACGTAACTTAAATGTCGTATTTATTTCCAGGATGATATTGTACTTCCTTAAATTAAATCTAAATTTGTCCTGAAATAGCCTTGAAACGATTCTGAAGATTTCCCGAAAGAATACCTAAAATAATCCCGAAATTGTCTCGAAATAATGTCTAAATAAATCTAGAAGTGATTCCGAAATTTCCATAAAATTGCATCTAAATAATTTCGATATTAGCTTTAAAATAATCCCGAAGTGCTCCTGAAATAATCCCGAAGTGTTCACGAATCAGTACCGAAGTAGACCCAAAGTCCATGAATATACGATACAATTCCATCCCCTTCAACTCTTGATCGAAGTCTGTGTGTTCGCCTTTGTTTGAATGATGGTGCAAAGCTCTATTACAAAATGCACATAATTAGCTTTCATTTAAATAAAATAATTTATAAAAATGTTTAAGTTAAACGGTTTTATTGAAAACAATACTTACATGAAGTAATAATAATACTAAAATCTAGAAAATAATTAGGTATATCCTAGGTACTAGTCATCACACTCCTCATCAATCTAGGGAGTTGATCAGACAATTAAATAAAAATAAAATTTTTGAAATATTTCGATCCATGCGCAATCTATCGGAGTTAGTTTAATTTCTTATTATTGCATTTCAATTACAAAATTCGTTCACAACGGCCGTGCGGCCGAAGTGTCAAGTCAAGCTAAGTAAAACCATTTAAAATCATACAAAATGCAAAATGTTACTCATACGCCCCTACCAACTACGCCCTGTGTTTGTGACTGAACTCGTTCTAAAAGACAGGACCGATTTTGATGATGTGTGATTTCAAAGAGATGCGAGGATGCTTTGGATACAGAATGTGGTCCGTTTTCTTTATTATCCTTCCGGTTAGCGAACCAGGGAGCGGACCTATTTTAAATAAAAAAAATGTTTGTTGCGATTTCCTTGAAATTTGGTTCAGGGGTACCACTTTGACCAAGTTATAAAGAAAAATAAAGAGAGGTTGATTGAGAGAAAAGAAAGTGGGAGTAGCAGGGAGAAAAATAAGGAATGTGGAAGAAGGAAAATACGGTGGAGAGAAGAAGGCAAAGACAAGAAGATAAAAAGTTTTTTTACTGGAGCTCAATATGACAAATGCCTTTACTTGGAGAGCAGTAACATCGCAGGGAGAAATGTTATCGGGCAGGAGAACGGGTTCGATATCTATATATGTCTTATATATAAAAAAATGACTGCGATTTAAATGCGTTAGTTTTATATAGCTTCGTAGTGGATTATACAAACAAAGATATTGAAATCGGTCGGTCAGGTGAAGCATGTATTCTATATTTGGTAAAGAGATTCCGTAAATGAGGAAATTGTGGTGAGAGATGGAGAGGAGTGGGTGTGGAAGTGGGACTGGAAATAGGTTTGGGCGTGGGAGGGAGCAAAATGGAATAAGGGACGCACTACCTTAGTAAGAATGTACAATGGGTTGACTGATATGCACGTAACGGGGTATTACTAAAAAAAGTTGAAAACGTGCCCCCTGGTTTGAATACTTCCCTTGTAGATATTTCAAGTGGTTTTTTCAGCACCCTGTAAAACATCGAAACTAGTTTTTGTACCATTCATGAAAATGAAATGGTATATTAAGTTTGTCATGAATCTCAAAATAGTAAGTCCCTAAAGGAGAAGAGATAGACCCACCAATAAGTCCTCCGAAATGGTCAGGATGACGAGCTGAGTTGATTTAGCCGTGCGTTAAACGCAAACTAGTCCCTCAATTTTTGAGATATCTTGATGAAATTTGGTGGGCTGGTATGTTTGGGGATTGATCACTTGCGGGAACCGATTTTTCGAAAATGAAGGTTTTTGTCATTTATTCCGTATTTTAAAAGCTATTTCACAGCCAGATTATATATAAGGCTGTCCGAAAAAATTGTCAAGATCGGTCACATATAAAATATATGTCCCATACAACCGATTGTTCAGATAAGGTTTAACGTAATTCGTTCCTAATTTTAACAGCTGGAAGCTTGAAATTCCATAAGATGCTTACACATACTACATATGTATGAATGTTATACGGTATTGCCTGAAAAATTCATCAAGATCGGTCATAT
Organism: Eurosta solidaginis; assembly: GCF_040869045.1. NCBI lineage: Eukaryota > Metazoa > Arthropoda > Insecta > Diptera > Tephritidae > Eurosta > Eurosta solidaginis. The sequence continues at coordinate 41,517 of NW_027136899.1, forward strand.
ATGTAGTATATATCTCATATAACCGATTGTTCAGATAAAAGTCTGAACGTAATTTCTTCCTCATTTTAACAGCCGTGTGATTCGCGGTTTGGTTTCCCCGCAAAACTTATACGGCTGTGCAAAATGACATTAAGCAACACCATCAGCTCAGTCAGAATTGGGAAGGACCTCTCCGAGCCGTTCGAAACTAAACGAGGTTTCAGACAGGGTGACCCGCTATCGTGCGATTTCTTTAATTTGATGCTGTAGAAAATTATACTAGCTGCAGAACTTAACCGCACTGGAACAATATTCTATAAAAGCGTGCAATTACTTGCCTATGCTGATGACATTGATATAATCGGCCTAAACACCCGCGCCGTTAGTTCTGCTTACTCCAAACTGGAAAAAGAAGCGGTAAAGATGGGTTTAAAGGTGAATGAGGACAAAACGAAGTACCTGCTGTCATCGAGCAAAGAGTCAGCGCATATGCGCCATGGCAACCACGCTACTGTTGGCAGCCATAATTTCGAAATAGTAAAAGACTTCGTTTATTTGGGAACCAACCAGCATCAACACTTAACAACAAAATCAGCACTGCAATCCAGCGAAGAACAAATCTTGCCAATAAATGCTACTTTGGACTAGGTAGGCAATTGAAAAGTAAATTCTTGTCTCGGCGAACGAAAATCATAATCTACAAGTCACTTATCGTACCCGTCCTGCTATATGGGGCAGAAGCATGGACCATGGCAACAGCAGATGAAGCGGCTTTGGGTGTGTTCGAGAGAAAAATTCTTCGAAAGATTTATGGACCTCTACGCGTTGGCGATGGCGAGTACCGAAGAAGATTTAATGATGAGCTGTACGAGCTATACGCAGACATCCACATAGTCCAGCGAAATAAAACGCAGCGGCTGCGCTGGCTAGGCCATGTTATGCGAATGAAAGATGATGCTCCGGCCAAGAAAGTGTTTCTATCGGAACCCGCCTATGGAAGCAGAGTGAGAGGGCGGCCCCCACTCCGTTGGAAGGACCAGGTGGAAAACGATTTAAACTATCTTGGTGTGACCAATTGGCGCCGGTTGGCGGAGCGAAGGAGCGGTTCGAATCTCGGTGAAACCTTTGATATCATTACGAAATTGCCTGATGATGAATTCGTGGCGATTTTCGAAATGGTACCATCGCAATATGCCAGTAAATGTTTCTTTCTTTTCAGTTTCTCTTAGAAAAACATAATAATTGAATATTCGATTATTATAAGCCGGTGTTAAGCTCATGAATTCTTAAATAATAAGTATAACTTGAACACACCATTAAAAACAAACAAGCATAAATATGTAAAACTGAGCCCGAGTTTACAAAGCTTCTCATTCGGAACGCAAAATTGAACACACCATTAAAAACAAACAAAGCTAATGGCTTGTTTCCTCCAAAAGCGGTGCCGCTATATGACGACCGCTAAAGAACGACCGGTATACTCACCATTTCAGCGGCACCGCTTTGTTGGAAGCTACGAACTGTTACGGCAGAAGATTCGCGAAATTTAGTTTTGCATTTTTGCGTGTTTTTTTAGTTTTTTTTATTATTTTCTGTAAATAGACGTACAAGAAAAAAATTTTAATTCAAAAATGTAATAAAAATAATTTCAACCAGCCGGACTCGTGCGTATCTTGCGCACCCAATATAAAAGTCTCTTATCAAATTACAACAGAAGTCAGCTGTTCTATCAATCAATTAAAACTTACAGCTTGCGCTGCCATCTAGCATATGGTAGCAACTGCCGGTAATGCAGTGCACATATTCATAATATTGCCATATTACAAATAGATTTCTTTGTGTGTTCACAATCGTTTATTTTTAACAAATTATTTTAATAAAATGTAGCTAAACAAAAGCACTACGGCCAAAATTGCCCAAAGCTCGCTAATAGCCCGAATCTCCATCTTTACAACCAAAATTTTATTTATAGATTTCGATTCCAAATAAGAGCGAATAACATAACGTACATAAAAACATCAATTAGAAATAATATATATGATGATTATTTGACAAACTGTTCACCGCTAAGAAAATAGCGGTGGCAAAAAACGTTGATGAACGAGTTTCTACCGTCATGACGGCCGTAATATTGTATGCCCTGCCGCTGTATACGTTACGGTGAACTTCACCGTGTTCTTAGTTTCCACATAATTACTTTTACACTGCAAAATTTTTGACAACATACTTTACCGCTATGTAACGGTCGCCTTACAGCGGCACCGCTTCCGAGGAAACCAAGCTTTAAGAGCTTGAAATTTAACAGGATTTTTATATATAAGGCAAACACTGTTTTTTTTTTTTGAAAAAAAAAATGTTAAGATCAGTTGTACATATAATATATATCCCATACAACCGATTGATCAGATTTTATGGATTTTTGAAATTTCAATACATTATTGTTCACCTCCATTCATGGAAGGTATGAGGTCTTCGACACAACCGCAGACAGTCCCGTCCTTACTTGTTTCTTTATAACCTATCTATTTGACAATTGATTGCAATGATTGACATATTGTGGGAAACATATGTATTTACTCAGGACACAATTCGTTCGAAGAAGTCATAAGCCAATCTCGCCACGTTCAGCAGTTAATGATGTTTTCAAAAAACCGCCATCCAATTTACCGCTGTGAACAAGTTAAAATCGAAAACAAGATATTAAAAACATAGAGAAAACTCCATTTTCGCTGTTTTTACAAGAGCCGAAAATATTGTATGTAGTTTGCTTTAATGTACATATGTACATATTTACTTAGTAGAAAAAAACTGGTATAGCTCAAAACCAGTTTTTTTCTAATTTCAAATTTTATTATAATAAGTAAATTTCTTACTATTATTATACTCAGCTTAGCAGAGCTCACAGAGTATATTAATTTTGTTCGTATAACGATAATCCGTAACGGCATAAACTAATCGAGATAGATATAGACTTCTATATATCAAAATGATTCATTTAGCCATTTTCGTCTGTCCGTAACCATGATAACTTGAGTACATTTTGACGTATCTTAATGAAATTTGGTATGTAAGTTCCTAGGCACTCATCTCAGATCGCCCACTTTTTCGATATCGAAGATTTCGAAAACCCGAAAAAGTGCGATAATTCATTACCAAAGACGGATAAAGCGATGAAAACTTGGTACGTGGGTTGACCTTCTGACGCAAAATAGAAAATTAGTAAAATTTTGGACAATGGGCGTGGCACCGGCCACTTTTAAAAGAAGGTAATTTAAAAGTTTTGCAAGCTGTAATTTGGCAGTCGTTGAAGATATCATGATGAAATTTGGCAGGAACGTTACTCCTATTACCATATGCGTGCTAAATAAAAATTAGCATAATCGGATGACGAATACGTCTACTTTTTAAAAAAAAAATTTTTAAAGTCAAATTTTAACAAAAAATTGAATATCTTTACAGTATATAAGTAAATTATGTCAACATTCAACTCCAGTAATGATATGGTGCAACAAAATACAAAAATAAAAGAAAATTTCAAAATGGACGTGGCTCCGCCCTTTTTCATTTAATTTGTCTAGGATACTTTTAATGCCAAAAGTCGAACAAAAATTACCAATCCTCTTAAAATTTGGTAGGGACATAGATTCTTTGACGATAACTGTTTTCTGTGAAAATGGGTGAAATCGGTTGAAGCCACGCGACAGATGATGTTCTGGGTCACCCTGGTCCACATTTTGGTCTCGAAAACGCCTTCACATATACAACTAACACCACTCCCTTTTAAAATACTTATTAACACCTTTAATTTGATACCCATATCGTACAAACACATTATAGAGTCACCCCCCTGGTCCACGTTTATGGCGATATCTCGAAAAGGCGTCCACCTATAGAACTAAGCCCCACGCGCTTTTAAAATACTCATTAACACCTTTCATTTGATACCCATGCCATACAAACACATTCCAGGGTTATCTTAGTTTCATTTTCCTACATGGTGATTTTCCCTTATTTGACAAAGGATGAAGGAAAATCGTTCCAAAAAACGGCATGGGTGGATATTTCTCAAACGTATGTGATATGGAATTAAAAACCACTTATAAGCCATCTACGAAACCTTACGAAACCAACGCAGCTAAGCTATCAGCTGAGTATGTAATAATCGGTTACACCCGAGCTTAGCCTTCCTTACTTGTTTTTGATTTCATTAATAAAACCCAGATTTCAGCAGTTTTTTTGTTTTCGTTCACAATTTGTTGTACGGTTCTTGCAAGACCAGTATAACCGGTTTTTTTAAGTACCTAGATCTCCGGTTGAATTGTTTTTGGGTAATGTAATATCTAGCGTATATGTATGTATGTAGTCTACTGAGCTTTTTGTTTTGCATTTAGCGAGCTTTAATAATGCTTTTACTCTCACCATTTATCTTACAATGCTTTCTGAGGACTTCGGCGAGCCTTACATGCACTGTAACGTACATACATACATACATACATACATATGTGTGTACACAATTTTGATTTCGACATTGAAATACTTTGAAGGCAAGAATGGCTAAAAGCAAAATACAAGCACTTTTGTTGCCATTTTCTGCACTCGCACACACATTACTCTAACTACACAAACACAAACGCTGAATAAAAATGAGCTTTTGGTTTTGTTTTTTTGCTGACTTTCTGTGCTGTGATAGTCAGTTTCGGTATCCTGTTTATTACATACCGTACATAAAATGTTTTGTTGGTGAAGGTCATTACGTCGCCATTGACACGATTTTTTCTTTTACCAGTAAGCGTATTTGATTACAAAAAGAAACTTGTTTGTATCGGAGAACAATTTAGCAAAATAAACATTTGTTTATGTCATAGATGTACTACAAAAAAAAAGAAGTTTAACATTAGTTTGCTAAATGCGAATTCAATCGACAGGACGTAAGGTATTTGGTACTTTTTTTGCTGTTTGCAGTAGAAATTGGCGGGACGCTGTATTATATGGCGATGATGACGTCGTTGATATTGTGCGTATTCCTACTCTCTCCAGAGATTCAGCAGTCAACATCCTTTGACACACACATCATTTTTGCATTGTTTTGTGCACGCCATTTAGTTGCCATTGGAACGGCGTCGTGTAAGGTAGTGAGTTGAGTGAGTTGTGTGAGTGAAATGGATTGTAAAGCTAAAATATGTGTGTACACTGAAGACCAGTACTAAAAAGCAGCAATATATAAACGTCTATGTGCCGTTAATAAAATAAAAGTGTTATTGCTTAATACATTAAAACATGCAAATAAGGATATTGTAAGAATGACGGCATGCTTTCTTTTTTTTTTTTTAAATTTCTTGCTTGCTGTTCTTGAATATCCATTTATTAACTTCGATTTATGTGACGATAGCAGTGAAAAAAAAATATTAATGAAAATACCAAATGTTTGCGTTCTACAATATCCTATGACTACTCGTTTCAATACAAATTCACACACAATATTGAAGCTCAATTATTTTGTTGCAACTTGGTTGATTACCTTTCAACATTTTCTTAAATTTACGTGCTGTTAACTAAGGTGTTCTTTTACGGTTATATTTACGCTGTATAAACTAACGGTTGGTTTGTCGTTTTGTTTTCGCTTTATAGGTCTTTAGTTCTGTTTGTTCGCTGTCGTCATTGCAAATATGCTGATTAACGCTTTGCAATGTTTGAATGTTGGTAATGGGCAAATTCGTGTGCTACGTATGTATGATAATGAAATGAGAAAAATAAAATTAAAGAAAAAAAAACTTTTTTAAAAATAAGCTTTTATTATTTTGGTTAATAAAATTAACTAAAAAGTAAACAATAAATTGACTCTAAAGAAATATAACACTTTATAAGTTCATTGTAAGCTTAAACGATAATTAGGCCTTTTCGTCTGCGACAAAAAAATTCTATATTGTACATAATTATATATTTTTAACATTAAAACTTTACACCTAAATTATTAAATCTTACAGTTTATATCACAGTTCTAATTGTTCTAATAAAAAACGTGTTAAATTTTGATGGTATAATTAAGAACATTTAGGATCTCCTTTTCTTGCTATCGCAATGTAACACGCTTTTATTAGAACAATTAGGACTGTGATATAAACTGTAAGATTTAATAATTTAGGTGTAAAGTTTTAATGTTAAAAATATATAATTATGTACAATATAGAATTTTTTTGTCGCAGACGAAAAAGCCTAATTATCGTTTAAGCTTACAATGAACTTATAAAGTGTTATATTTCTTTAGAGCCAATTTATTGTTTACTTTTTAGTTAATTTTATTAACCAAAATAATAAAAGCTTATTTTTAAAAAAGTTTTTTTTTCTTTAATTTTATTTTTTACTTTTTAGTTCGTTTTATTAACAAGTAATAGAAGCTTGTTCTTATAAAAGCTTTAAATATAAGTATAGGGGGTGAAACAAAAACACATATATCAGTTACATCTGCGTATAATGCGTATTGGAATTTATTAGTACACATTTTATGCGCAGCAACTTCAGAGGTGTATTTAAAGTTTAAAGCATTGTAAATATAAGTATTGAAGTCATGAGCCTGGGCATTCGCGCAATTTTAGTGATGTAAATTGCATGGCGCCAGCGCCAATGCGGTGCCAGCTCAATGGTAGCTCATTGACGAAATTACTCCAAGCGAATTTTTGACGCTTCTTAGTAGTGAGTGCGTAGTACATTTTACTTGCGCTATTGAGTGAAACGACTTTTGTGTGTCAGGCACGAGTTTGGTGTTATTGGCGATACTGGCAGTGATGACACTCAGCTGTTGACGGTAGCGCTGGTAGTTCAGATTTTGAATCAGAGAAAGAATTGATGACCCGTCTGAATTATTATGGCTTTGGCCGTGTAAATTATTATGGTGTATTTGTATATTTTAGATTTAATGCACAATTAATATTTGTGTGTTTGAGCGGCCAAATAATAACAGTAGTATTGCTAAAGTGCTGCTTAGTTGATGGAATGTCGCTAATTTCTTAGCGATGATCAGCAGATTGTCAATATTTCGTTCAACGGACGCGCGAAATTGCCACATCTGCTCAAATTTTCCAAAGATTTTCCATTCTTGATTTAACTTAAGCTGTTATGCCAATATTTTTCAGCCAGCTTTTTTCAAATAGGTAATTTTTCCAAAAGCAAAATAAATTACAGAAAAGATTACAGGGTTAAACAGCCTTAAAAATTCAGCTATGTTGGTTATACACAGAAATACAACAGAGGGTTGTGTCTCCGCTTGTCGCAAGCGATGAGATTCACCACGCGTGACACGTGATTCACCACGTCCAAATATCACAATCCACGGATAGGTACCGGCGTGTTTGTATGGGACTTAGGCTGTTATGCCAAAGTAAATACAAATCTTTACCGATAACTGTGTTATCGCTTTCACGGTTGTCACTTTAGTCCATTTGGACCAAAAATGGTCCCTTCCAACCCCATTTGGTCCACTGGTCCCTTTTCTTAAATTTTGGTGCTTTTTAGGCAGTAGCCACGATTAGTACTTTTCAAGCTATCTCATTTTTGATTAATGTAAGTTGGAAAAAACGGATTAATCACATATGTATACCACACCTTCCATATATTACGACCTACGTTCAAAAAAAATGCAATTACGCAATTCAATACTCATCGTAAAGCAGTAGGAATTTTTTGTTTTTTAACTTTTTTTATTACGTTTTTTACAATATCTTAAAATTTTTCCCATATTTTGTATTTTACAAAAAATAAAAAACAATGCCGAGAAGATGTCAGATATTAAGGATTTTATGACATTCAGAGAGGCATGGCAAACTGCTGAACATAACTTTTCTAAAAATGTATAGCCTTCTAGGTTTTTTTTTGCCAAGTTTCCTTCAATTGGCCAGCGTTTGGCTAATTGGCTTCTTGAAGCTTGCAAAGCACATTCCCTTGAGAAACATTTTGAAGCAATTTTTTTGTAAAATAAGTATTAAAGACTAGTAGAAGCCTTGGACTATCTTAGAAAAAGTTGCATACCTTTCTCAAGCAATCGTTCGTAATCTTTGGAAGTTAGCAGTTTCTTTGACTTCCAAAAATCTTTTATTGCTAAACTTACAGGTTGCCCCCCGCCAGAGGGATTTCGGATGAAATATCGCCGATATTTAGGAGAGAGTTTGCAAAGTAAAATTCTTGACCTAGACTCTGTGAAAATACGGACAAATCATAGTATTTCTCGCCCATGATAAAACTTTCGAATTGAAAAAAAAATGTTCTTTGTGCATTTGACACATTACTTGGAATTCACGTGACTCGCAGAGTTTATTTGGAATACTTTTTACCTTGAATGTCTTGATACCAACCTCCTCGATCGGTTTCCTGGAAAAACTCAGAAAGTATCAACGCCTCACTAGATTTCTTCTCTAGTAGTTGGGGTTCTTTTTATACTCAGTTGAGCAGAGCTCACAGAGTATATTAACTTTGATTGGATAACGGTTGGTTGTACAGGTATAAAGGGATCGAGATAGATATAGACTTCCATATATCAAAATCATCAGGATCGAAAAAAAATTTGACTGAGCCATGTCCGTCCGTCCGTTAACACGATAACTTGAGTAAATTTTGAGGTATCTTGATGAAATTTGGTATGTAAGTTTCTGAGCACTCATCTCAGATCGCTATTTAAAATGAACGATATCGGACTATAACCACGCCCACTTGTTCGATATCGAAAATTTCGAAAAATCGAAAAAATGCGATAATTCATTACCAAAGACGGCTAAAGCGATGAAACTTGGTAGGTGAGTTGACCTTCTGACGCAAAATAGAAAATTAGAAACATTTTTGACAATGGGCGTGCCACCGCCCACTTTTAAAAGAGGGTAATTTAAAACTTTTACAAGCTGTAATTTGGCAGTCGTTAAAGATATCATGGAGAAATTTGGCAGGAACGGTACTCCTATTATATCCTATATCCTTTAAAAAAAATTTTTTTTAAGTGATATTTTAACAAAAAATTTAATATCTTTACAGTATATAAGTAAATTATGTCAACATTCAACTCCAGTAATGATATGGTGCAACACATTACAAAAATAAAAGAAAATTTCAAAATGGGCGGGGCTCCGCCCTTTTTTATTTAATTTGTCTAGGATACTTTTAATGCCCTAAGTCGAACAAAAATTTACCAATCCTTGTGAAATTTGGTAGGGGCTTAGATTCTAGGACGATAACTTATTTCTGGTAAAAAAGGGCGAAATCGGTTGAAGCCACGCCCAGTTTTTATACACAGTCTGTCCTTCCGCTCGGCCGTTAACACGATAACTTGAGCAAAAATCGATATATCTTTACTAAACTCAGTTCACGTACTTATCTGAACTCACTTTGTATTGGTATAAAATGTGGCCGAAATCCGACCATGACCACGCCTACTTTTTCGATATCGAAAAAAATGAAAAAGATATGCAGGGCGAAATAAAAAACCCTTGAAATTTTGGCAGGAATACTGTTCCTGGTATTACATCTAATATCTAATATCTAATCTAATATCTAATATCTAATCTAATATATATTATAAATGGCAAAGTTTGGATGTGAAGATGTTTGGATGTTTGGATGTTTGGATGTTTGTCCAGACGTTTGTCTTTGTGACTCAATCACGCAAGAACGGCTGGACCGATTTGAATGAAATTTTGCACACATATAGCCAATAGTTTAGAAGGATCTACTAGCTATATATTTTTCAAAAGGGGCGTGGTCCCCGCCCCCTAGGAACAGTTATAATTTAATTATTATATTTTTTCGTTTTTGCGACTGAATCACGCCGGAATGGCTACACGGATTTTGATGAAAGTTGGGACACAGACAGTAGTATACTAGCGAAATTTTTTTCGAACATGGAAAGAGGGGTGGGGGTCCCACGACCCCTTCGAGAAATTATTTTTCATAATTTTTACACATTATAACTTTACGTATACTGGCCTTCACCAATATCACAGACTCAAGGGGTCAAATAAGTCGAGGGCTTACAAAGTAAGCAGTGACACCCTCCGCCCGCCCCCATATCGAGACCCTTCCGGGATCATTTCTGGATGGTTTTCGGGATCGGTCCGGGATTACGCCGGGGTAATTTCGGGACTTTTTCGGGACTATTTCGGGATCATTTTGGGACCCTTCCGGGATCATTTCTGTATAGTTTACGGGATCCGTCCGGGATCCCGTCGGGGTTATTTTGGAACATTTTCGGGACTATTCCGGAATCATTTCGGGACTATTTCGCCATCATTTGGGGACCCTTCCGGCATCATTTCTGAATAGTTTTTGGAATTCTTTCGGGATCCCGTCAGGGTCATTTCGGGGCTTTTTCGGGATCATTTAAGGATGGCTTTGAGGATTCGTCCGGGAACCCGTCAGGGTAATTTCTGGACTTTTCCGAGACTATTTCGGGATCATTTTGGGACCTTCCCAAGATCATTTCTGGATGTATTTCGGGATTTGTCCGGGATGCCCTCAGGGTCATTTTGGGACTATTAGGTGAGCATTTGAGGACCGTTCCGGCATCACTTCTGGATGGTTTTCGGTATCCGTTCAGATTCCCGTCGGAATAATTGCGGGACTTTTTCGGTATCATTGGGGTCCCTTCCGACATCATTTCTGGATGGTTTTTGGGATTCGTCCGGCATCCCGTCGGGGTCATTTCGGGACTTTTTCTCGACTAATACGGGATCATTTGCGGGCCCTTTCGGTATCATTTCTGGATAGTTGTCGGGATCCGTTCGGGATCCCGTCAGGGTCTTTTCGGAACTATTGGGAGATCATTTGAGGACCTTTCCGGCATCATTTCTGGTTAGTTTTCGGGATCCTTTCCGGGTCACATCAGAGTCATTTCGGGACTTTTTCGGCATCATTTAAGATTGGTTTTCAGGATTCGTCCGGGATCCGTCAGGGTAATTTCTGGAATTTTCCCAGACTCTTTCGGGATAATTTTGGGACCCTCCCAAGATCATTTCTGGATGGGTTTTGGGATCTGTCCGGGATGCCGTCAGGGTCATTTTGTGACTATTAGGTGATCATTTGAGGACCTTTTCGGCATCACTTCTGGATGGTTTTCGGTATCCGCTCAGGATCCCGTCGGAATTATTGCGGGACTTTTTCGGGATCATTTGGTGTCCCTTCCGGCATCATTTCTGGATGGTTCTTGGGATTCGTCCGGCATCCCGTCGGGTTCATTTCGGGACTTTTTCTCGACTAATACGGGATCATTTGCGGGCCCTTTCGGCATCATTTCTAGATAGTTGTCGGGATCCGTTCGGGATCCCGTCAGGGTCTTTGCGGAACTCTTAGGTGATCATTTGAGGACATTTCCGGCATCATTTCTGGATAGTTTTCGGGGTCCTTTTGGGGTCCAGTCAGGGTCATTTCGGGACTTTTTCGGGATCATTTAGAGATTGCTTTCAGGATTCGTCCGGGAACCCGTCAGGGTAATTTCTGAACTTTTCCGAGACTATTTCGGGATAATTTTGGGACCTTCCCAAGATCATTTCTGGATGGATTTTGTGATCAGTCCGGGATGCCGTCAGGGTCATATTGGTATTAGGTGATCATTTGAGGACCTTTCCGGCATCACTTCTGGATGGTTTTCGGTATCCGATTAGGATCCCCTCGGAATCATTGCGGGACTTTTTCGGGATCATTTGGGGTCCCTCCCAAGATCATTTCTGGATGGATTTCGGGATTTGTCCGGGATCCCTTCAGGGTCATTTAGGGGTGCGTTCGAGATCCCGTCAGGGTCATTTCGGGACTATATCGGGATCATTTCTGGATTGTTTATGGGATCCGTCCATGACCCCTTAAGGGTCATTTCGGGACTATTAGGTGATCATTTGAGGACCTTTCCGGCATCACTTCTGGATGATTTTCGGTATCCGTTCGGGATCACGTCGGAATCAATGCGGGACTTTTACGGAATCATTTGGGATTCCTTCCGGCATCATTTCTGGATGGTTTTCGGGATTTGTCCGGGATCCCGTCGGAGTTATTTCGGGACCTTTTCGGGGCTAATACGGGATCATTTGGGGATCCTCTAGGGGTCGTTTCCTGACTTTTTCTGTATTATTTCGGGATCATTTTGGGACCCTTTCGGCATAATTTCTTGATGGTTTGCCGGATCCATCAGGGTCATTTCGGGACCATTTTGGGATCATATGGGGACCCTTCCGGGATCATTTCTGGATCTGTGCGGGATCCCATCGGGGTCAATTCCGGACTATTTCGGGATCATTTTGGAATCCTTCCGGAATCATTTCTATATGGTTTTCGCGATCCATCGTGGATCCCCTCGGAGCCATTTCGGAACTTTTTCTGGAGTTAGTCGGGATAATTTAGGGACCCTTCCTGGATATTTTCTGGATGGTTTTGGAGATCCGCCCGGGAGCCCGTCAAGGTCATTTCGGAACCTTTTCAGGTTATCAGCTCATTTAGTTCTTTTTTTTACTCACTTACAAAAATAAAATGCATTAGACAGAAAACAAAATTTTAAACAGATAATAAGCAGGCTAACGCGAATAGCCCATATATTTAAAATTTTCCTTGCGGACGGGGCCGCGGGTAAAGGCTAGTAAATTATAAATGGCAATGTTTGGATGTTTGGATGTTTAGATGTTTGGATGTTTGGATGTTTGTCCAGACATTTGTCTTTGTGACTCAATCACGCAAGAACGGCTGGCCGGATTTGTATGAAATTTGGCAAGCATGTAGCCAATAGTCTAGAAGGATCTACTAGCCATATATTTTTCAAAAGGGGCGTGGTCTCCGCCCCCTAGGAACAGTTATAATTTAATTATTATATTTTTTTGTCTTTGCGACTGAATCACGCCAGAACGGCTTCACGGATTTTGATGAAATTTGGGACAGAGATAACAGGCTACTGGCGAAATTTTATTCGAACATGGAAAGGGGGAAGGGGGTCCCACGACCCCTTCGAATAATTACTTTTTAACAATTTTTACACATTATAACTTTACGTATACTGACTTTCACCTATATTACAAACTCAATGGGTGAAATAAGTCGAGGACTTACAAAGTGAGCAGTGATACACCCCCCCTCCTTTCCGCTCTCGTGCAAAATCTATAAATTGTTATACATCAATGTAAATGTTGTCCTAAAATCAATAATTTTTGGTATCGGGCTCATACAGATCGAGATATAAACAATTTTGGAAAAACGATCAGTGGTACTCTCCTCCTCCCGCCATCCGCCCTCCTTCAATTGTTTTTATTAACACGCTTTTATTAGCTTTACCCGTATGTTGCCTTATTAACATGGTTTTATAAATATCTTCACCCTATTTGTAATCCCGTTTGGGTCATATCGAGACCCTTCCAGGATCATTTCCTGATGGTTTTCGGGATCCGTCCACGATCCCGCCGGGGTCATTTCAGGACTTTTTCGGGACTAATACGGGCTCATTTTGGGACCCTTTCGGAATCATTTCTGTATGGTTTTCGCGATCCGTCGTGGATCCCCTAGGGACCCTTCCTGGATATTTTCGAGAACCGTCCGGGAGCCCGTCAGGGTCATTTCGGAACTTTTTCGGGACTATTTCGGGATCATTTTGGTACCCTTCAGGCATCATTTCTTTGTGGTTCTCTGGATAAGTCTAGAATCGTGTCTTTGTCATTTCGGGTTTTTTGGGACTATTCCGGGAACTTTTGGAGACCCTTCCGTGGCATTTCTAGATGGTTTTCGGGATCTGTCCGCGATAGCGTCGGGGTAATTTCGTGGATTTTTCTGGATAATTTTGGGATCATTTGGGGATCCTATCAGGTTATCAGCTCATTTAGTTCTTTTTTTACTCAATTACAAAAATAAAATGTATTAGACAGAAACATATTTTTAAACAGATAACTTGATAAGTAGGCTAACGTGAATATCCCATATATTTATTTTTCTCCTTGCGGACGGGGCCGCGGGTAAAGGCTAGTATATAAATAAATTAGCGGTATCCAACAAATGATGTTCTGGGTCACCCTGGTCCACATTTTGGTCGATATCTGGAAAACGCCTTCACATATACAACTGCCACCACTCTCTTTTAAAACCCGCATTAATACCTTTAATCTGATACCCATATCGTACAAACACATTCTAGAGTCACCCCTGGTCCACCTTTATGGCGATATCTCGAAAAGGAGGCGACCACCTATAGAACTAAGGGCCACTCCCTTTTAAAAGGACTCATTAACACCTTTCATTTGACACCCATATCGTACACACAAAGTCTAGAGTCACCCCTGGTCCACCTTTATGGCGATATCCCGAAAAGGCGTCCACCTATAGAACTAAGCCCCACGCCCTTTTAAAATACTAATTAACACCTTTAATTTGATACCTATATCGTACAACATATTCTAGAGTCACCCCTGTAGCGCTATTCACTAACTTTTAACGTATCTACATACGAGATTTTTAACATAAACACTTTCGTTTGTTATATCATACATGCGATTCACTAGCTTAGCTTTAACAACACTTGTTAACTATCATTTCGATGTGGCAATGCTGGTAGTGAAATGTCAAAATTTACGAAAAGTTCAAAGAGGAATCGAAAAAAACAATCAATTTCTTGTACGCGCCAATAATTTTATGCAGCTATTTTAGCAAAGGGAAGTATTTTTGATATATATTTTATATTTAGATCATTTACTGCTTTTATTTCTCAACTCGAAAGCCATATTTTTTTAAATAAAATGTAATTTTGCACAAACCAAACGAAAGTAAACAATGTTTTAACAGCTTACACAAAATCTGCATTAAAATAACACATGCCAAATCGACTACGTTAAATTATCGGATTTGGAGTTGGCAGTTAGTGAATCGAAAAAGTGTTAAAATTTATGTTAAGCTAATTTAACATCTCCAAATGTAGTTAAAAAAGTTAGTGAATAGCGCTACTGGTCCACCTTTATGGAGATATCTCGAAAAGGCGACCACCTATAGAACTAAGGGCCACTCCCTTTTAAAAGGACTCATTAACACCTTTCATTTGACACCCATATCGTACACACAAATTCTAGAGTCACCCCTGGTCCACCTTTACGGCGATATCTCAAAAGGGCGTCCACCTATAGAACTAAGCCCCACGCTCTTTTAAAATACTCATTAACACCTTTCGGTTGATAACCATATCGTACAAACAAATTCTAGAGTCGCCCCTGGTCCACCTTTATTGCGATATCTCGAAAAGGCGTCCACCTATAGAACTATTACACTCCTATAACAAATCGGAAGCATCTTGATATCTTTTTGATAACATCTCAAAAATTTTCTTTAAATCATCGATCTTTTTTCGACAACAAATCGATAAATTTTTGAAAACAAATCGATATCTTTTTGATAACATATCGATAACTTTTTGAAAAGATCTCGAGCGCCTTTTGATAACAAACCGATAACACGCCGATAACAACTCGAAAACTTTTCGTCAAAGGATCGTTAACCTTTTGATGAAATATATATATTGTAACGAATTTGCTTGTAAATCCATCCTCTTATTTGCAATCCTCTGCTAAGTTCGAATCACTAAACTGTTGAATAAATAACTCCAATTTGTAATAATGCAAAATGACCTTTATTAAAGTACTTCACAATAACAAGCTGTGCAACGAATAGCTTGCTTAATAACCACACTGATTGATAGCTCAATGAAACTCTACTATTCAAAATAACACTGCTATTGCTCGCTAGATATCGTCTTAATCAAACTGCTTGACAACTCAAATCAAACTGAATTCTTCTTACTCGCTTGCCCCGCTTTTATAGTTTACGCATACTTCTAGGCTCTTCGATTTCCAGAACTTACTAGTTGTTTCGGCTACAAAATCGCCAGCCACAACTACGTGCACAAATTATTGCTCTCTCTTGTGACAACTCAGATAAGATATATGCACGTGTTTGTGCATTGCCGCTCCGCTGCTCGTATACGTACATATGTGTAGACACAATTATTTATTCGTTTATGTAGATACATAAAGATTGAATTATTGATGTGAATGTTTGTAGTTTGCGCACATAGGCATATAAGTCAATGCATCTGTGTCTGACATCTCTCTGGGCTGCCTTATATATGTGTATACTTGATTTAATTATTAACGTAAATACTGCTTGGCATGGCCTTAGCATCGCCTTAGTGATGGGATAATTTAGTGATGCTAATATCCGTGACACTGCCCTCCACCTAAGTCTGATCGTCCCGATCAGACAAATTTCTCGATCTAAACGTTGCTAGCCTTTCCAAATGGACCACCTTCATTTTGGTTCGTGGTTTACCGATGGTTTGTATGCGGTACACTACATCGTTGATCCGTTTTACAACTTTGTATGGGCCTTCCCAATTACACTGCAATTTCGGGGACAAACCTTTTTTACGTTGTGGGTTGTATAACAGCACCAAATCTCCTTCCTGAAAACCTTCTGAATTAATTGCTTTATCATATCTGGATTTCATCTTGTCACTCATAATCTTTGTTCGTTGCCTTATCAGATCATGTATTTCTCTTAGCTCTTCTTCCAAATCACTAGTGGATTTCCTGACATTTCTCTCCGCATTGGCATCTATCCCAAACTTCAAATCAGCTGGCAGTCTAAGGTCATTGCCAAAAATTACTTTTGCAGGGGTTTGGCCCGTTGTCTCATGCACTGCTGATCGGTAAGCCATCAATAATAATGGTATGCGGGTATCCCATTCTTTATGGTACTTGTCCACTACTTTCCTTAAGTGCTCCTCCAATGTTCTATTGTATCGTTCTACCATACCATCGGATTGAGGATGCAATGCAGTTGTCTGTGTTTTTCGAATGCCCAATGACGTACACATTTCCTGGAACACAGCTGATTCGAAATTCCTGCCTTGGTCAGAATGTAACTCCATTGGTACACCATACCTTGCAACCCAATTGTTTATAAAAACTTCTGCTACCGTTTCCGCTTCTTGATTTGGGATTGGGTATACCTCTGGCCATTTGCTGAAATAATCCATAACTACCAGTACATATTTGTTTCCGCCGTTGCTAGTAGGAAATGGACCGGCGACATCCATAGCGATCCTTTCAAATGGCGCACCTGAGTTATATTGCTTCATCTGTCCATGACTTCGTGTTCTGGGCCCTTTCGCTCTGCTGCAAACCTCGCAGTTCGCAATCCACTCAGTGACCGACTGACGGCAACCAACCCAATAGAATCTCTGTTTAATCTTCTCGAGCGTCTTCGTGATTCCAAGATGACCTCCGCTTGGACCATTATGCAGCTCGCTGAGCACATCAGGAATCCTCTTTCTGGGAACAACTATCAGTTTATTCTTATATTTACCATCCTCACTCTCCCATACTCGATGAAGGCAACCGGATATCAATTCCAAACTGTTCCACTGTGCCCAATATGACTTCGCAATGGGACTCTCTGCTGAGATCTCTTCTCTGTTTGGTCTTTCATTTCGTTCGAGCCCTTGCATAACACGTGACAGATCTGCATCTTCTAGCTGGCACTTTCTTAGCTGTTCCTTGTCCCATTCTCATCTGTACATGTTATAGTCATTAGCCGGACATCTATAATGTCTTCTTTAGCCTCGGCTTTTGAACAGTGCTTGCATTCCAAACTACATGGTCTTCGTGACATTGCATCGGCATTTCCATGGGTACTACCTTTTCGATGCTCAATGGAAAAGTCATAGCTTTGTAGTCGCTCAATCCACCGTGCCAATTGTCCTTCTGGATTACGGAACTGCAGTAGCCATTTTAAAGCTGCGTGATCTGTCCTGACACGGAATCGCTGGCCGTAGAGGTATTTGTGAAAATGTTTAACGCACTCTACCAATGCCAACAGCTCTCTCCGCGTAACGCAGTAGTTCCTCTCTGGTTTTCCAATCGAACGGCTGTAATATGCAACTACCTTCTCCTGTCCATCGACCAGTTGTGATAAAACGCCTCCTATAGCATATCCACTCGCATCTGTATCTAGAATAAATGTTGCTCCTGGAATCGGATATGCTAACATTGGGGCAGTGCACAAACGCTCCTTCAATGTTTGGAAAGCCACTTCTTGCTCCTTCTTCCATTCAAAAGCTTTATTTTTTCTTGTAAGCTCATGGAGGCTATGGGCTACGCTGGAAAAATTTTGTACAAATCGGCGGTAATATGTGCACAGCCCAAGGAAACTTCTTAATTCATGTTGTGGCGTTCGTTATGGAACTCCTTCAGAAAAATTGTTTTTGTGCGCACGCTAATGCACGCACGCTCCACTCAAACACCAAGAAAACAATCAAACACGAATTTTATGCTTAGTTTTGTTTGGTTTAATTAGGTTTAGATATAGTTTTGTTTACTGTAAAATAAGAGTATTTTTTGTAAGTAGTTGCACTTAGTTAATTTAATGTAGACTTAGATTTAGTTTTCTTTTTGTAAATTTGTCGTACACGCCAAGCCTCTGCCAAAATTAATAATGATGATGGCCGCCTTTTCATTGCGAGCCGACCTCCCCGTTTTCAACTTGTTTCAACACCTGTTGTCCATTCACAATATACAACAGGGTTGCACCAAGTGGGAAACAGGGTAAGATCATAAGGCTGCTGTTACACCATCCCCCTTTTCGAAAAAAGTTTGAAGTCGACAAGTTGATCAGGTTTGTCGGCTTCAACCTTTTTGGGTGGTTATTATTTATCCCGATTGGGAAAAAAATTAGGATAATTTTGAGCTTTGCGGCAGATCTACCTAGGCTAACTTGGCTAGTTTAACTAATTACATTTATTTATATTTTAAGCCTACATATTTACATATATTAATATTAATAGTTTATTTATTATTCTCTTTTTTTCTGTAAGTAGCTTATTTTATTTAATTAATTACATTTATCTGTGCTTTAAGCCTACATATTTACATATATGAATATTAATAGTTTATTTATTATTCTCTTTTCTTCTGTAAGTAGCTTATTTTATTTAATTAATTACATTTATCTGTGCTTTAAGCCTACATATTTACATATATGAATATTAATAATTTGTAAAAAAATTGTTTGTAATTCAAATTCATTTAATAGGTTTTGTGTATTAACGTATACGTACATTCTCTATTTGTTTATTTTACTTACAATACGTATTGTTTCCTATCGTTTGACATATTTTTATTTAAATGTGCTTTTACTTAAATTAAGTATGGTTTTAGAGTATGAGAAATTTTGATTTAAATTTGCTTTATTAGCGAAGTGAAAAATAAAAAAAAATCTTTTTTTTTTGACTATCTCAAAATGAAATTGGGTACATCCGATTGTGTTTATATAGGTACTCCTCTTATGCGGTTTTTATGTACCGTTTTGTATTTTTTATTTTCATTATCAAAAATGGTTACGTTTACACCGTCTATACTTGTTACTAGGTATGGGCCCTGATATATGTTTTTATGTTTTCCCGTGGTTCTTTTTGAACTAAAACCATATCGTTTATGTTTACTACCATTGGTTGTGCATTTTTGTCATATGCATCTTTATTCCTTATTTTGTGTTTTTCTACTAACTCTTTAGCCAAGGCGTGGCATTTTTGCATTCGGTATTTTACTTCTTTTGAATAATTTTCGATATTATAAATTGGTTCAATTCTTTCGTTCTTCAGTTCAGATGGCACAATGGCCTTTTTACCAAAAATTAATTCAAAGGGAGTAAGTTTATTATCGAATACCGTATTTGGCGTTGTGTTATGCCAAAACGTAAAATATCTCAAATATGTATCCCAATCATCAAAGGAATCATTTAAGTACGCACGTAGGTACTCGTTGAAAACTCTATGGTTTCTTTCGACAGTTCCTACGGTTTCGTGGTGATATGGTGTAGAAAAGTTGTGATCAATATTTAATAAACTGGTTAAATTTGCAAAAATTTCATTTTTGAATTCAGTACCTAAATCTGATTTAATGGATTTCATAACACCGTATATTAAAATGAAGCCTTCGAATAGTGCTGACGCGATGGTTTTTGCACTTTTATCAGGTATTGATATTGTAACTAAGTATTTTGTCAGATCGCAGATTATGGTAAGCGCGAACTTATTACCATATCTCGATTCTGGTAATGGGCCTATGGTATCAATTACGACAATGTCAAAAGGTTTATTAGGAGTAGGAGTTAGGACGAGTTCTTCTTTATTTCCTATTTTCACTTTATTCAGAAGACATTTTTCGCATTTCCTAACATAACTAGCTATGTCTTTTGTCATGTTTTTCCAGTAAAATTTGTTTCGTAATTTGGCGTATAATTTTTTCGTTCCACAGTGACCTCCAGTGATGGGATCATTGTGATAAATTGCTAATAATTTTGATTTTTGTTCCTGATCAGTGATTGTTTCAATTGGATGCATTAAAATAATTTTTAAAAATTGTAATAGCCTATTTCCTCTTTCTTTAAAATTTGTAATTGTAATATGTTTGAAAATTAAATCGTTTTTTGGCCATTCTATTTCCTTAATATTGCGTTTTCCGGCTTCTTTTTCTAGCCTCGAAAGTAATTTATCGAAATTCTTTATTTCGTTAGAAAATTCAAAATCAAGTAAAATTGTTCTTTTATGCTTTATATGCGCGCATATTGTTAAAAATTGTTTATTGTTTTTATCATGAAATATTTCTGATCTAATACGAGGAATTTTTTTTTGAAAAGTTATGAGTGAATTTATCAAACACGTTTAATGTTTGTATGTTTTCACATAAGTCTATATTTCCGGTAGAACTACTGTTAAAGCACGGCCCTTTCACTGTATGAACTGTTTCAAATATTTTGTCATCCTCTTTTATTGTTCTATCATCATACATATGTACGTACATATGTCACAGTCTGTTTGTTTTATTGAAACCTGGAAATTGTCCGCTAAACATGAATACATATGTGAAAATGTCTCGCTCTTTCGCATAGGTACATAAATTTGACTTCATAACTGTTCAATTATATTTATTTGTAAACCGCAATGTTAGTCGCTCTAACTCTTGCATACAAAGTTGCTATGAATTTGGTGACCGTTTAGTCGTCGATGAAGAATTGGAGCGAACAACACTGCGGTAAGTACTGTTTGTTAGCTTGTTAAATGTTAAGCATATTTGTAATAGTTTCCTTTAAATATGTAGAAATAAACCCACAAAACACCCGCAAATAAATTAATACGTGGAGTTAAATTCGCAAATCGTAATTGACGACAGATTTTTATTCCGCATCGACGACACATTTTTATTTCGCAATGTAAATACATTTACATATTTATGGAACTCGTCAAATCGTTGGGGATAAAAAATAAGTAGCCGCGCATTGCCCTTTTTATGGATAAATCCCCACGCCGTAGTACTCGTTTAAATCCAGTCAGTGGTAAGCACAAAAGAACAGCCATGCCTTTAATGGAAAAAGACGTGCCAATGTCAAACACAACACTTAGTATGCCTGCAACAAAACCAGCCTCGCCTATAATTACTTCAGGTTCCTTAACAACTTCAGCAGCAAGTCAAGAAAGCGTGGTTAGCGCAATGCAACAACGTATAGCCGTACTCGAAAGTAACCTCAGAGCTGCTCAAGCAAAGTTGAGGGATCATGAAGCGCAAAATGCAGCAAACAATGGTATGGGTGCTACGTCGGCAGCTCCCCAGCCACCAATGACGCAATTGCCATCTGCGCACCCGACGGGAACGCAAGAAATAACAGCTACGACTGCTAATACACCACCTTTTCCATTACTAGCCGACATTCGTTACTCGCCGCCACTTTTCACTGCCTGTAGTACTACGTCTACCGCAAATTGCCAATATATTTCGCTTAATAATATGTATGCTAATCCGCTGCCAGCTGTTAGGGCCACTCCGCTAGGGTTTAACCCTGCCAGCACTCCTGCCTATACACAAATGAGTTCTGTAGCTGCACCGTCATCTTGCTTACCTAGAAAAATGCAAGCTTTGCCGGATTTCTGTGGGAAACCAGAAGACTGGCCAATATTCTATACTGCCTTTACAGAATCTACGGCAGTCTACGGGTACAGCAATTTCGAAAATAATCAGCGGCTACAGAGAAGCTTGAAGGGCGAAGCTAGAGAATCGGTAAAGTCTCTACTTATTCACCCGAACAACGTTAGCAACATAATAGAGCAACTTAAATTTAGATTTGGCCGGCCAGAACAGCTGATCCGTAGCCAGCTAGCACGCGTAAAAGAAATTGCACCCATAGCGGAAAATGCAATGGTAAAAATTGTCCCGTTTGCCAGCAACGTGAACAATATCTGCGCTTTCCTACAATCGGCGAGAGGAGGAGATCTACATTTAGCCAACCCTACGCTACTCGACGAGCTTGTCATGAAATTGCCAATGAGCAAACGAATCGAGTGGGCTAGTTATGCGGCAACGGTACAACCATATGCGACCGTGAAACAGTTTAGCGAGTGGCTCACGAATCTCGCGAGTGTCATTTGTACAGTTCAGGATGGTGATCCAGTGCGGGACCATAAACGCCGGGTCGTACTTCACACTGCGCAAACTTGCCGTCAATCAAATTGCGCAATCTGCCAAGGTCAACATAAAACATCCGAGTGCAAACAATTTATTGAGCTGACTGTTGCAAACAGGTGGGCTCAAGTAAAGCAGAGCCGCCTTTGCTTCGGGTGTCTTAGCTCTGGACACGGTATGCGTGATTGTCAACGGCGCAAGCCATGCGCTATAGAGGGTTGTAGGAGAATGCACCATAAACTCCTACATGAGGTCGAACGTCCAACGACCAATTTGCCGAAAGCAGTAAATTCAGCCAAAAGACACGAAACTTCGATGGTTCAAGCCAAGAATCACACCGTAATGCACACGCAACCGCCAGTAGGTAGTCAACAGCCAAAGGACGCAGAAGCGGCTGTGCTCAGTTGCAGTAACGGCGCTGAAAGTAAGTTATTATTTAGAATTTTACCAGTCATTTTGTATGGAATCAACAGATCGGTCGAGACGTATGCGCTATTAGATGAAGGCTCTTCAATAACAATGATTGACAATACTCTTCTGAACGAACTTGGACTACGAGGACGTGAGCAGAGTCTGAACTTGCAATGGTTCGGTGGTCGCGCAGCACAGGAGCCAGCCCTCATTGTTGACCTGTCAATAAGTGGAGTAAGTGTACGCAAGAAGCACAAGCTACGAAACGTATATGGGGTTTCAAATTTGAAGTTGCCATCTCAAAGTTTAAGTAAGTCCGAGTTGAATTGCCATGGGTCGCATCTAAGTGAGTTGCCAGTACAGACATATCCGCAAGTTAGACCGAAACTTCTGATCGGTCTTGACCATTGCCACCTCGGATTGCCATCCACTACCGTAAGAGTTAGAGAGAGTGGTCCTTTCGCTGCGAACACCGAACTAGGATGGGTATTGTTTGGCCCAACATCGAGCATATCCATACCTATGCCCGCCCCAATGATGTCGTCGTGTTTGCTGCTGAACAATTGTAGCGATCAGTCACTCCATGATATGGTGGCCAAATTTTTCGATACTGAATCCTTCGGAGTTAGATCCGCACCGCCAATAGAAAGTGAATCCGACAGCCGAGCACGACAGATATTGCATTCAACCACACTTCGTATTGATGGAAGGTTCCAGACTGGGCTCATTTGGAAGAGTGACCACACAGTACTACCAGATAGCTTCCCGCTAGCACTGAAGAGGTTGGTTGGTGTAGAGAAGAAAATGAGTCGCGACGCTGAATTTGGCGCTGCATACGAACGCATCATAAACTCATATATAGAGAAGAAATACGCACGTAAGCTCCTACCAACAGAAGCAGCCGTATTATCGCCCAAAACATGGTACTTACCTCACTTCGCCGTCAGAAATCCCAATAAGCCAGGCAAATTACGCTTAGTCTTCGATGCCGCGGCTCAGGTTGAAGGTGTCTCTCTTAACTCGTGCCTACTGAAGGGACCGCAGGAGTACAAAGCATTGCCCTCGATACTCTTTCATTTTCGCAAAGGTGCCTACGCAGTATGTGGTGACATAAGAGAAATGTTTCACCAAGTGCTAGTGCAACCAGACGACAGATGTGCGCAGCGATTCCTGTGGCGCAATGGTAACTCCACAAAACAGCCTGAAGTTTATGAAATGCGAGTGATGACGTTTGGTGCCGCTTGCTCACCATGCTCTGCAAATTATGTTAAAACCATCAACGCAATGGAATATGGAAATACCGACGAAATTACATCCCGAGCTGTAGATGCTATTTTAAATCATCACTACGTAGACGACTTTGTGGACAGCTTCGCAACGGAGCAAGAAGCAATCACGATCTCAGAGAAAGTACGGGAAATCCATTTGAAAGCTGGTTTCGAGCTTAGAAATTTCTCACCGAACTCACAAAGGGTAGTTAACATGCTAGGTGGTAACGAGTGCACACGCCGAATGGGCCAAAAAGAAAGCATTTTGACTGAAAGGGTTTTAGGTCTATTTTGGAAACCATCAACCGACTGCTTTGGGTTTCAGTTAAAATTTAATAACGTCGATCCCGCGGTCATAAGCGGATCAAGATGCCCCACTAAGCGTGAGCTATTAAGTGTCGTTATGTCTATTTTCGACCCTTTAGGTTTTCTAGCTCATTTTATTGTTAGTGCCAAACTAATAATGCGAGAGGTATGGAAAAGAAATATGCGATGGGATGAGTCACTGCCAAATGACATCAACGACGCGTGGGTAAAGTGGCGAAACCAGTTGGCTGCGGTCAGTGAGTACACCATGCCCCGTTTTTATTTTCGATGTGGCACTCCGCGAATGCTGCAGCTTCACATATTTGTAGATGCAAGTGAGGAGGCCTTTGCAGCTGTAGCCTACTTCAGATCGGTAAGTTCGAGCGGAGAAATAGAAGTATCTTTCATATGTGCCAAGTCCAAATGCGCCCCTATAAAGCCACTAACTGTGCCGCGACTTGAACTACAGGCGGCTGTGTTAGGAACTCGCCTACTTAACTGTGTGCGTGAAGATCATCCGATAGACAGTGAAAACTGCTATTTGTGGAGCGACTCAATGACGGTTTTAAGGTGGATCAATAGCGAGCACCGTCGATATAAGCCATTCGTGCAACACAGGGTTGCAGAAATATTGGCAACAACAACAACAACAAATTGGAGGTGGATTCCTACTGATCTTAACGTTGCAGATGTAGCCACAGGTACAAATAATCAGGTGCGACTCGATTCGACAACGCCCTGGTTAGCCGGCCCACCATTTCTCAAAGCATCGCATCTTTCTTGGCCTACTGGTGAATCTCTGTTTTGCGAGAATGCAGATCCTGATGAAGAGCTCCGATCTAAATATGTTTTGGTAATTATTGACACTAATCACTTTGAATTTAAACGTTTTTCTACCTTCAGAAAACTGGTCAGAACCGCCGCCTGGGTATTGCGTTTTATTGCCATTTGCCGCCGCCAAACACAAGCAAATGAATGTCATGGTCTGTCCGCTAGAGAAACTGAAATAGCAAAAAGCTTACTATGTCGACTTGTACAACGTGAGACGTTCTCCACGGAAATCCAGCAAATCGAAAGTGGACAGAACATCGCCCATAATAGCGAGCTCGTCCATCTCTCGCCGTACATTGATGAAGAAAAGGTGCTCCGTGTAGAAGGTCGTATTGACGCTGCCAGTTGGCTGCCCATAAGTTCTAGACGCCCTATTATATTGCCGCCGAGACACGCATTCACAAAGCTTGTCGTAATGCACTATCACTGTATCATGCATCACCAAAATACAGAAGCTACCATATGTGAAATTCGTCGAACTTACTGGATTCCACGGCTGAGAAATTTGTTACGTGGTGTAATAGCACGATGTTTAGTCTGTCGTATAAGTAGAGCACAGCCGAAGGCCCCTTTGATGGGACCACTGCCTCCTGACAGGCTTAAACCATATATCCGGCCATTTAGCTATACAGGACTGGACTATTTCGGCCCGGTAACTGTAACTGTACGACGCAGCACGGAGAAGAGGTGGGTGGCACTCTTCACATGTTTGACTGTGAGAGCGGTTCATTTGGAGTTGGCCCACGATTTGAGCACCGATTCCTGTATCATTGCAATTCGAAATTTTGTAAACCGTCGCGGTGTACCTATACGCTTGCGTTCGGATAACGGGAAAAATTTTGTGGGTGCTGACAAAGAGGCCAAGAGATTTAGCGAAGTTTTTGATTGTAATCGCGTGCAAGATGAGTTGTCTCGACGAGGAGTTGACTGGGTGTTTAATTCGCCATTTAATCCAGCAGAGGGGGGTGCTTGGGAAAGGTTGGTGCAATGCGTTAAGCGTGTCCTACGGCACACTTTGAAAGAGGTAGCACCACGGGAACACACCCTCAACTGCCTTTTAATTGAAGCAGAAAATATAGTCAACTCAAGGCCTCTCACTCATTTACCTGTAGACGTGAATCAAGAACAACCACTCACACCCAATGACTTTATCCTAGCCGAATCTAATAACGCACAAACGCCATCTGTGGGCGACGTCATCGAAAGGGTATCTGGTCTACGCCAACAGTGGAGAATTGCTAGGCAGTTGAGAGATCACTTCTGGAAGCGTTGGATTAACGAATACCTCCCCACGTTGACGCGTAGGGTGAAGTGGTGCCAACGAGCAAAGAAGTTGCAGGAAGGGGACCTTGTCTTCATTTGCGACCCGAACGTGCCTAGACGCGACTGGTGTCGCGGCAAAATAGAACGCATTTACCCTGGGCACGGCGGCGAAGTTCGGCGAGCGGACGTTAGAACTTCTGGTGGCGTAAAACGTAGAGCGGCGTCTAATCTGGCCGTCCTTGACATAAGTTGTGGTGAATCTGGTTGATTCACGGAGGCGGGGATGTTAAAGCACGGCCCTTTCACTGTATGAACTGTTTCAAATATTTTGTCATCCTCTTTTATTGTTCTATCATCATACATATGTACGTACATATGTCACAGTCTGTTTGTTTTATTGAAACCTGGAAATTGTCCGCTAAACATGAATACATATGTGAAAATGTCTCGCTCTTTCGCATAGGTACATAAATTTGACTTCATAACTGTTCAATTATATTTATTTGTAAACCGCAATGTTAGTCGCTCTAACTCTTGCATACAAAGTTGCTATGAATTTGGTGACCGTTTAGTCGTCGATGAAGAATTGGAGCGAACAACACTGCGGTAAGTACTGTTTGTTAGCTTGTTAAATGATAAGCATATTTGTAATAGTTTCCTTTAAATATGTAGAAATAAACCCACAAAACACCCGCAAATAAATTAATACGTGGAGTTAAATTCGCAAATCGTAATTGACGACAGATTTTTATTCCGCATCGACGACAACTACATTTATCCTTTTTCTTACTCATAGCCCTAGTCTGAACTGCAAATATATTTTTGGTTGATTCTTTTATTTCGCCAATGGTTATGCGAGAAAGTGCAACCGCTCCTACATTTGATTTTCCCTTTATGTACTCTATTGTGAAATTGTATTCTGCCAACTCAAGTCTAATTCTAGAAAGTTTTGAAGATGGGTCTTTCATAGTGAATAAATAGACTAAAGGCCTATGATCTGATTTGACAATAAAGTGATTTCCATAAACGTATGGTCTGAATTGTTTAATGGCAAAATAAATGGCTAATAGTTCTAACTCAATGATGGCTTTCTTTTGTTCTGCCTCATTAAAAGATTTTGACGCATAACATATGGGTAAATCGCTCCCTTGATGTTCTTGGCTGAGTATCGCTCCACATCCCGTCTTAGAAGCGTCTACTGTAATGGTGAACTCTTTAGAAAAATCTGGGTATTGTAATATCTTTGGTGACATTAGGGATGCTCTTAGTGCATCAAAGGCTTTATCGCATGATTCGTCCCAGTTAAATTCTACTCTTTTCCTATTCAGTCTGTTCAGAGGTGCTGCCAGAGATGCAAAGTTTGGAATAAAGCGTCTGTAGTAGTTGGAAAAAGCTACAAACCTTCTTACAGCGTCCTTGTCTGTTGGCTTAGTATAGTTACGAATTGCGTCTATTTTAGATTCGTCTGGTGACAGACCTTCAGCTGAGCATTTGTGTCCTAGGAATGTTACTTCTGGTCTTAGAAAATTGCATTTACTTGGATTGAGTTTAAGGTTGAATGATCTACAAGTATTGAATACTTTAGACAAATTTTTAATGTGATGGGATTCGCTAGAGCCGATGACTATAATGTCATCTACATAAAGAAAAGCTACATTAGGGGGTATTCCTGAAAATGCGATGGTCATCATCCTAGAAAACGAATTTGGTGCAATGTTCAGACCAAATGGCAATACCTTCCATCGATACGCTCCGCGATCAGTAGAAAATGAGGTTAAATCGCGTGAATCTACGTGTAATGGTATTTGGTGGAATCCAGAAAAAAGGTCTAAGGTTGAGAAAAATTTGGCTCTGCCAAGATTGTCTAAAATATCATCGATTCGTGCTAATGGAAATTTGTCTGCTATTAGCTTCTTGTTAACTGCGCGAAAGTCAACACACATTCGGTATGCTTTTTTGCCATTTATTTTCTTTTTAGGAACTAAGATAAGAGGACTGTTGTAGTTAGAATAGCTTTCTTCTATTAAATCATTTTCTAATAATTTTTTAACCTGTCTGTTAATTTCTTCCCGCTGCGAATAGGGTAGACGATAGTTCTTTATATACACTGGTTCGTTGTCGGTTGACCGCAATTTCTGCTCATAAAAATTATTTAACGTCATTTTATCGTTGTCAAGCGCGAATATGTCAGCATATTGTATGCATAGATCTAAAAGTTCAGATGGTGCATCTTTTGGAATTTGATCTTTTAAAATCGAAGTTATTTCGTTAATTCGCTTCTCATCTGACTTAGTTTTGTCGATTACATAGACGTGATAATTAGATAAATTTTCTGTTTTAATAGAGTTTTTGTTTACGAATTGTACATCACTTGTGGTATTAATTAATTTTATGACTTGGTTATTGGAGTTTGTAATGCATCTTGCGGTAAATACGCCTTTTTGAATTCTTGAGATTCAACGAAAAGTGGAGTTGTTGAGTGACCTAAGTCGAAAATTCGAAAAACTTCGCATCTTGGTGGTATGCCACACATATCTCTTTCTGTTCCGTGTAGGATTGGCATAATGACTTTTTCTTTATTTGCCCAGAATGAGATGCTACTATTTGAATAATTTATTACACATTTATTATAATGAA
Source organism: Eurosta solidaginis (assembly GCF_040869045.1). Classification (NCBI taxonomy): domain Eukaryota; kingdom Metazoa; phylum Arthropoda; class Insecta; order Diptera; family Tephritidae; genus Eurosta; species Eurosta solidaginis. The sequence continues at coordinate 70,708 of NW_027136899.1, forward strand.
GAAAATCTTTACCCAGTATACCGTCTGATGGGATATTGAAGTCATCTTTTACCACATGTAAGCTGTGTTCGACTAGATTAATCGAAAAATTTAGGTTTGTGTTTATTTTACCCAAAGTAGCAACAGAATCTGATGTAACGCCAGTGATATTCACTATTTCGTCATAGTTAATGGGAATGCGCTTATTTAAGCTAGAAATTTTAATTAGCGAAATATCAGCTTGTGTATCTAGTAAAAATGTACATAATTTGTTAGATCCGGTTATATGAGTTTCGATAAAATCTGAGTAGTTTAAGTTTAGACAAAAAATATGTTTAATATTTATTCGTTTATCTCCTCGTCCCTCAGTGTTCGCTGCTGAGGGGCGTCCAAGTTTAAAGAGCGAACGTTTGCATTATTTCGCGTACTTGAACTTCCGGCGTTAGTATTGGTTCTGTTTTCTAGCCTATTTTGACTGTTGCTAGTATTACGCGAGTTACTATTGTTTCGATTGTCGTTGTTTTGCCTATAGTTGTTGTTTTGCCTATTTTGATTGTTATTATTGTATCTAGCGTTATTATTGTTGTTGTACCTATTGAAATTACTATTGTTTTTGAACCTGTTGAAATTGCTATTGTTGTTGTATCGATTATTGTTATTGTAGTAGTTATTGCCTCTATTGTTATTGCGAAAGTTGGGTTGATTGTTAAACCTTGATCGAAAAGCTAATACCTGCCTTCCTGTAGCCTGATTGTTTTGTTCGACTATCATTTTTGCTACGACGTCTTTTGCGTCACTAAAGGAGGTTGATGCGAGAATTGATTTGACTAAGTCTGAGCGCGTATTTAGCCTACAGACGTTTACTGACTGTTCGACTGCCATCTCGTGCGCTTTGTCTTTTGATAATCCCTCGATAATTAGAGACCTCTCTAAAGCATCAGATAATTCCTCTACTCGTTTAGCAAACTCGGTTAAATTATTGTTCGTAACTTTTAGTGAAGCTATTTTCCCTGCAACGACTTTTGAATTGTCTGGCTTTATTCGACTTTTAAGAGCATCTTTAATTTCTTGGATAGATGTTATATTTGTCGGAATTGCTTCTCTTGCTTTCCCTTCGAGCTTCGATTTAACCAATAAAATGAAAGTTGGCACAAGATCTGGATCTATACATCCTTCTACTAGTTCAATTTTATCTATGAAGGAGTCTAGCGCTAAGGGGTCACCGTTATAGTTTTCCCTAAATAAAGGCGCCCACGACCCAATAAACTGTCTCTTTTGCTTGTTGGTTCTAGAAAACTAGTACGAGATTGGTTGGAATTTGAGAAAGTTGTTAAAAGCCCTAAAGAGTTGTTTGATGTAACGACTGGGTTATCGAAACCACAGAAGTTTTCTTGTAATGAAATATTTTCGGTATGAGGTAAAAAACAATACGAGTGTCGAGTGTTTCCGGCTTTGATGAGTCAGAGAATTCCTCTTCTTCCTCAAATTCGATTTTGTATGCGTCGAAGGATTATTTTTCTTCCCGATCCGTATCTGATATAAAAGTGTTATCTTGGACTAAGTCGATGTAGTTTGTTGGTACTTTAATTGTGAAGTTGAGTTTTGTAAAACATTTAATTAATTCTTCCCTACAACGTGATAAACTTTTATTCACAGCAATTGGCCTAGGTCGGTTTTCAAAATGCCCGTTTGCCTCTATTAAAATGTTATTATATGCCTCAATTAAAGAATTTTTATATTCATCTAACTTCTCTTGCCTTGTCGGTAAAGAACGACCTGTATGTAAAACGCGTTTTCTAATTTTAAAGAAATTTTCTCTCAATTCTTTGAATTTTGTTTCGAAATTTGACATTAGCAAAAGGAAGGCTCTTACACTTGCAGCTTTGTATGCTATCCAAGCATTAAGAAATTTTAATGAAAAGAAGGTTGAAATGATTTTATAATCTAATTCGAGTTGTGAAAAAGTTGCAAGTTTGAGGTATGAATATGAACGAATTTGAATGAAAAAGAAATTTGGAATGGTTTTAGAATTTTAAATTGTTTGAGTTCTGAATAAGGACAAATTTGAATTGAGAAGATATTTGAAATGGTTTTGTAACCTGTATTGTATTAACTTAATTGAATTGTTGCTGCGGATTAAGACATGAATGTGAACAAATTTGAGTTGAAAGTGAATATGAAATGGTTTTATCACCTAAGTTGAATTAATAAAAGTGGGAAGTTTGTGTTATGAATGTCAATTTTAATTGAAAAGAAATTTAGGATGATTTTATAATCTAATTTGAATTTTGTATTGAATGTTGAAGTAGAATTAGTGAATTGAATAAATTTGACATTATTTGAAGTTGGAGTCACTTGAGAGACAGCTGGGTTGTATTCCCTGTGAACAATGAATAAAAAAAAATTGTTTATACCGGGTGTGCTATCATATACGGTATATAAGAGAGAATCCTGATCTATTTTTCCAATTTTCCAAGACAGTATTAATTTTAGATGTGATATGTTTATTGCAATTTAGCAATTATTACAATATTGTTTAACGTGACGGCCGCACCGTTGCACAAAAAGTATTAAATTTTAATATTTAACGTGTCGGCCGCACCGCTACACAGCAAAATGTGGAGTATGAATTGTAAAAATTTATTAAATTTTCATCATTATTTTACGTGTCGGCCGCAACGTTTCACCAAAATGTTTTGTTTGTTTTTTTTTTTTTTGATTGTGAGTTAATAAAGTTTTCGATGTATTAAATTTTTACGGTTTGTTAAAGTATTTCAAAGTATTTGATATGTTCAAAATTACTTAAATCTTCGCACAATGTACTATGTATATGCATATGTCTTTCCTTTTTTTTCTTAAATGCCTCGCTCTTAGACACAATTTATGTAATATATGCATATACATACTCACCCTATAAAAATTTATTGAAATTATATATGTGTAACGCCAATTTCGTTTTTTCGATTTGTGTCAAAAAAAAAAAATTTTTTGAAAGTCGTAGATACTTTAAAGTGATGCAAAAAAAAAAATTCAAAATGTATGTGTATCAATCTTGTTTCGGTCTACATCTATTACATATATGGGATTATCGGAAACTACTTTAATTGACTTATAAATTTGAGAATATCCATTTCACTTTAATTTTGAACGATGTTAAAAGTATGTATTTTTATTGTATGTATTCACGTTTGATTTAGACTGATTATATTTCAAACTATACACATTATTGTTGCAAATCTAAATTGCTTTACTTATGAAAATTTAAAGTTATTATGTATGAAAATATTATAAAAATTGGCAAAGTTGAAGAAACAACCGATATTGCGGTTAGGTTTTAAGAATTTTTCCGGAAAATATAGATTTGAGGTTGATCGAATTTGAAAGAAATTTTAAGTATTTTTGCGAAAAATATTGATTTGAAATTGACCGAATTTAAAGGTATTTTAAGTATTTTTGCGAAAAATATTGGTTTGAGATTGACCGAATTTAAAGGTATTTTAAGTATATTTGCGAAAAATATTGGTTTGAGATTGACCGAATTTAAAGGAATTTTAAAAATTATATCGAAAAATATTTATAAGAAAAATTATGTATACATATGTATTTCAAAAGCAACTACATATTACATCTCAAACATACATTCATACTGCAAGCTACGCCTCACCATACGCTTTCACCGCTGCTGCTGTTCTGCTGCTGCCGTCATCACTTCGCTGCTTACAATTTTCTTTCAGCTTCCTTGTGCAGCTGCTATTTTGATGTGCTGTTATTTATAGTGGCTTCGCTTGGTTCGGGGTGCCGTACATTGCCTTGTCCCGTTATGTTGGGTACAGCTTCCCTTCAATTTGTATGCCGAAACCTCTGTATGTGTTATATTTTTTTGTAGGTTTTTGTATTTTGTATTTTTTTGTAAAGATTTTTGTATTTTATATTTTTTTTGTAGATTTTTGTATTTTATATTTTTTTTTTGTAGATTTTTGTATTTTATATTTTTTTGTAGATTTTTGTATTTTATATTTTTTTTTGTAGATTTTTGTATTTTATTATACCAATTGCGCTGCCTTACGAAGGTGGCCTGGTGCTCCATCCTACATTAAATTTTGCAAACTGCCTCACGGTCGCCATGTGGCGTTCCTTATGGAACTCCTTCAGAAAAATTGTTTTTGTGCGCACGCTAATGCACGCACGCTCCACTCAAACACCAAGAAAACAATCAAACACGAATTTTATGCTTAGTTTTGTTTGGTTTAATTAGGTTTAGATATAGTTTTGTTTACTGTAGAATAAGAGTATTTTTTGTAAGTAGTAGCACTTAGTTAATTTAATGTAGACTTAGATTTAGTTTTCTTTTTGTAAATTTGTCGTACACGCCAAGTCTTTGCCAAAATTAATAATGATGATGGCCGCCTTTTCATTGCGAGCCGACCTCCCCGTTTTCAACTTGTTTCAACACCTGTTGTCCATTCACAATAGACAACAGGGTTGCACCAAGTGGGAAACAGGGTAAGACCATAAGGCTGCTGTTACAATGTAGGTTCTGTGGTCTTGGCCAATCCTTTACAGCCTCTATCTTTTCGTTCGCAGTGCAGATGCCCTCTGTCGTTACCTTGTGACCCAAATAATTTACTTCCTTTTTAAACAGCGCACACTTTTTGGGACTTAACTTCAGACCAGCGCCAGCTATTCTTTGGAAAACTTCCTCCAAGTTCTTAAGATGTTCATCGAAATTCTTGCCCAATACGATGATGTCGTCCAGGTACACCAAGCATGTTTTCCAATGTAGTCCTTTCAATACCTGATCCATGAGTCTCTCGAAAGTAGCTGGTGCATTACATAGTCCAAAGGGCATTACTGTAAATTGCCAAAGACCATCTCCGACGCTGAAGGCTGTTTTCTCTTTGTCTTCCTCATTTACCTCCACTTGCCAGTAGCCGCTTTTCAAGTACAGTATGGAAAACCATTTCGTACCAGAGAGCGAGTCCAGAGTGTCGTCAATTTTTGGCAATGGGTAGCTATCCTTTTTCGTAACGTCATTCAACTTCCGGTAGTCCACGCAAAACCTCATTTTTCCATCCTTCTTCTTTACAAGTACTACCGGTGAGCTCCAGGGGCTAGCTGATGGTTCGATGACGCCACTGTCGCTCATTTCTTGTATAATTTGACTCACAACTTGCCGCTTCGCCAGTGGAACACTACGTGGAGCTTGACGGATCGGCCTCGCATCTCCAGTGTCAATTTGATGTTTCACAACGTTGGTGCGGCCTGGTTTAGAACCATCCTGGTCAAATATGTTCGCGTACTTTAGGAGCAGTTGTTTTGCCTTACTATGATATGCTTCCTCTAGCCCCTGCGTCCATGCCGTGATGTCATTTGAAAGATTAGTATTACTAGCTGAAAAGTGTTCCTGGAGCTGTTCACAGTTAATAACTACTTCAGCCTCTTGGCATCTTCCCAAAATAGCTCCTTTAGTTAGTTTGAGTGGTGAATTGAACTCATTGAGTACTCTTACTGGAACACGTCCATCTTGTTTTCTCATAGCCAGGGTTTTTCCTACAAGTATGTTCAGTGCTGATTTGTTTGCTGCTTCGACAATCCACAATTTGTTTGTCCCACAATCTCCATCAACCTTTGCCCAGATGACTGCTTCGGATTTTGGTGGTATTCGCTGACTCTCTTCCACCAGCACTCGTTTACTGCTGTAGCCTCTCTCGTAGCCGAAATTAAGTGGTACATCCATGTTCTTATATCGCATCGTCTTGCTTTGCATGTCGATCTTGATGCCCTGGTCGATTAAGAAGTCCACTCCAATTATGATTTCATCAACAATCTCTGCCACTATAAAATTGTGTACTACCATGACGTTCCCAATTGCGACTTCACATGATACTTCTCCTAGAACCGTGCTGTCTTCTCCAGTGGCTGTACGCAATCTTGCTCCATGCAATGGTGTTATCTTCTTGTTGACTAAATCCGCTCGAATGATGGAATGAGATGCACCCGTATCTACAGTGCTTCTAACTGTGAAGACATTTGTGCCACCTGTAATGATAAGCGCTCTTCTTGTTCTTCCATCTTTGATGTTATGCGTGTCTCCTGCGATTCCAGTTGGGATGCCATATACGTCTTCTGTTCTTCAAGTTGTGAAGAAATTTTTGTTTCCTGTGCTTCAATCTTCGATGTTATTCGGTTCTTCTGCGATTTCATATATGTTTGCTGTTCTGCCAGTTGAGATGACACTGTCGATGTTTGAGCAGATATTGCAGCTAAAATCATGTTCAAGTCTGTACTGGTAACCGTCTGCGATGTTTCGTTTTTCTCTTCAATTTTTGTTGTCTCCTCGCTATCAAGATGAAAGACATGCTCTTCCACATCAATTCCTTCTGCTTCCATTGCCTCTCGTAGCCGTGCCTGAAGTTCAAGTTTAACGCCGCTTGTATTCAATCCACGGGTCTCCAACTCCTTCTTTAGTTGCTGGATCTTCAATTCACCGAACTTTGCCATGTCCTTGTTGTCCTTTGGAATTTATTCAACAATTCCTCTTCTGACACCAATTGTAACGAATTTGCTTGTAAATCCTCTTATTTGCAATCCTCTGCTAAGTTCGAATCACTAAACTGTTGAATAAATAACTCCAATTTGTAATAATGCAAAATGGCCTTTATTAAAGTACTTCACAATAACAAACTGTGCAACGAATAGCTTGCTTAATAACCACACTGATTGATAGCTCAATGAAACTCTACTATTCAAAATAACACTGCTATTGCTCGCTAGATATCGTCTTAATCAAACTGCTTGACAACTCAAATCAAACTGAATTCTTCTTACTCGCTTGCCCCGCTTTTATAGTTTACGCTGCATACTTCTAGGCTCTTCGATTTCCAGAACTTACTAGTTGTTTCGGCTACAAAATCGCCAGCCACAACTACGTGCACAAATTATTGCTCTCTCTTGTGACAACTCAGATAAGATATATGCACGTGTTTGTGCATTGCCGCTCCGCTGCTCGTATACGTACATATGTGTAGACGCAATTATTTATTCGTTTATGTAGATACATAAAGATTGAATTATTGATGTGAATGTTTGTAGTTTGCGCACATAGGCATATAAGTAAATGCATCTGTGTGTGACATCTCTCTGGGCTGCCTTATATATGTGTATACTTGATTTAATTATTAACGTAAATACTGCTTGGCATGGCCTTAGCATCGCCTTAGTGATGGGATAATTTAGTGATGCTAATATCCGTGACAATATATTTCATCGAAATATCTATGTATAACTTTTCGTTAAAAAATGAACAACTTTTCGATGGTAAATCGATAAAAACCTGATAAATCTTCGATAAAAAGTTGATACCTCATCGATAACCTCAATCAATATCAATAGCAAACTAATTAAACGGCATGATGTGGCGATAAAGGGCTTTTATGAGCCATAGGAAGAACTGTGGTCTTCCTTTTATTAGTGATATTCGTATCGGTTGGCTGCGATGCAGAGGGTAGATGTACGCGATGCTTTAGGTACCTAAGCTACGGACAGCGAAAAGCAGACTGCAAGGGCCTTGACTGAAAGTGCAATCAAAATGGCCATCAGGTCTCGATCTCTACCGAAAAGAAAAAGTGCTTCCTGTGCTTGGTGCTGGTAATGCGTACAGGTGCGCAAATAAACATCTTTATTCAAAGCAGCCTAAATCGAAGTAGGTAAGCTGATGCTTTGCTGGACTAACTGTTTTTGGGTAGCAAGGTAAGCTATGCGATCATCAGCAGCGAACCTTATAAGATCAAAAGTGTTTGACGGAGTGGATGTGCTCATGATATCTGACATCCACAGAACAAGACCTGTACCAAACTAGTTGGATAATCTTAAGCAAATTTACGCTCTGCGTGATCAAACTTGTAACGTGGTTGTCGCTGGATATTTCAACGTAAGCTCTGTTGAATAGGGAATGCTCCAGACTAATACTAGAGGGAAATTAATGGCCTGGCCATAGTAAACGCCAGCACAGCGCAGATTTATTGACTTTCAGGTTTGAATACTCGATCCCTGATATTACATTAGTGTAAGAAATTCTGCTATAAAGCGTTTGAATAGAGGGTTAAGGAGGATCTTGATGGGCAGTGATTATAATCAAATCACCATCAAGCTCAATATCGCAGGTCAAACAAAGGCAGAGAGAGCGCCTCAAATGAAAGTGAGATGGGGCACCTCTAATCACAATCTACAAGATTCTCCACTCTTGCGTGTACATATATGCACTCGCCCGGCAGATAGTGGTCAAAAGTAGCGGACGTTGCCGTAGAATAGAACGATGCGCTACTAACGCCACACTTGCAGCACCTCTATGCCACACATAGCGACTTTACCTGGGTATTCCATAGAATGCGAAGACTGGTAATACGCGTGTGTCGTACATCTGAAGCTCTAAACATAACACAAATAAGCTCACTGAACCAACCGTTGAATGAGGACGAGACGCAGTTTACCGTTTCTGTGGACGTCGTCCTGGACGAAGCGGACTAGTACATCAAGAGATGATCTCAATCTTCCTACATTTTAATTATTTAACATGCGCAGGGCTTAGAGGCCTTTTGTGACTTTTGAATGCAATAAATATTTCTTAACAAGGCAAAAAAAATTTTACTTGCACTCATACAAACATACACACTAAGTAATAAATACGTATCCTTTCATCACCATATCGTTCTGTTACTGCTAAATCAGGTAAGCTTATTGTATTGTTAAAGCTCTTACGCTCCAGGCTCTAACTTATAACCTTCACCAGTCTAATAAAAATAAAATTAATAGGACGTGTACATTGCAGTATGCCCACAAGGAATAAGGTTGAACATTCTATTACAAGTACATATAAACTATAAAGTTAGTGTACGACATTTCTCACTGTTATATAAAGATTAAAATTTATATTACTACATACATAATGTATGTAAATTAAAGTTTATGTTGGGTTAATTGAGTTTTTAAAAAAACTCTTGCATTTTATTTCAATGCTGCTCAAAATCTGACTAAGCTTTACATTTTACTCTTATTTATAACTTACAAATAGTTTACAATAGGAATATTGAATAGGATGTTTATCTTAATACGATACCTTAGTAATTTTACTCCTGGCATTGCATCAGCTGGCTAACGCAATGTCAGTATGTGGGAATGGAATGTTACAACAGATTCCGTAAATAAATCAAATAGCAATGTTTAAACAATTTGTTTATATTTGCCACCTGATTTGAGTGGAGTCATGTTCCTTAACTCCCCCCTTTCTTCAGATGAAACGTCCCTGTTTAATTCAGTGAATTAGTTAATATTTCAATTTGAGAACTCAAGTTTTTAAATATCTTTTCATTAATTTCAGTTTGTTTTCTTTGCTTAAATATTTTGTATTGATTAGCAGCTTTGACTAATACTATTATCATAAATATAACTGTTACTATTATTAAACCTATCCAAAATATGGGTTTTGATTTTATTTCACCTTTTATGACATCAATAAAGCTTATATTTTCAAATTTTAAATTTAAGTCTTCAGATTCTATATATTTAACAATTTCAAAGTTACTGAATTTATTATTTTTTACATATTTCCATATTTTTGCATCTGTGTTCTCATAAGTTACATTGTCAATTTTTGACTGATTTTTAAAAGTTACGAGATAAATTCCATTTACATTATGATTGTCAACAGTATGATTTCCTGAAACTAAAATAACACCATCTTTTATTACATCAATTTCTTTATTCCTCTCTTTAATTTTTATACATCTAGTCGATTTTCCTAACAAAATATCCACTAAACAAGAATTTGAAGATTTTATTTCACAATATACATTCACTATTTCTTTCTTACAATTTTTAACATTAACATATTGATTCTCACATTTTGCAATCTCTTTTTCGATAAATAACTTACCATCTTGCTTAGCTATTGCTCTTACTTCGTAAAATTTACAATCTAAAAAAATTTTTGGATACCTAATATAAATAACTATTAAATCTTTATTCTGTAATATTTTGAAATTAGAAATATCTATTAAATCTGTCACACTCAATCGTCCATGTTCGTTTGCAATAATGTCTCTAATTTAATCTAAATGTAAAATTGCTGGATTCAAAATACCTAATTTTCCTAAAGTTATTGTATGAATAATATTCTGTAATTCATTTAGTAAAAATTTATTCCTACGTTTCCTTAATTGTGTAGCATGATCATTTTTATTTGCTTTTTTATTGTCTCTGATAATTGAGAAATAACTTTAAATACTTCTGAATTTGTCATAAATTGTTTATTGTTATTTAAAATTAACTCGTTTAATTTATTATTTACCAAAACTAAATCGTCGTGATCCGGGGTACCAGCTATCCACTTCCATAAAGTCCCTAATTCATTAATTCCTCTTTTTAAACGTCTCTCCGTTTTTTTTAATTGCCCTAACAACGTCCGCATTAGCTCTATTTCTGGGTCCATATTGATATGAAACTCGTCACGTATGTCAATTTCCCTAACATTATCATAACCTAAATTTTTGTTGTAATCCTCCTGATCTAGTAGTAATATTTCGGAAAAATAAGTTAAATTTGTAACATGGAAAAGGTCACCAAAGTCGTTGTATAATGCTACGTCTCCATCTTCTATTAATACATAATCTTCTCTTGTATAATCGATTATATCCGTCCCTACTATAGTAATTAATGCCAGAAATATGATTAACTCCATTTCCTGTAATTAAAGTTAAGATTTAATGTTATCTTTATGTACTATTCTATTCCTATAATTGATTCTAACTTTATTTCCTAAATCTTCCTTTACCACTTGCTTTTAAATCTAGGTTTTAGCTTATTTCTCTCCCCTATAATCTTTTCATATATAACATCGCCACGTTGGTATGTTTTACTAACCCTGTTTCTATTTTCCCTATCTAACATTTTATTTTGCGCAGTCAAAAGCTTTGACCGAACTGCATCAAGTGGCACTTTATTAAAAAGTATTTGAAATGGTTTTTCTTCTATTACTGAGTGAATCGTTTTATTGTATTGATGCACAGCACGATATATCGACTCAGCAAAACTTATTAAATTATATTCGTGTTTAATGCAACGCGCGATTTCTATTACGGTCGAATGCACTCTTTCAACTTGTCCATTAGTTGTGCTATGACCTGGACTACAAAAAATAATTCTTATTCCTAATCTTTGCATTAAAGATTTAAACTGCATTGTAATAAACCCAGGTTCATTATCAACCGTTATTTCCTTTAACTCAGGAAAACTTTGGATAACTTCCATTACTTTTTCCTCCAAATTAATTTTATCTTCAATTTGCTTTACTACCAAATATTTAGAATATGCATCAATCCAAGTAATAAATTTCAAATGTTGAGCATAAAAAATATCAATATGAACTTGTTCTCCCTCTCTTTTCGGTATTGGAACTTCCCCAATTGGAATCTTTTTCGGATGCCTGTCGTATTTATTCCTGTTACATACTTCGCAATTTCTTGAATATTGTTTAAATTGCTTATACATTTCGGGCCAATAGTACTGATCTTTGATTTGTTTTAAGTTTTCTCTATAATTGCGGTGTGCGCGATTATGAGTTTGTTCTATAATAGCCGCTTGGTCCTCCCTATTAGTAATATCATTAGGGAAAGATCTAGAATGCATAAATTTTGTCGATGGGTAGTTTCTGTTAAGACATGTTTAATTCCATAAAGCACCTCTGGTGTGCAGTAAATTGCGGTAACCAATTTTGGGTTCAAATATTCTGTCAAAACCGAAGGAATATTTTCAGGTTGATCATATTCGATCAAAAAGCGTTTGTTATTAAATCGAAATATGGCTTCTAAGGCTGTAATTCTAGCACCCTTATCAATAAGGATTTGCTGTTTGAAATGATTTAATGGTTTTTTTGTTGCAGCAATTTGACATTCATCACTACTTTCTGCAGAATGTTGTGTATTAATTAAAGAGTCGCTTGAGTTACTTTCATCATTTTCCGACTCTGTTACATTATTTAAAATTTGCCGGGATAAAGCATCTGCAACCACATTTATTGCACCTGGTTTATAAATAATTTTTGGGGAAAACTCCTCAATAAATGTCCTCCATCTTTTCATTTTGATATTTGGATTTCTTTCAGAAATTGTAAATGATAATGGTTGATGGTCGGTGTGAATCTCCAAATCTCTCACCGAATAAAGGTAATTTCGTAAATTCTTCAATGCCCACACAATGGCAAATAATTCCTTTTCATTTGTCGCATAGTTTTTTTCTGTCGTGGTTAATGTTTTTGAAATAAAAGTCACTGGTCTCCCCTCATGAGATAACACAGCTCCTACGGCTACATTTGATGCATCTGTTGTTAGAACACATTTTTTTGTAAAATCTGGTTGTATCAATTCTATCTGCCGACACAACAATCCCTTTAGTTTTTCGCAAGCAGCTATTGCCTCTTGGTCTAGATTGACAATAGTTTTTTTTGATTTAAATTGGGAGATTTTACCATTTTCCCCTTGTAAATATTTTGTAATTGGTTTTGCTATTTTAGCGTAACCTTCTATAAATTTCCTATAATATCCCGTTAAACCTAAAAATCCTCTAACCTGACGTAGAGTTCTTGGTATTGGATAATTTTTTATTGCTTCTATTTTCTTTGGATCGGTTTTAATGACCTTATGAGATACAATGTATCCCAGAAACTCAACTTCTTGCTCGATAAACCTAGACTTTTCTAGAGATATTTTCATATGGGCCTTTTTTAGTACTTCTATTACCAATTCTAAATATTTCAAATGATCCTCCAAATTACGTGAATATACTATAATGTCATCAATATAGACATGAAAAAACTTCTCGATATATTCATGCAAAATATTATTCATAGTCCGCTGGAATATGCTGGGCGCGTTGCGAAGGCCAAAGGGCATCCGCACATACTCATACTTCCCGTTATTAACAGAGAAAGCCGTTTTTTCAATATCCTCTTCTCTCATTAATATTTGATGAAATCCAGATTCGAGATCTATCGTTGAAAAATATTTTGATTCCCCCAAATTTGAAAGTATGATCTCTGGATTCGGCATCGGATATCTATCCGGAATGGTTTTTTCGTTTATTTTTTTAAAATCAATCACTAAGCGTAGCTTAGGACTTCCATCCTTATTAATTCCCTTTTTTGGAACTACCCAACATGGAGAGTTATATGGACTCTTACTTTCCCTTATAATCCCCTTCCGCAATAGACTTTGGACTTCTTCATTAACAAAACCATTAACAGACATTGGATATGGATATTGTTTGGACCAAATGGGTCTTTCCTCATCCATGCGAATTTCTGCTCTGACATCTGTGTTGAATGGTAAATCCAAATCAACATCTTCATGTTCTTTTTTTATAACATCAATTATCTTCTGACGAATATTTTTTATATTTCCCTCTTTTGGGCTTATTTTATTATTTGGAATTTTGCTGGTACATTCTTCAGCTTGCGCTGTGGAACGTTCTTGTTCCACATTTGTTCTATTTTTTATATTATCTGTACTATTGCCGGTATTACCATCGGCTGGCGCTGTGGAACATTTTTGTTCCACAAAGTTCACTTTATCAACCTCACTTTCTTTTTCACAACTGTGCTTCATAGCACTCCTTTCCCCAAATTCATAAATTTTCCCAATTCTATTAACAATTAACTTCTGGTTTTCCAGATCCACTAAAGCGTTGACTTTCCGCAATAAATTATAACCTATAAGGAGATCTGACTCCAAGCTATCAATTTCGTAAAAAATCTCCTTAACACCAAACAGATGAATTTCATGGTAAAATCTTATTATTGTATAACCATTAATGGTTTTTATCCTCTTATAAATATCCAATTCTTTTGGATTCCTATAAATTCCCTTCCTGATGTAACAGGATGTTGCACCTGTATCCACTAAAATTTCAAAATCTTTTTTTATAGCTTGGTCATACAGATATATATATGGCAAGCTTACTCTTGGCCTAAAAAATGGCCTTCATTAATATTATTTACTCGTTGTACTTTTTCTTGTGGTTGCGCACTGACTTGCGCACCTCCAACTCTTTTATTAAAATTGTTGTTTTGCAAATTGTTTCTAACTCCCTGTGGCATATATCTATTACTAGGCCTATTCTCAATTTGCAGGGATGGATCTACATCCATTGGCTCTGGACGGGTTTTTTTATCGTCACCGAATATTGGACTATTTTTCTGCGGGTACCTCAAATTATTCTGAAACACCTGACTTCTCCGATTATTATAAGGAAATCTGTGGGGAGATGAATTAAAACTTTTCTGCGGGTGGCTTTGCGAATATTGCAAAGCAAATTGTGACCTCATTTGATTGGCATTTAACTCTTGAGCCTTGGCAAGCGCATTTGGCAAATCCTTCGGTGCCAAGGTAAACAGTATTTGATCTAATGGGTGATTAAGCCCAGTTATAAAGGTCCGCAGAGCAGTGGCTCTGTTTTTAGAGTTTAGCTCTTTAGTTATGGGTGAGCTTGTCCCATGAGTCATTATGGTCTTATTTATGAGAAGCGTCAACTTCTCGTTAACCTCATTATAGAAACCTATCAGGGATTTCGATCCCTGTCTCAGGACACTCATCTCCTGTTCGATTATATGACTTGGCCTTTTGTCAGCAAAGGCAAAGTCCAGACGACTTAAAATTGCGTCGAAATTCAAAACTGTTCCGTGATTGGTCAGTATATCATTGGCCTCACGGGTAATTTTATTCCTTAAAATTGTTAACGCCGCGAAATATTTCCTACTTCCCCTTGTGTACAAGGACATGGAATTATTGGCTGCTTCGCGCCAACTTACATAATTATTTATCTTACCCCCAAACTCAGGCAAAGATTTGATAACGTCTAAAGGTTCGTCACAATTTATATTTGAATCTATTTGTTCGGGTAAAAACTCGGTCACAGCATCACTGGTGTTGATGACCTGTATCTGTCGCCTCATTTGCTCTACTTCCGTTCGTAATGATGCCGTACTGGCGGCAATCAATCTAGATATTACATCCATATCAGTGGTACTATTATTACTATTTAGTGACATTTTTGTCAAATCTTCTATCAAAGAATCCAGATCTATATATCCTTTTCAAATCTTCTTTCACAATCTTTCAGCACTTCATATAACTTTTATTTTTCAATTTTGCTTTATCTCTTCTTGTTTTGTTTTCACTTTTATAATCTTCTAATTTATATGTACATATATATAATTATTTATACATACTTTGTATTAACATATACCTTAACTATTTTATTCATTAGCTTACGCTTCTTCGCCTTCGGATTCTCGTCCTTCTATTAGATCCTTGTTCGCTTTGTGGATGAATGCTGCTGTTCATATGTTGGTGGTCCTTTCACTTTCTGGAGTTACGTACTTCGCGTTTTTAGGTTTCTTGTAAGCTGACAAATTTTTTGTTTGCTTTAATTTTAGAGTGTTTTTTTTTCCTTTTCTCTCTTTTTTAGAGATACTTGTTTTATTTTAATTTTCACAGTGTTTTTTTCTTTTCTCTCCTTTTTAGAGATACTTGTTTTCTTTTATTTTTACAGTGTTTTTTTTTCCTTTTCTCTCCTTTTTAGAGATACTTGTTTTATTTTAATTTTACAGTGTTTTTTTTTCCTTTTCTCTCCCTTTTAGAGATACTTGTTTTATTTTAATTTTTACAGTGTTTTTTTTCCTTTTCTCTCCTTTTTAGAGATACTTCTTTTATTTTAATTTTTACAGTGTTTTTTTTCACTCCGGAGGACACGCAACCTTTTTACAGGCTATCACTGCGTGGCTCCTGGCAGGATCGCCAATTAAAGTTTATGTTGGGTTAATTGAGTTTTTAAAAAAACTCTTGCATTTTATTTCAATGCTGCTCAAAAACTGACTAAGCTTTACATTTTACTCTTATTTATATCTTACAAATAGTTTACATTAGGAATATTGAATAGGATGTTTATCTTAATACGATACCTTAGTAATTTTACTCCTGGCATTGCATCAGCTGGCTAACGCAATGTCAGTATGTGGGAATGGAATGTTACAACAGATTCCGTAAATAAATCAAATAGCAATGTTTAAACAATTTGTTTATATTTGCCACCTGATTTGAGTGGAGTCATGTTCCTTAACTTGTATGTACATTAAGCTGAGTTGATTTGCATGGACGAAAGTTAACCCATATCGCACCATCGATTTTTCGATAGGTTTTGGGCTAAGGAAAAAAAAGTTCCACTAAGTATACCCAGAAAAATAATTTTCGAGCCTGCAAAATTTGAGTTTTTTGACTTTTTTCTTTTATTTTTAAGGTTTTTTTCATGATCTACTTAAAAAATTTCTATTTGATTTTAAAATGTTCATGTATATCCTGTCCGACTCAAAATTGTCCGCTAAAAACTTTGGCGAGAACAGTTTAAAAAAAAAAATTTTTTTTTTGTTTTTGCAACTTGTTTTGGTCGAAATCGTTTTTTTTCATTTTTAATAATTTTTTATGTATATGTTTCCTTTAGACCCCCCAATAAGTATACCAAAATGATCAGGGGACGAGCTAAGTTGATTTAGCCATGTCCGTCTGTCCGTCCGTCCGTCCGTTTGTTTGAACGCAAACTGGTCCCTCAATTTTTGAGATATCTTGATGAAATTTGGTAAGCAGAAATGAAATTTGGAAACATAATATAAATCCCATACAACCGACTGTTCAGGTAAGAGGATTTTCATCATTTTTGTCGAAAGCGATTTTTATTATAAATATGTCCGATCTTGACGATTTTTTCAGACAACGATCTATGCCCAATACGTAAGCTTGTGGTAAAATTTGATGTTGCTAGCTGTTAAAATGAGGCAGAAATGGGGCAGAAATGGCGAAAACCCTCTTATTGAACAATCGGTTGTATGGGAGGTATGTATATGCTATAGTTGTCCGATCCGGTCGATTCCGGCAAATGTCAAATCCACAATCAAAATATGCCTGCTTACCAATTTCATCAAGATATCTCAAAAATTGAGGGTGGGTATACTTATTGGTGGGTCTAACGGAAACATATGTATACACAAAAAATGATTTGGAGCCTTGAAAATGAAAAAAAATCGATTTCGACCAAAACAAGTCCCAAAAACCAAAAAAAAATTTTTTTTTTAAACTGTTAATGCCAACGTTTTTATCGCATAATTTTAAGTGGGATAGGAACTATGAGACAAATTCGTTTTCATCGGCAACACTTTTGCACGTTTCTGAAGAAACCCTTAAAAAAAAAATGGCGAAAAAATAAATTTTTTCACCAAAACACTCCTCAAAACCCAAAAAATAATTTTTTTTTTCCAAAAAACTGTTATCGCCAAAGTTTTTAGCGGACAATTTTGAGTCGGACAGGGTATAATGAAAATTTTAAAATCAAATGAAAATTGTTTAAGTAGGTCATGAAAGAAACCTTAAAAATCAAAGAAAAAAAGTCAAAAAACTCAAATTTTGCAGGCTCGAAAATTATTTTTTCCCTGAGCCCAAAACCTATCGAAACATCGGTGGCGCGATATAGGTTAATAAATCGACCCAGCTTAATGTACATACAGAGCAATGATCAGGAAACTGGCAATGGCCATTTTGTATGAAATTTCGTAGATTTAATTCTTCTTTTTATACTCAGTATGCTTTGCACACAGATGATTGGATAACGGTTGGTTGTACAGATATAAAGGAATCGAGATAGATATAGACTTCCATATATCAAAATCATCAGTATCGAAAAAAAATTTGATGGAGCCATGTCCGTCCGTCCGTCCGTCTGTCCGTTAACACGATAACTTGAGTAAATATTGAGATATCTTCACCAAATTTGGTACACGAGCTTATCTGCACCCAAAAGATTGGTATTGAAAATGAGCGACATCGGATGATAACCATGCCTACTTTTTATATATATAACATTTTGGAAAACACAAAAAACCTTATTATTTAGTAAATAATACTATGTCTCCTAGCAGAGGCGTAAGTGGTGCTGTAGATAACAGCCTTGCGATGGTAAACTTGCTGTGTAAACAACAAACGGGATTCAACATTGTTCACTTCAATGCTAGAAGTCTATTCAATGAAAAGATGGATTACGCCAGGTATGTGTTTGAATCTTCTGCTGTGGATGTAATCTGTGTTTCAGAAACTTGGTTTACGCCAGAGTTGGATGACATTCACGCTACCATCGATGGCTATAGCCTAATCCGAAATGACAGAAAGGATAAAAAGGTGGAGGCGTTGCGATATATTGCAAAAATAGTATCAAAATGAAATGTATAAAGATGTCTGAGGGTCCAGGGGGTAGAGTATTTGTTTGTCGAATTGTATAGTAATTCTGTTAAAATGTTTGTCTCATGTGTGTACAATCCCCACAAGTCGATAAGCTTTGACGCACTATTTTCGCCTTTGGCTTCATATGTAGTCGACTATAATTATTTGGTTATATGTGGAGATCTAAATGTCAACCTTCTTGTTCGCGAGTGTTCCAGTGTTAGGCTCCTTGATAACGTAGCTGGAGCAGGTCTCTCTGTTGTTAACACAAGTGTACCTACTAAATATGCTCATAACTGTAGTCCTAGCCTGTTGGAATATTTTATTAACGCTGACCCTACAATTGTCCTAAAATTTGACCAGTTATCGTTTATTTCAGACCATGATCTTATATTTTGTTCACTTGACCTCAAATTTGACCAACCTAGCATAGGAACTACATATAGTTATAGAGATTACCGCTCACCTGACCAAAACGCTCTTTTCTCCCATTTGTCTAGTGTCGATTGGTGTGAATGTTGGCGTCTTCCAACCGTTAATGAGAAGCTGGGGTTTCTTAACAACCAAATAACTGATGCACTTGAGAATCATGTCCCCATGCGCACTCGAGAAGTTAAGTCCTTAACATGCCCCTGGTTTAATAGGAAAGTGATAGATGCAATTAAAACGAGGAATAAGGCCTATTCCATTTGGAAAAAGAAAAGGCGGGAATCAGACTGGGTCTTTTATAAATATACGCGAAATACAGCCACAAAGATTATTAAAATGGAAAAGTGCAAGCTCTACTCGTCACGTTTGGGTTCAGATCTTCCACCCAGTGGTTTGTGGCGAAATTTAAAAAGTTTGCGTGTTTGTGGTAAGGCCATTTCCGAATGCTCCTTGAAGTCCGATGTGCTTAATAATGCATTTCTTAGTGGTCCTAGGTATAGTTTAAGTCCTGTGAATTCCCTGTATTGTGTACCTGCATGTAATTCGGGGGAGAGGCTTGAGTTCTCTGCGGTGACAGAAGTTGATGTCATAAGGTGCATCCTCAAAATTAAAACCAAGGCTATAGGAGTGGATGAAATCCCTATCAAATTTTTGAAAATTATTCTTCCGTTCATAATATGGACAATAACTCATATCATCAATCACTCTATTACAACCTCCGGATGTATGGAAAGTGGCCAAGGTTCTACCTCATCCTAAAAATAGGAAGGCAAATTCTCCGGGAGACTTTAGACCTATAAGCATTTTACCAATTTTGTCTAAAGCACTCGAAGGTTTACTAGCGGAGCAAATTGGCACACACATGCTTAAACATAACTTATTATCTCCGTGTCAGTCCGTATTCAGAGCTGGACATAGCTGCTCAACTGCCCTAATAAAAATTTTGGATGACATACGCGTGCCCTTTGACAAAGGCCAACTAACGCTTCTATGCTTACTCGACTTTTCCAAGGCATTCGACTCTGTTAACCACTCATTGTTATGTTACAATTTGCAACGTTACTTTAGATTCGGTAACAACGCTCACAACTTGATAAAAAGTTACCTATTCGGCCGGTCACTATTTGTGAGCAACGGTGCTGATGTATCGCAGCCAAAGGAGTTAACAGCTGGTGTTCCTCAAGGGTGTATACTTGGTCCTTTGCTATTTAGTCTCTTTATAAACGATGTGTTTAATGTGTGTAAATTTGTTAATGTGCATGCGTACGCTGACGATATTCTGTTGTATTTGTCTAGTGAGTTTACTGATATATGTGACTTATGTTGTCGAGTAAATAGTGATTTGTCATCCATATTATGTTGGGCGAATGACAATGACCTATGTCTCAATGTTTCAAAATCATACATGTTACCTATTGCTAAGAAAAACATATGGAGCCTTCAAATACCTGCAATAATTATTGGCAACTCTAACGTGAAGACCGTCAATAAAGTAAAGAATCTTGGTATAGTGATTAATTCCAGTCTTAATGGCAGCGACCATATTAACGCCGTGATGGGTAAAGTTTATGGCACTTTGCGTAATCTGAAGCGAAAGCTAGCCATACAGCTCATTATGCCAATCATAACATACTCAGAGGTGGTATACAATGCATTAGACTCGAGCTCTGCCCATAAAATGGAGGTTGCTTTCAACCACGTCACTCGGTATGTGTATGGCTTGCACAAATTTGACCATGTATCTGCATGGAGATCTCGTCTATTAGGTTGCCACATAACTGAGTATCAAAGAGCAAGGAGTTCCATATTTTTATTCAGACTAATCTTAACGAAGTCTCCCCCATACTTGTATGACAAACTTGCGTTTAATAAGTCCACCAGGTCATGTACTCTGAATATACCGAGTTTTAATTATGTGGCATCGGCTAGGCTGTTCTTCGTCAACACCATACGTCTCTGGAACTCAATACCGTCTACTGTGAGAAACTCTTTAAACCAAAACAACTATAGACGTGTTCTTTATAGTTTTTTTTCTAATAAAACATAAACCAACCATCAGCATAATGCAACCTATCCTCTATTGACTTCTTACCTTCCTTTTTCTATGATTTTTATACTTAAGCTATTTATTCTGTTTTAAAATTTGTTAAATTAATTATATGTATGTATAATTATAAATGAATACGATTCACTTGACTTTTAATAATTTTGTGTTGTACGATAAAAGATTATGTTATCTTACTGTACTAATAACGAACTCTTAAATAAATGATGATGATGATGATGAATGTTGAAATTTTACGTGTGCACTGATATTGAGACTCTTGATAAAAAGTCGAAAAACATTTTTAAAATGGGCGTGGTACCACCCACTTGTGATAAAATAAATTTTACAAATACTATTAATCATAAATCAAAGATCGTTAAAACTATCGTAACAAAATTCGGCAGAGGTTGCCTTTACTATAGGGAATGCTTTGAAGAAAAATCAACGAAATCGGTTAAGGACCACGCCCACTTTTATATAAGAGATTTTTAAAAGGGTCGTGGACGAATAAAATAAGCTATATCTTTTCAAAAAAGAGGTTTATATCAATGGTATGTCATTTCCCAAGTGGATTTATAACAATAGGAAAAACTTCGAGTTTAAAAAAATGGGCGTGCACCGCCCATTTTATGACTAAGCAATTTTCTATGTTTCGGGAGCAATAACTCGAAAAACAATTAACGGATCGTAATAAAATTGGGTACACAGATTTTCCTTATAGCAGGAAATATTTCTAGAAAAAATGGACGAGATCGCTTAAAGACCACGGCAACTTATATATAAAACAAGTTTAAAAGGGTCTTAGACTAGAATAATAAGCTATAATTTAAAAATAGTTTTGAATCAATGATTTTTCAGTCATCAAGTTTTATTGTAAGAGGAAATGGGGAGACATTTTTTTTTTAACGGGCGGTGCCACGTGTTATGTTGAAAAGTAATTTATCTGAAATGAAATGTACAATTGAAGCTCACGCTGAGTATATATTGTTCGGTTACACCCGAACTTAGAAACATTTACTTGTTTTATTTTCGAATTTTTCAGAAAAAAATTGTGTAAATTTCTAGCTTTTGCTATGCTAATTAATTTCAAAAACGTTTTCAAAAAAATTGGAAAATTGGAAAAAAATTTACGAAAATTTAGAACTTTTTATTTGGAGTTCTCTGAATTTTTTTGAGTATTTGTACTTTGTGAGACTAAAATTGATTGGACTACAAAATTGGCCCGTATTGTGTGTTGTGATCCGTGATCGAAAACTATTTCTGAAATCACAATAGCCCAAAGGTGATGAATCGGAGTAATAACATATGTTAGATAGGGAGAATTCGTACTCATAATATCCATAATTAATTCTCATTTTCAAAAAATGATTACCGTTTCATATCTATCATTTGAGTGAAAATGGTTTTCGATCCGTGATCGTAAAACGTAATACGAATTACAGTACATATATTTATCTGCATTTGTTCAAGTAATTGAAACATACTATTAAATAAAATATCTTTTGTTTGGCAGGATTGTTTACAGTATTTGGTATAAACAAACACCGGACCAATTTTTTCCATTTCCTTGTACCATCTGTTTGCAAATGATTACATTCGTATTGTTTGTTATCCTATCCTTGGGGTTGTACTACTGCGCCATAACAACTGGCGATATTCATGATTTTGATATAAAAGCAAGAAGTTAATAGCGCGCAGAAATCTAAGTCGGTTTATGTGCAATCCTGAACATCGGTAGAGAAAATGGTTAATCAACTCTTATTTTTCTTCATTCAGACAGCATCTGCATAGGAAGATTGCAGGTTTAACATTTTTCGGTCTCAATTCAAGAACGGTTTGTGCTTGATCATTGGTGGGAGTGGAAAGGTACCAATTATTTATTTTTTTTATTAACAAATAATTTTTTTGTCATTAATAAAAAATATTAATAACAAAAAAAAATTATTATTAAAATTCCAAAAGGTACGAAAAAACGCATAATATGCATTTTTTATATAATTTCTCTTATTGAGAAATGTTTCTTATTTGATGATGCAATATGAATATATATTTAAAGCACAGCATAACAAGATTGAGAATTAGCTGTGCATATGTGAATGGAACTCAACGAAAAATAAGAGTTAAAAAAATAGAATATACAAAAATTGTTTTAAAAAACTTTAGAGTTTGACGGTGATCGAACTCGCGCCACACTATCACAATCGCAACATCATAACCGCTGGGCCACTACAACTGCTTGATAGCTTGTGCCAAATGTTGTATTTAACATTGTAGTACACACGAATTTTACCGTTTCTTTTTTCTTGTACTTAATTTAAGAACATTGTTCTTAATTTAAGAACATTTGTTCATATTTTAAGACCAGCCGTTCTCTTTTCAAGAAAGTCGTTGTCAGTTCAAGAACAAGGTTATTGTTTTGCGAACAGGTCGTTCGTTTTTCAAGAACAAAAAAGTAAGAACATGAAAAGCTTGAATTGAGTACGGTGGTACTGGATTTTGGAACGGCGTTTTTCTCTGAGTGTATGCGCCATAGTCAGTAGGTCTTTTCATTGCAGTTTCTTTTTAGTTTCATTCGTTTCGAGATTCGTTCTTTTCCTATGTAAACATGACCATAAGGACATTGAGACCTCAAAATCATCCAGGTTGGTCCACAAGAAATTTATTTCATTAACAGGGATTACTCAGTTTGCCTCCAGAAATGGGCAATTGGTGGTTGTTGTTGTAGCGACAAAGACACTCCCCGAAGGTTTTAGAGAGTGTTATTGATGTTGATGGCCCTTAGACGGATATAGATGCGGTACGTTCCACACCATTTAGGTACGAGCCCGACCATCTCGAGAACGATTTTATATGACCGCATCGAACCTTCTAGGCCATCCCTTTTCACTGAGAAGCTTTTCATGACAGAAAATCATTTCCGAGGGGCAACCCCGCTTAGAAAAACTTTCTGTCAGCGTCTTATCGTCTTATTTTTGCTTTGTAATCATCTTGCTATCGATGTGTCATCGATTTTATATTAAATTTTTTTCATTATCTGTTTCATAACAAACCGATGAGTCTTCGATAACAAATCGATGACATGCCGATAACAAACTATTTTCAATCCGATAAAAAATCGATTACTTTTCAAATCGAAAACCCTTCGATAACAAATTGGTAGCACTCCAATAACAAATCGAATATTTCTCGGTAGCAAGTCGACAACTTTTTGATAAATAATCGAGTGCCTTTTGATGCTAAACCGATAACTTTTCGATAACACGTAGATTAAAAATCAGTATGTCATTGGTAATTTTCGTTATCGATAGCAAATTTATAACACATCGATAACAAATCGATCGCATATACCTCGTCCATAATGCACCTATAACAAACCGAAATGAATTACAAGCCTATAACCCGTCGATAATAAACCGAAAACTCATTGATAACCAACCGTTTATAATTCGATAAAAAATGTATAACACGCCATTCCGTTTCGGTTTTGGTCTCTGGTTTGAGTTCCAATCTTTACTTTCCTCTCACCTTTGGCCTTGCCTTGCCTTGTCTTAATTTGCTGTCTGTTTTAGCTCATATCAACTCTACCACGTACATTCTTCCTTTTCTTTTTTTTTTCTTGGACGTTGGGGCAATGGCTTCAAGTGGCCTAATGAAACCACCCTAATAGTGTTCATGTGTTCACCACCCGTGGTACAGCCGTTAGGCATAACGTCGCTGGGGGGAAAGGCGATTTAGTCGTCACTGCTTATTATTGACCTTATGGCTGATTTAAGGGCTATAATTTGGTGCTCCAGCCTGTCCTGCTAAAAAATTATCCGCGATTTTTTGAATTGCATCCTTTACCTGCTGTTCTGTTATTCCTGGGAGTTCCTCGCTTTTATAGGTTCAGTAATATTGTGTTGGAAACAAGGTTTTTACGATTCTTCTCTTTAGTATCGGACATGTAGGCTGCACCGTTCTGTTAGGCAAGCCCCAAGGATTAAGATCACCACCATCCATCAGTTCCTTGAAGCACGCTCTCTTACTATTTTTATAGAATTTTTAAGCGCTGTTTTTTAGGGTATTACTGTGTAGCTCATCATATCGTGGCGTCTAGCGTGGCCTCTGTGCCGTTCATCGTGCTAGTTTCTCATTCCACCAATATACATTAGTTCGATTTACTTTGGCGCGACTTCTAGGCATGGCAGCATCGCACGCCATACGTAATGACGTAGATATTAGAACCGACAGGTCTTCCGCATATGCCCTTCGTATTATGGCATCATTTCATACAACATAAAATGCTTTTGGTTCAAAAAAGATGTTGTTCCCATCTTCTTCTTTATAGTTGGTTGGGAGCTGTCCTTGGTGAAGCTTCCACTATCTTTAGGCTAATAGCTTTGTGGTCGCTGTATGTGTAGACATTACTGATGAACCATTTTGCTCGTCTCGCTACTTCGATACTAGCAAACGTGAGATCTATAAATAGAGTCCATTGCCAGTGTCGAATGTATATTTCCCTGGTTCATTTAAAAGTTCCAAGCTCAGGGGTGTAAGGCTTTCGAAAGGAACTCTACCTCTAACGTTAGTTAGACTACTACCCCATACAGCTGACCATGCTTGAAGTCTCCATATATTATATGCGGGTATTTACCCTGTGCTTCTACGGACATCACAAGAATCATGTTCTCAAACTCTGTGCTAGTCAAGCTCGGAGGTGTATACATTACGCTATAGTATGCACATTAATGACTACACTTACGGTTACAATCTGTATTCCCCCATATAGCATACCACTTCAAAATACTACTTTTACTTTTACACATAAGAAATACTTCGAATTAAAACGAAAAGATGAGTTATTTACAAAACTACAAACGGCAATGTTTGATAGGACATGTTTTCATGAATCGCTAATTCTTCGTGAGCTACTCTTTCGGTACTGAGATTAACTCATGCTAGCAACACTAGCATTGCTCCGACTTGTTGAGCTCTTTTCAAAAATCCCTTCATTTAACTTATGTAATTTTATGACCATGTGTAAACTTGCACAATATGTTTCTTATCGTAACTTTCAAGAAGTAAAACGGATATTTTAAACACATATTTGTTTTTGCGTTTGATTACATAATTTAACACTTCCCTGAGTTTAATTTCCCATTTTTATGCACTGATCTGAAAATCATTCAGGCTGACGTTCATTTCGCTTAAATTTTCATGCTGTATATAAAGATAAGCAGAAATTAAAGCTGTGCGTTGTCAGAATTGGTGTGGTCCGCGTTGCAGCTAACGAGGATTCGTTTTACCCACTTTGAGCCTATTAGATACGTTTTAGAAACTTTCGTTTTCAATTGACTATAAATTACAAATAAAAAAATAATCGCATTTCAACGAAGCGTAAAACAATTACGAAACACTCATACATACTATTTATAAGTCACAGTGCGTAAATGTAATATCCGGCCGACAAATGTTCCAAAGCTGGAAAATTAAAAAGAAAGTTGTAGGTATATTCCTTTTACTAAAATAGTTTTATTTTTATACCCAGCTGTACTTTTACACAGGGTATTATAACTTTGATTGGATAACGGTTGGTTGTACAGGTATAAAGGAATCGAGATAGATATAGACTTCGATATACCAAAATCATCAGTATCGAAAAAAATTTGATTGAGCCATGTCCGTCCGTCCGTCTGTCCGTTAACACGATAACTTGAGTAAATATTGAGATAAAAAAAATAAAAATAGAATAGATTGGTATTGAAAAAGAGCGAAATCGGATGAAAACCACGTCCACTTTTTATATATGTATATAACATTTTGAAAACACAAAAAACCTGATTATTTAGCAAATAGTACACCTAAAATTTGACGTGTGGACTGATATTGAGACTCTTGATAAAAATTTGAAAAAATTTTCAAAATGGGCGTGGCACCGCCCAATTGTGATAAATTCAATTTTACAAATATTATTAATCATAAATCAAAAATCGTTAAACCTTACTTACTTACTTACTTAATTGGCGCTTAACCGTCTAAACGGTTATGGCCGTCCAACAAGGCGCGCCAGTCGCTCCTTCGCACCGCCAACCGGCGCCAATTGGTCGCACCAAGGGAGTTTAAATCGTTTTCCACCTGGTCCTTCCAACGGAGTGGGGGCCGCCCTCTACCTCTGCTTCCATAGGCGGGTTCCGATAGAAACAATTTCTTGGCCGGAGCATCATCTTTCATTCGCATAACATGGCCTAGCCAGCGCAGCCGCTGCGTTTAAATTCGCTGGACTATGTGGATGTCTGCGTATAGCTCGTACAACTCATCATTAAATCTTCTTCGGTACTCGCCATCGCCAACGCGTAGAGGTCCATAAATCTTTCGAAGAACTTTTCTCTCGAACACACCCAAAGCCGCTTCATCTGCTGTTGTCATGGTCCATGCTTCTGCCCCATATAGCAGGACGGGTACGATAAGTGACTTGTAGATTATGATTTTCGTTCGCCGAGAGAGGAATTTATTTTCAATTGCCTACCTAGTCCAAAGTAGCATTTATTGGCAAGATTTGTTCTTCGCTGGATTGCAGTGCTGATTTTGTTGTTAAGTGTTGATGCTGGTTGGTCCCCAAATAAACGAAGTCTTTTACTATTTCGAAATTATGGCTGCCAACAGTAGCGTGGTTGCCAAGGCGCATATGCGCTGACTCTTTGCTCGATGACAGCAGCTACTTCGTTTTGTCCTCATGTACCATTAAACCCATCTTTACCGCTTCTTTTTCCAGTTTGGAGTAAGCAGAACTAACGGCGCGGGTGTTTAGGCCGATTATATCAATGTCATCAGCATAGGCCAGTATTTGCACGAGATTTGGTTTCCTTTATATTTTTAGGAAACCAAGAAAACAAATTTTATTTCTTTGTTACCTTACGAAATCAAAATATTAAATTTTAACTTTTTAATAGAAATTTTATTTCTTTATTTGTTTCTTTAAACTTTAGCACCGGTTTCTTTTATATCCAATATTAGGAGAGGGTCTTTTCGTTCCAGATAATAATGTCTAATCGATTTTATATCGATTTCATTTAGTAAGACATTGTTTACATCAATCAACTTATGTATACATAAGGCTAGATCCATAAGGCGGTGGTTACGTACTGTAACTTCTCCCTTTCCAAAAAAAAAAAAACGAATAGTAATGAAGATAGCTTAAATTAAATATTTACATGTCCTTATTATTTTAAGCATGTTGACTAATTTACGTGGGTATACGTGAATCTCAAACTATTAATTACGCTAATAAACATTTTTATAATATTGTGTATATATTTTTTTTTTTATAATTTTTTGCATTTGTTCTTAAGTTTCTGTTTATGAATTTTTCTTTTTTCGGTTTCTACTGTTATTTTGTTATCATTTTTTACTCTATGTTTTACGAATTTCGGAGCTAGCTTATTTCTTCTATTATCGGCTTCATAAACCGAGGCATCTTCATTAAAATTTCTTGGTTCTATGCGATTCAAGTTAAGTTTGTTTATATTTTTTTCTTTATCTTTAAGACTTCGTTTGAATATAATTTCAGCAAACTTTTCGTATTCTCTGGCATGGTTATTTAAGAAATCATGATTCGTAATGGTGGAAGTATTTGCTGGGAATGGTGTCGACCTGAAATAATGGCCTGTTATTACCTCAAATGGGGTAAGTTTAGTTGAAGAGTGGATGAAGTTGTTATATGTAAGGATCGCTTCATCGACAATTTCACTAATTGGCTTATTTCTGTCTTGGTGGTATATAATCCTGATTATTTCTGTTAAAGTTGAGTGGAATCTTTCATCTGGTGAATTACCGGTTGAATTTTTTGCTGAAGTAACGTGTGCTTTTATATTGTATAAGTTAAGAAATTCTTGAAAAATGGTTGATGTGAATTCCAATGCATTATCGAAAACAAGTTTCTTTGGTATACCATGATGAGAAAAAAAATGTGTCAGCTTTTGTATTATACAGATGCTACCTCTTGAGGGCAATAAATAAGCGCTTAAGAATTTACTGAATTTATCTATAATTGTTAAAAAATTTTCTTTATGAACTGTGTTGACGTCCATGTGAACTACTTCCATTGGTTTTTTGGGGGTTTCACTCAACTCGAACTTTATGGGTCTATTGTTTCTGTCGTACTTAAGTGTCATACATATTTCGCAATTCTTTAGCACCCTGGTTATTGAATCTTTCATTTTTGGAAAAAAGTATCTTCTTTTCAGATGGTTATATGTTTCGTTCACACCTCTATGATTGGAGTTTCTATGATAGTTTCGGATGATTTCATCCTGTTCTTCGGGTTTTACTACATCTGTCACAAGCGTGACACATCGGACTAGAGTTAACCTACTGTTGCTAAAATACTTAGAGTAAACTTCTTGAACAACTTTGAAGCTTTCATCATCACTTAGAATGGCGATTGTTTTTTTTTGAATTGGAAAACGACTCTAAGATATCGACGATATCTTTTAATATACTGGAATCGGTTGTCTTTATGGTGTACCTGCGATTTTTCTTAAACAAAATTTTTAAAGATTTTTGAGTTCCACAGTTGTTATGTTTATTTACAATAACCTGATAACGAAAGTCCTTAATCGGACGCTCCGATATAGGTATTGCGTCGTTAAGGTTTTCTATGGCGGAGTGTACCATGTTCCAGTCTAAATCATCTACATTATTTTCAACTGATTCTGTGAGATTTATCTCTACTCTCGACAAGGCGTCTGCTTTACTGTTTTCATTTCCTTTCTTATAAACTATTTCGTAGTCAAACTCCTCGAGCTTAAGTCGCCAACGAAAAAGTTTTGAATTAGGTTCTATAAGGGAAAAAATCCAAGCGAGTGGCTTATGATCGGTAACTATTTTGAATTTTCGGCCAAAGAGATACGGCCTGAAGTACTTCGTCGCCCAAACGCAGATTGTCGACTATTTTGGTTCTAGGTGGAACAATGTATTTTTTTGACATATAGCTTGGTTTATATTTAAGAGGCATTACTGTCTTTGGTGTTTTTAGGATAGACTTTTCTAGATCAATAACTGCGCCAAGCTGTTTCATAGTCTTTAGGCCTATAAGACTATCGAAGTAGCTATGAAACTTAAATAAAAGGAAGCGACATTTTTTATTATCGTTGAATTCTTTGAAACAGTTAAATCTTACTTGATTGTCGGCCATATGAGTATTAAAAACGGTTTTAATTGCAATGGGTTTGATTTTTTCGATAACGTCTATGTTTACAAGTTCTGGGTTTATGAACGACATATTACTACCAGTATCTATGAGAAATTTTAGGTTATTCTTTTGGCTATCGGCGATATCAATGTAAGGCAAATTACAAGACTGATGTGAGTTAAAATCTACGAATGTAATGGAGTCTCCGAGGCTGCTATCTGAAAATTTCCGTCATCTATTTCGTATTTAGTATGGAAGTGGGGCTTAGAAGAAATGTGAGGGTTAAAAGCGTATGTTTTGCCTTCGTTTGAAAATGTATACGGGTTGTTAGAGCTCTTTTGAGTTCCTGAATCTGGTTCCTAAATTGGATTGTGATGATCTGGATATTCTACGTTAAATACTTCTTTTACCGTGTACTGCGTTGGGTTACGTGGTTGCAAATTGCTATTGGAACGATTTAGGTATGAGTTTCCACTAGACGTATCCATAGGTTCTGGCACGTCTAAGTTTCTAGATTGCTGATTGGTTCTTCCAAAAATGTCGGAAGACCTTTGCGATTGTGGCATTATACTTAATGATTTTTGAAAGGTAGTTTGTGGTGGATTTGTATTGTTGGGAACTGAAACTCGCTTTGTAGCTTCTCCTGACGGCAAAGGACTTCTCAAATATTGAATGTTATGTTCTTCGAGACAAAAATTAAAAGCCTGAGCTATTGAGTTAGGACGCATAGCTCGAATAGTGGATCCAAGATTATCTCTAAGTCCAGATAAGAAAACGTTAAGACACATTTCCTGATACAATTTAAGCTTCGCTACTCTTACATTCTGATCGCACTCATGCACTTTTAAGGTATTCGTTAATCTTGCTAAAATTTCTATAATCTTTGCATAAACATTTTCGACGCTGCCTGTATTTTGCTTAATAAAATGTAGATCTCGAATTAGGCTAGTTTCATTTCGCTTATCGGCATAGTGCGTAATTAAATTGCTTCTTATCTGTGGCCAATCGAGTGTTGTTCCATACATATTAAGAACGTCGTTAGCTTCACCGACAATTTTATTACGCACCGACCTTACTATAATTTTTGTGTAATTACTGCCAAGATCTGGCAAAAGACTTAATATTTCCTCTATATTATCGATAAAATCGTATAACGATGTGGAGTTGCCTTTAAACTCTGGCACATCTTTTACGGCGTCCGGAATTTTTAAGTGTGCTAAAAGTTGCGTTAATATTTCCTCCGTTTGAGCTAGCTTGTCCACCAATGGCAGATGCGTTTGCCATCGTTATTCTATTTTCACAAATATTACTTGGAACTAGCTTACTTAATTCAAGTTGTCTCCGGGTCTTAATAGCTGATTTCATGTGCTCAAATTCGCTAACTTAGTAGTACCTCTTTACTCTTAATTGGAGCATCAGATGGTGAAAATGTGTACTATACGAGATTTCGATGCACCCTGGAAGTTTCATAAAACGATTGATGGTTGCAACTTGGATATTCTTATAGATAATTGTGTGTTGTCGATGTTCTCTCGACGTAGAGATACCGGTGCTGTTTTGACTACGAACGGCTATTGAATTTGTCGATATTCTCTCGACGTGGTAATATCCCGGGATTCTGTTTATAGGTCCTTAGCCAAAGATTTAATTTCCACTTGGAAAAATGCTCAGATTTAAACTGTGAAGCTCAGCGAATTTGGAAAAGGGCGGCGTGATGTATTACCACAATGGTTTACGTTTAAGGTTAAGGTCATGCACGTTTTTTGCATGCGATTTCCTCCTTGCCTTTTTTTTCTTATACCGACTGCGCCAGATTTGGTTTCCTTTATATTTTTAGGAAACCAAGAAAACAAATTTTATTTCTTTGTTACCTTACGAAATCAAAATATTAAATTTTAACTTTTTAATAGAAATTTTATTTCTTTATTTGTTTCTTTAAACTTTAGCACCGGTTTGTTTTATATCCAATATTAAGAGAGGGTCTTTTCGTTCCAGATAATAATATCTAATCGATTTTATATCGATTTCATTTAGTAAGACATTGTTTACATCAATCAACTTATGTATACATAAGGCTAGATCCATAAGGCGGTGGTTACGTACTGTAACTCACGCTTTTATAGAATATTGTTCCAGTGCGGTTAAGTTCTGCAGCTAGTATAATTTTCTCCAGCATCAAATTAAAGAAATCGCACGATAGCGGGTCATCCTGTCTGAAACCTCGTTTAGTTTCGAACGGCTCGGAGAGGTCCTTCCCAATTCTGACTGAGCTGGTGGTGTCGCTCAACGTCATTTTGCACAGTCGTATAAGTTTTGCGGGGAAACCAAATTCAAACATAGCGGCATATAGGCAGCTCCTTTTCGTGCTGTCGAAGGCAGCTTTAAAATCGACGAAGAGGTGATGTGTGTCGATTCTCTTTTCACGTTTTTATACTCAGTTGAGCAGAGCTCACAGAGTATATTAAGTTTGATTGGATAACGGTTGGTTGTACAGGTATAAGGGAATCGAGATAGATATAGACTTCCATATATCAAAATCATCAGGACCGAAAAAAGATTTGATTGAGCCATGTCCGTCCGTCCGTTAACACGATAACTTGAGAAAATTTTGACGTATCTTGATGAAATTTTGTATGTAGGTTCATGAGCACTTATCTCAGATCGCTATTTAAAATGAACGATATCGGACAATAACCACGCCCACTTTTTCGATATCGAAAATTTCGAAAAACCGAAAAAGTGCAATAATTCATTACCAAAGACAGATAAAGCGATGAAACTTGGTAGGTGAGTTGAACTTATGACGAGGAATAGAAAATTAGTAAAATTTTGGACAATGAGTGTGGCACCGCCCACTTTTAAAAGAAGGTAATTTAAAACTTTTGCAAGCTGTAATTTGGCAGTCGTTGAAGATATCATGATGAAATTTGGCAGGACGTTACTCCTATTACTATATGTACGCTTAATAAAAATTAGCAAAATCGGAGAAGGACCACGCCCACTGTTTAGGCAGGATGCCTAACTTTTCCGCATCTGATTGCGACCCCCCCAATGCAACTCTGCAAATCGATACTCGATACTCGAATTAATTTATAACCACCCACACCATCGCCCTCATGCATGTGCATGCATGTACATGCGCGTGTATGTGTGCTTTTTGTCAGCACTCATGCATATGCATGTCGGGGTTGATGTGTGGGTGCCTTTCCCCTCCAAAACGGAGGATTTTGCGGGTCAACGGTTGTAGCTTGCTATACAACCGGCCTCTTTGATTTCAACAGCCAACCAGTTAACATCTGCCGCCAGCGATCTCTGCCATATTTCTGCGTTTATTCAGGTAATATTGTAACTATTGCTAGTTTTACATTTACCCAATAAATCACATATATTATAACGAGAAATCTCGTCTCTTTTGCTTATTTTCATTTCCAACCCGCTTACTCCCGCTGAGATCGACCCGGTGCGCCCACCTCTCCAGGATTAGACGCACACCGGCCGAACATTTGGTCCATCTTCACCAGGAATTTGGAATACAGTACCTATATACAGTCCACATCACAAGATACCATAGCTGACCGCACACACTTCAGAATTCCTAACATAAAAAGTTATACGGAAAAATATTTGCCCATCAACAGCTATACCACAAAATTTGGATAGTATATTATTTAATACCAGCGTGCAAAACACTGAGCAAGCGACACCTAGATTAAGCCATCAGCAATACCACAAGTCATCTTGCCACATCACCACCAGAACATACAAATCACCAAAAAGCCAGAGTAAGTGCAATATTTCTTGCCACATTTTTTTTGGTTGGTTAAAAACAATAAATAAAAAGTGCGAAAAATCATTTAAAGTGCCATACGTGATTGTAGTTAACCGCGAAAAGTGTGAAAAAACTGTGTAGTGCCAAAAAAGAAAATAAGTGCAAACGCGTTGCATTAACGTCGGTTAAGATTGCTTGTGACTATCTGGTCTGTCCCCCCACCAGCGGTAAGGCTCTCCAGACACAGCACAGGGAAGAGGTGTACATAACCTCACTTTCACAAAATTTTCACGCCATTTGACTGCGGAAAAATTTAATTTCTTTTGCGTCACTATTATTTTCACTAATTTCCTTAATCAATCTTGTTACATAGTTTTTTGTTCTTTGTTGCATAAGATCTATTTCACGGTTTCACACTTTTCGTCGAGTTTATATCAACGCGCGCACTTAGTATACAATACAATTTAACTTGGAAGTGGCGAGTGGCCCCCTTTATTTACACAAAACACATTGGTGTTGCTTCCCCCGCTCCCTGTTTTACGGCACAATAATCTGCAAAGTCAGACAAAAATAAACAAATTAAAAGTAATAATCAATTCTGCGTAATTTAATAGTTGTTGGTTGGGTGTTTCGCTCAGGTTTTTTCAAGTTTATATCCCTTGGTTAATTCGCTCTCCACTTTTCAACCATGAACATGGACTCCTACATTAGATTGGCCGATCGAATAATCGAATTCGAGGCCGATTTTAATGATATCAATGCGGCTCTGCACACTATACACACTCTTGCAATACAGCAAAAAGAGTTGCAAGCGAAGTGGGACAAAGCAGAGAACGCCCTAGAGGAGTTGCTTGGCTCTGACACGCTCGACGCAAAGAAAATTGCAGCGGTCAAGATCAAGCATAAAGCGGCATATGCCGTATTCCTAAGATGCATGTCAAACATGGCTGAACTTCAAGCCAAATTGAAGGAGGAAAAAGATAGGGCAGTCAAACCTGAGGGAGAACGTGCGCGCGAACATAGTATCCGCCTGCCAGCTTGTGATACTGAGGTGTTCAAGGGCGACTACCTATCTTGGCCAACGTTTCGTGACCTGTTCACGGCCATATACAAAAACAACAGTCGCCTAAGCCCGGTAGAAAAGTTGTTCCACCTCAATCAGAAAACTCAAGGTGAGGCAAAGGACATCGTCATCCCGAAATGGAAAAAAGTCAACTGTTTCTACCGGCCTAGTGTGCTCCTGCCCCAGTGACCTAGTTTTTTTTCAAGGGCAAGCAAATACATATATGTATATATATTCGCACGCCACAAATTCACCATACCAGCTGTCAGCTGACCAATAAATACACGACAGGGTTGCACGCCATCTCAAAATGATACGTGCAGATAGAACGCGTCGTGAAGAACGCATCGCCAATCTGCACGCAAGCACCGGCAGTTGGTACACTTTCCAATTTAATTACGATGTTCGCTATTCGTCATGAGCTGTCGCACAAAATTAAACCAATACCGTCGTCAGCCGCTACGGTTCGTTTAAACTCGGTTTATTCACATTTTAACGTACGTTTGTTAATAAAACACCACGCGTATCACGAAAACAAGTAATTTTGCGCGGGTGGCTTGGAATCACGTCCGCTCCAAACCTCCCACACACCGCAATCTTGCTGGTTATGTTGAAATATATAAGTTGCTCGAAATCACAGCACTAACTATTCTGCAAAAACGCTCTCGTCGCTCCACGTCATTTGACTAGTCATTTTACGGTGACAGGTTATATTCGTAGTCACATTTGCATGGGCGTGGGTAGGTTTTGTAGGGTAATAATATAATACACAACTGACGAAGTACATGCGCTGCAGCGAAAACGCGCATCACCCAACCAACCTCACGGCCACTCGCCCTGGTACATCCATAAAAATGCCACAGTCGCCCTGAGAGCGACACGACACGTTATACGCTGGAACGGAGACCTCGGCCTCTTCGTCCAGCCCAGAAAACCTCAAAACCATCGAGTCTGGAACGGAGACCTCTGCCTCTTCGTCCAACCAACAAAAAAACCGCAAATCTGGAATGGAGACCTCGGCCTCTCCATCCGGAACGACAAAAACCACAGAATAACAAAAAATGGTGCCAATCTGGAACGGAGACCTCGGCCTCTTCGTCCAGCCTTACTGGCCATCGACTATACACCTATTACATTCTGAATTTCTATATTTAAGAATTATGTATAATTCAATGGCAAGAAATATTCACTTACATCTGTTCATCACCGTTAACTTTTATCATCCTAGCTTAGGTGGCATGCTAGGCAAGTCGGAAAGGATTCCCGGCCATTTTGCATCGCAGACGAACTCCTCATTTAGATTAAGTTTAGTGTGTAAGTCTTAT
Organism: Eurosta solidaginis; assembly: GCF_040869045.1. NCBI lineage: Eukaryota > Metazoa > Arthropoda > Insecta > Diptera > Tephritidae > Eurosta > Eurosta solidaginis. Next base: position 106,800 of record NW_027136899.1, read on the forward strand.
AATAATTTTTCTCGTTTCAGCGGAGGTCATTGGCGAAAAACGATGTTGCGTATCGCAAGGGGGGCCGGCATGTTTAGGCAGGATGCCTAACTTTTCCGCATCTGATTGCGACCCCCCCAATGCAACTCTGCAAATCGATACTCGATACTCGAATTAATTTATAACCACCCACACCATCGCCCTCATGCATGTGCATGCATGTACATGCGCGTGTATGTGTGCTTTTTGTCAGCACTCATGCATATGCATGTCGGGGTTGATGTGTGGGTGCCTTTCCCCTCCAAAACGGAGGATTTTGCGGGTCAACGGTTGTAGCTTGCTATACAACCGGCCTCTTTGATTTCAACAGCCAACCAGTTAACATCTGCCGCCAGCGATCTCTGCCATATTTCTGCGTTTATTCAGGTAATATTGTAACTATTGCTAGTTTTACATTTACCCAATAAATCACATATATTATAACGAGAAATCTCGTCTCTTTTGCTTATTTTCATTTTCAACCCGCTTACTCCCGCTGAGATCGACCCGGTGCGCCCACCTCTCCAGGATTAGACGCACACCGGCCGAACACCCACTTTTAAAAAAAAATTTTTTTTATAGTAAAATTTTAACAAAAAATTTAATATCTTTACAGTATATAAGTAAATTATGTCAACATTCAACTCTAGTAATGATATGGTGCAACAAAATACAAAAAATAAAGAAAATTTCAAAATGGACGTGGCTCCGCCCTTTTTCATTTAGTTTGTCTAGGATACTTTTGATGCCATAAGTCGAACAAAAATTTACCAATCCTTTTGAAATTTGGTAGGGGCATCGTTTTTATGACGTTAACTGTTTTCTGTGAAAATGGGCGAAATCGGTTGAAACCACGCCCAGTTTTTATACACAGTCGTCCCTCTGTCCTTCCGCATGGCCGTTAACACGATAACTTGAGCAAACATCGATATATCTTTACTAAACTCAGCTCACGTACTTATCTGAACTCACTTTGTATCGGTATAAAAAATGGCCGAAATCGGACTATGACCACGCCCACTTTTTCGATATCGAATATTACGAAAAACAAAAAAAAATTCCATAATTCTATACCAAATACGAAAAAAGGGATGAAACATGGTATTTGGATTAGTTTATTGACGCAAAATATAACTTTAGAAAAAACTTTGTAAAATGGGTGTGACACCTACCATATTAAGTAGAATGAAATGAAAAAGTTCGGCAGGGCGAAATAAAAAACCCTTGAAATCTTGGCAGGAATACTGTTCGTGGTATTATATTGTAACGAATTTACTTGCAAATCCTCTTATTTGCAATCCCGTGCTAAGTTCGAATCACTAATCTGTTGAATGAGTAACTCCAATATGTAATAATGCAAAATGGCCTTTATTAAAGTACTTCACTATAACACTCAAACTGTGCAACGAACAGCTTGCTTAATAACCAAACTAATTGATAGATCAAATGAAACTCTACTATTCAAAATAATACTGCTCTTGCTCTCTAGATAGCGTCTTAGTCGAAACTGCTCGACAACTCAAATCAAACTGAATTCCAGCGCCTCTACAATTGCCGCCTTTTATACTCTTTGATTTCAACCTTCGCATCTTCTAGGCGCTTCCAGAATCTACTAGTCCAGCAGCTCTTAAACTTCTCAGCTGTAACTACAATTGCACAATTTTATAGTTTTTCTCATTGCATACTTATAGGAGGATCGTCCCGATCAGACAAATCTCTCGATCTATACGCTGCCAGCCTTTCCAAATGAACCACTCTTCTAATCCGTGGTTCCCAGTGGTTTGTATGCGATAGATGGTATCACGGATCTTCTTCACAACTTTGTACGGGCCTTCCCAACTGCACCGAATCTTGGAGGGAACACCTTTCCGCCGGTGAGGGTTGTATAACAGTACCAAATCTCCCTCCAAGAAACCTTCCGAATTTTTGTTCTCATTGTACCTGCGTTTCATTTTACTACTCATTAGTCTTGATCGTTCCCTCGCACTCTGTTGTTTGGCCAATGAACTTCTTCGCAGAGCTTGCACTTGACGGATTGACTTTGCATCATCATTATAGTCTGGACGTTTAACAACAGTAGTGCGCGCTGGCTTGAAACCAACCTTCCATTCCATTTGAAAAATTTTTTCAGTCATTTTAGTGCGTCCATTAGGTTTTATCGATGCCGGTGTTTGTCTCGCAGGTACTTTTAATTTCGGTTTATTTGGCGCATTCGATCCATCAACCTTTTCTTTTGACTTTCGTGGCCTTTGTCGAGTCTTCTCCACCATTACTCGATTACTACTGAACCCTTTCTCCAACTTGAAGTTAAGCGGTATATCCTGGTTCTCATAACGCATCACCCCTCTCTGCATATCGATCTTGATGTCGTGGTCAACCATGAAGTCCACTCCCAATATGACTTCTTCAACGATCTTCGCCACTTCGAATTTGTGTAGAACCGTGACCTTTCCAATCAAAACTTCACATATCACTTCTCCCTGAACTTGGTTATACTCGCCAGTGACCGTACGCAACCTTGCTCCAAGTAACGGTTTTACTCTCCTGTTGACCAAGTCAGATCGGATCAAGGAATGAGATGCGCCCGTATCTACAGTCAGTACACGCTCCTTGCCATCCACATTCCCTCTGACGGTATGACTGCTTGATTTCCTTCCAATTTGCCACACAGATATCACAGGACATTCAATAGCCGGGGCAAGTTTTCGTTCTTTACATCCGACACGCTCCTGCTCATTTCCTCCAGCTTTGCGTTTACGGCCACCCCCATTGTTGGAACTATTAGGACCAAGATCGCAATGACGTGCAATGTGACCGGACTTCCCGCATTTGAAGCATTTGGTAACTTTTTCACTCCGCTTTTGCGATCCTTTCAGCGCATCCAATATTGCGTCTACCCACTCTGGCCTTTCTACTTCCACACGGCGTGCTTTGAAAACTGGCTTACACAGAAGCGACGCTGTTTCCCGAATCAGAGCTTGTGACACCGTTTCTGCGAATGTTGGCTTTGGGTTTGCGTATGTAGCTCGCTTTGTTTCAACGTCCCGTATGCCATTTATAAAGCTCAGAATCTTTGCCCTTTCAGTGTACTCCACGGGTGCGTCCGCATTAGCTAAATGTGCTAGCCTTTCAATATGCGACGCAAACTCTTGCAATGTTTCACCAGGCCTCTGGAAGCGGTTCAGCAACTCCATTTGGTATATATGTTTTCTATGCTCGCTTCCATAACGTCTCTATAAAGCGCTCATCAATGTTTCGTAGTTGTTCCGCTCGTACTCTGGGATGGTCTGTAAGATTTTCGCAGCTTGTCCTTTTAAAACTACGAACAATGCAGCAACTTTATCTTCAGCATTCCAGTTGTTCACTGTTGCCGTCTTCTCAAATTGGAGCTTAAATACCTGGAATGGAACAGAACCATCAAACGTTGGGGATTTTACCTTCAGAGTAGACGTTGAAGTGATTGGACGGTTCAATTGTAACTCCTGAATCCGATCTTTCAAAGCATCCATCTCGGCCTAAACTTTATCTTGTCGTTCACTAACAGCCTCCAGCTGCGATGAGAATTTTGTTTCCTGTGCCTCCAGCTTTGTTGAAATACGCTCTTCTTGCGCTTCGAGCTGTAATGTTATGCGTGCCTCTTGTTCTTTTAATTGTTCTGCAATTTGTGACGCCATCTATGTTTTTTGGTCTTCCAATTGTGTTTCCATCTTGGATGTTATACGGTTCTCCTGGGATTCCAGTTGAGATGCCAGTTGCGACGACATTTCGGATATACGCGTTTCTTGTGCTTCCATCTTGGATGTTAAACGATATCGACTTAGGTCAATCCCGTACTGCAGCCCTACGACAGTTCCATGGCATGGAACGTACTCTCGCAAAAAAGGGCGATCTCAAGCAGCAATACAACCAGGTACTCGAGGAATATCTGTCCCTAGGCCACATGGAAGAATGCAGTCCCAGTGAAATAAAATCCCTGGGTAAATACTGCTCATTCTATCTCCCTCACCATGCAGTCGTAAGGCCAGATAAAAAGACAACAAAAGTCAGAGTTGTGTTCAACGCCTCCAAAAAGTTGGGTTTTGGTCACTCCCTCAACGATGTTTTATGTACCGGACCAACCCTCCAACCCGATCTCCGACTTATGTTGCTGAAATGGCGAACATATAAATATGTGTTTAATGGCGACGTCGAGAAAATGTACCGCCAAATTCTCTTGCACCCCGATGACCGAGACTACCAACGGATAATATTCCGAACCCCCGAACACAGTCCAATAAAGGACTACAAGTTGAAAACGGCCACCTTCGGGGTTAACTGCGCACCTTTCCTGTCTATTCGCACTCTACACGAGCTGGCGAAAGACATACCCTATTCCCATCCACGCGCAGCCCCAATACTAAAATCCGAGACGTATGTTGACGATATTTTATCTGGCAGTCATGATCTCCAATCAGCCGAGCAATCCCTAACAGAGACTATAAACGTTCTCAATTCAGCCGGCTTTCCCCTAACAAAGATCACGGCAAACCATCCCAACATCCTCCAAAAAATATCGAAAACTGATCTGCTGGAAACAAACTTTCTGGAGTTCGAAAAGACTAGCACCGCCAAGACCCTGGGCATCCAGTGGAACGCCCTAACGGATACCTTCTCGTATACCGTTGACTCAAATCCGGCATCCACTGCTGCCACGAAGCGGCAAATCCTCTCCTCCATTGCGAAACTATTCGATCCCGCAGGGTGGCTAACGCCAATTATGATCCAAGCAAAAGTCTTGATGCAAGAGCTATGGCTAGACGGGACTGACTGGGATGAGCCAGTGAAACCCCTCCGTCTCATCAAGTGGGCGCAATTACCCGACAATCTCCCAACGATCTCGGATATTCAAATACCACGCTGGATAAACTACCACCCCGATAAACCAGTTGAGCTCCATGGCTTCTGCGACGCCTCGGAAAAGGCTTATTGCGCGACACTTTACGTAAGAACCACCGTAGGAACCCAAGTATTCTCTCACCTTTTAGTCTCTAAAGGGAAAGTGGCCCCCCTAAAAACCGTAAGTTTGCCACGACTAGAGTTATGCGGCGCGGTCTTATTAGCCAAATTGGTCGCAGTTGTCCAATCCCATCTCGGCCTCAATCAGCGAAAGTTAACCATGTGGTCTGACTCCGAAATCTTTCTAGCCTGGCTTGAGAAACCACCTCATTCCTGGAAAACCTATGTCTCCAATCGAACTGCGCAGATCATCGACCTCATCGGCAATGCCACTTGGCGTCATGTACGCAGCAAGGCTAATCCCGCAGATATGGGCACCAGAGGATACACCCCACTCGAGCTAGCTAACTCATCGCTATGGTGGAATGGCCCAGAGTGGCTTTCCCGACCCCCCGAGGACTGGCTAACACCAACGGCCAGAAATATTGTACCCCCCGAACTTCGCCGAGTCGAATCACTGCATGCAGCGGAAGAGTCAGAAGACTTCTTGGAACGGTTCTCCTCGTATCCCCGCGCCCTACGCGTAACAGCGTACGTGTTGAAATTTGTAACTCGGCTTAGAAATGCTGTACGAGGCAATCGTACCCCTAACGATCCCGCCCTCTCTTACGCCGACGTCATGCGCGCGAAAATCCGTTTGCTGAGCTTGACTCAGTCGAAATTCTTCGCTTCCGAAAGAGCCTCCCTCGAAAATTCAAAACCAATCGGAAAGCGAAGTCCCCTACTGGCACTTGATCCCTTCCTGGATACAAACGGGATTCTCCGTGCCAACGGAAGATTAGTAAACGCCGACATGACATACAATGAGTGTCATCCCATCATTCTCCCCGAAAAAGCGAGATTTACTTCCCTCTATATAAGGTTTCTACACGAGAGCTTCCTCCATGCGGACCTCCGCCTCCTGCAAAAAGCTATGAGGCAGGAATTCTATACCCCCCTACTCAAACCTCATCTGAAAAAATGTATTTTCCAGTGCAAAGTCTGCACCATCCATAAGCGACAAACGCAGTCCCAAATAATGGCAGCTTTACCCCCCGAACGATGCACTTTCGCGCCCCCCTTCACTGGCGTAGACTTTGCCCGCCCGTTTCAAATCAAAGCTTCGATGCTCCGATCTCCAACCCTCGTAAAAGGTTATGTGGCCGTTTTTGTATGTTTCACCACCAAGGTGATCCACCTGGAATTGTGTTCGGATCTCAACAGTAAGGCTTTTCTCGCTGCCTTCGCCCGGTTTGTAGGGCGTCGAGGGTACCCGAAACAAATGATGAGCGACAACGGCACAACATTCATTGGTGCTAAGCGAGCTACCGAAGTAGAGTTCGTCGCCTTCCTCAACGAAGTCTCGACAGATATTGTCCAAAAGTACGCGCCACAAGGCATCGAATGGAAATTTATACCCCCCGGCGCACCCCACATGGGCGGATTATGGGAATCTGCCGTCAAAAGCTTTAAAACCCATTTTAAAAAGGTCGCCGGAACACACAGCTTCACCTTTGAAGAATTCTCGACTCTACTAATTCGCATCGAGGCCGTTCTCAATTCTCGCCCTATCTCCCCGCTTTCTCAGGACCCAGAGGATCTCACCGCCCTCACACCTGGCCATTTTCTCCGAGGCGCACCCCTCCTCGCCATCCCTGAGCCGAACTATGAACACCTCTCTATGATCAACCGTTGGGACCGGTTGAAAGTTTTACATCACCAATTCAGCAAACGCTGGAAGAATGACTATCTCATGGAGTTACATAAGCGGTCCCGATGGCAAACCGCTCAACCTTCCCCTAAAATTGGCGATCTAGTCGTCATTAAGGAAGACAACCTACCCCCACCGAATGGCGCCTAGGACGCGTGGAAGACACCCATATAGGAAGGGACGGCCCTATCGCATGCCACTAGCGGATGCACCTCTTTAGAGCGCTGCCATCTTTGTGGGCTGCGCCATCACACCCTCTTGCATCGGGACGCGGAGCGTCGCCAATCCCAGCATGCAGCATCACATCCGGGGCGCCAGCGCCATTCATCGCGCCGCCACAGGCCACGCCATCGCAGCAGTGGGAACGTCCAGCCACCACCCGCTGCAAGAACATCCAGCGTTCGTCGCAACCAACGCGTACCGACCGTGCCCAATCGCACTATAAGATGCACCGCCACCGGTCTGCGAACCTCAACGTACAAAAGTGGGCAAAATCCTCATTAAGGAAGCAGTTAGGGCGTTGACCGAGCTGCAACATACGTTAGGCGCTTAGTACGCCTAGGCGGGCCAGGATGTTTACGCGGCGTAGGCTGCCACCCGTCCCCTCTCCTCCTTGTATATACGTATACCTATGAATTTATTTATAACCCATAGTTTGTATTGTGTTTATTATATGGGATTGTATTATAGTGAATTACCCGCAAAATCAATGAATTGTATTTACCCTTCAATTCCCTATTGGGTCTCCTCATGGACGTGTGGCAGCCTCCACCACGAAAATCCACCAAATGGAATTCGCCACAACTACGTAGTAGCGATACGGCAGGATCGCTATCTGTCAGAAAACAACCACTTTTTGGTCATATAAATTTTTTTATTATTTGTAAATGTGCAGTTGGTAAAAGTTGAATTATTATACCTTTTAAAAATTTGCAAATGTGCAAAAACCCCAAGACTTTTTTACATAAAACCAGTGTTGCGGGGGGAATGTGGCACCCGTGTCGGAGGGCGCGATCGCACGCAAATAAAGAAATAAAAAGAGAGAATTAGTATCGAGTAATTACAATGTATTATTATTATTCATTTCATCAACAATATAAACTTTTGCTATGTCTATTATAAATAGAGGAATTATTTTAGATTACCAAGTGGAGATTCACTATTATAAAAAGAGTGTTTAATGACACATTCGTGCCCGGAATAAATGGTAATGCAACCAACCAGATATATTGCAAAGTTGTTGCAATTGCAAATTGTGAAAATATACAAAAAGGGCTCTTGGCAATTCAAGGTTTAAATAGTAATTTGCACTAGATTGCGAAGATATAAAAAAAAACTTGCACTTGGCAATTCAAAGTTGAAAAACTTATTCGCACAAAACAAATGAAAATAATTATTTGCAAATCTTACTTCACTGACACTCGCACTGTATAAATGGTTGGTTTTTATCTTACTCACCTGGGGCTAGCTGCTGGCTCTTAGACGTTCCAAAATAGAAAAAGGCAGACCAAAACCGCGAACAAGTCCGCGGCACCCGCCGATAGCTAACTTTCGTTGAGTTTTTCCCCTTCAAAGTTAGCTTTCGGCTGGTGTTAGCCGTTACCGGTACCGGTTCGTGTTAGGGTGGTCCGAAATATTTAGGTTGGTGGCCTAAACATGCCGGCCCCTTGCGGCGAGCAATTTGAAATTGGGTGAGTGCGCCAGCAACCTTCCCAAGGCGGGATAAACTTAACTAAAATTAAAAAATATGGTATGTATGTATAGGCGGATCGTCAGTACGCTCTCCGGCGGACATCCGTCCTCGCAGTATTGCAGCCTCGCTGAATTATTGAACGGACAGATGCCTGATTATTGCTGGTGGGCTCCCGACACTACCAACCCGAATATGGTGGCTTGAGTCAGCAGCCCGCCGACGTTCGACGGTGGTGTGCCGCTAACCATTAGGCTGGCGTAGACGTCGGCACCTAGTGTGAGCCGGACAGGTGTAGACCGGTGGAAAGCTGGATCCGCCAGCTTCATGAATTGGAATGGCGTGGCTACCGATGGATCCAGCGTTGCTGTCGGACTAAGCCGTGAATATCGCGCCACCACTGTGGCCTGGGTTGTCACGGCTCCCGTTACCCCGTATTTCCCTCGCAGAACAAGCGCGCACTTCACATGATAGGACGTGCCGGTACGCTCTAACCCGAGGTCCTTTGCGAGATTCGCATCTATGATTGAATTCGGAGCGCACGGATCGATAAGGGCGCGTACTGCGTGGAGCTTCCCTCCTGCTGCTATCCGAACGACCGCCGTTGGAGCTATGGCTACGAATGCACGTGTGATGGTCGTTGCTAGAGGCGTCTCCCGGAGGCGTCCTGTTCTGAAGCCGGTGGGCGTTGTTAGTTGGCGCGCGAGCGTGGTTACTTGGTTACGCGCATTATACGGGGCCGCCCTACCAATTGAGCGTCGTGACGAGCGGGACGGACGCGGTTCCGCGTCGCCACGGCGCCCCCCGGTAGAGCGGTGCGATGGGGGGAAAGGACGTGTCTCCCCGCCATCCCCGCGTTGTACGTTTGTAGGCTTCTCGTGTCGTAGGAGCGGTCGGAAATGTTGTGGTCCTGAACCGCCTTGTGGTGTCGTGGCTAGTGTCGCAGTAGGATCTTCCCGTCGTTCGATCTCTTCCTCGGCGACGTCCGCTTCCCACCACAGGGTTTGTTCCGTGACGTGGATGGATAGGGCTCCGTCGGAGCTCTCTTCGCCATCACTCTCGTGGGACGGTGGTGGAACGTCGTCGAGGTGTGTTGACGTGTGGTGCTGCTCGTTGCACCGATGACAGCGATCTTCGCTGGGACATGTCTTCCGTTGGTGGAATGGCGATAGGCAATTTGTGCAATATCTGAAATCTATGATCGTCTTTAGTCGATCCATGTTCGTCATGCCCCGGTAAATCGGGCAGAGCCTTATGCTGTGTGGCTTTTGACATAGCCGGCAGGGGACGCTGAATGTGGTGCCGCGTGCCTCCGTCTTTGCGCGTTTGTGGGACAATCCGGTCATTCTAGAATATCAAATCGTTAGTAGAACATTCGTAGATGCCCTTAGGTTGGGTGGCTTATGAGCGGAGACAAGGAGCTCAATTGGCTGAGCTTGTGGTTGGCGTACTCGGGATAAAGGGTTGTGTGGAACGAATAATCTTATGAAGTTATTATGTCGATGTAATGATGTGTTTGTAGTGGTTGAAACCACTGTTATATTTCATATAATTTGATCGAGATACGCCTAAAGGTATCTTTAGTGTTGGTAAATATTGTCATCATAACGAAATTCTGATGTTGAAAGCAGTCACCAATGGTGAGGGAAAAAAATAAGTAAAAATTAATAAATTGTTGAATATAGACTGAAGGCAAACTATATTCTTTAGTGTTTGCCTAATACAGGCAATATGCGCTAATACACGCTACATTTGTGTCGCAGATGGTATCACGAGTTACCCGTGTATTTTCACGGCTCCTTGTAATTGCCCTACAAAAATTTGGTCACAAAACTTACCCACGCCGATACAAATGTGGCTATGAATATGACCTATGAATGCCTGTAAAATGACTAGTCAAATGACGTCGTGCAGATAAAATGTGCGACAGTTGTAAAGAGGCCTTTACTCGCTGTCTGGGAACATTATTTGTGTTGATTTGGGCCATATTGTGTGAGAATCACAAATTGTGGTGTGTTTGTTGATTTCAACACAACTCTGCGGGAATAGCCTACACTAACGAGTGTGGCAATTTGTAGAGCTGTCAGTTGTTCATTCTTCCAATCGTTGGAAGGAGACAGCTGTGTTGTGTGAGAATCACAAATTGTGGTGTGTTTGTTGATTTCAACACAACTCTGCGGGAATAGCCTACACTAACGAGTGTGGCAATTTGTAGAGCTGTCAGTTGTTCATTCTTCCAATCGTTGGAAGGAGACAGCTGTGCGGTGCTGCCCATTGCAGTGTAATGATACATAATGGTCATGTCGTGTTGATATTTAGAGACAGCTCGCGACTGAGTCCTGACGCGACATTAAATTTATAGCTGTTCTAAAAAGTGTAATTCCTCCCTTGTTTGTAGTATCGAAAGCACAGATGACACTACTTTATTCTTGCTGGGATTTCAAGCTAGAGGAATTGTCGAAACGTTAAAACACCAAAACAATTGCTCTCACGAAAGCGATGGCACTATTCCCCCAAAATTCGCGAGTTAGACCTGTTTTTGTGTAAGTTTTACTTTTTATTTTTGCATTAACATTTTGAATCAGGAAGAACAATGCAACGAACACGCGAAAATTATTTCGGTCCCGAGTGGTTCACAAGAAGGTTGACTTTGATAGTGTTCTAATGCACCAAATTTCCAAACTAAAAGAAAATGTTTATTTGTCAGAAGAAACCTATCGAAAATACGAACTGACTCGTTTGTTTTCAATGAACTAGGCTGTTTTATTTGTCAGAAGAAACCTATCGAAATACGAACTGACTCGTTTGTTTTCAATGAACTAGGCTGTATTTTTCGTGTTTCGTATTTCTTTAGTTTTGTTCGGGTACTAACACTGGAGTTTTTTGGATCCCACGGATCCGACTTGTTATCCCCTGGGATCGCGCGCAATGTGTTTAAGGTGTAAGAAAAGACAAGAGCAAATGTCATCGAGTGGCAACCGTGTTTGGGTCGTTCACAATGACACTCATTCATGGATATATACTATTTCATTCACAATGACACTCCTTCATGGATACATACTATCTCGGAAATAAATTGACGAATTGGCAGAGCCTGGTTCCGGTAAGAATGTTGATTATTCTTATTACCGATTTACTAATTTGATTTCTCTTCTTTTCATTTCTATTTCAAGGTACCTGTTGGGGAATATCTACAATTTCCCTGGGGGATCGGTCAAAAATGACCGACGCTCACTTAGTGGTGACAGATGAACTCCTTTATTTGCTAAGTCCTGTAGCATCTATCATCCAAATCAGCGGATTCAGCCGAAGCGCGGCCATTGAGTGTAAAAAACAAGGGACAAGTATTTCCTCCAAATACTTTTCTAGTTGGTCACGCCGTTGTTTGAGAACTGCTGTACTCTTGTTGCCATCAGCTCTTCAGTACGCAAGCTCAGCTACTAACTTTCATGTAGCGGCCAAAATCTTTAGAGCGTCGCTCCCCTAACCATCCGACTTGGTGTACGCGAACAACATGCGTGCCATTCTGGTAATTGATTTCGAGCCCCATATAGTGGTGTTTTTACCTAACCCTTTCATCCGTTTTAGATGGGCTAACACTTTACAACTTGAATTGCGGAGCATGTCCTGAATACGCAGCCGGTGCCAGTGGTACTGCTGGTGGCTTGCGCAATGGCCGAGGGGGCTTCCATCAACCTCGTCGAAAGCGCATCCAATTCGGAATATGGTACGCTACAAGGGGGGTGCGATTACACTTTGCCGAGACAACTGTAGGAAGGTCAATATGTGGCCATTACTGCCGATTATCGCTCTATATCCTACGGATCTTCTACAGGTATTTATGCCACAAAACATTTTACACGCATGAGTTAAATTTGGTGTACATTAGGAATGTGGTATGCATGATATATGGCCGATTTCCAAATAAGTGTAGTAATAATGTAGTTCTAATGCAAGGAAAACACGACGCCTATTTAGGCCAATGAATAAAAAACTGATTTATTAAATAAATTAACCGGTGCAGTGCTAGTCCCCCCGTATGCGGCTGAGATAACAAAGGGAAGCCTTCAGTCTAAATTAGACGATCCCAACCCTAAACCTTCCTATCGGCTTTTTGAAAGGACATATGTTAGCCATCCGTCATATTGAGATTAGTCCTAATGACATTTAGGCGTTTCCCTTTGTTCTCTGGGTGCTTATTAAATGGTATGGTTGAGGGAAAAGGGAGCTTTCAACATTCTTTATTTAACCTTTCAGTTTTTACTCCCAACCAGATCTAATGTGTTCACTTGCATGCGTTGGTATGAGGTTATAGCCAATCATACAAGGTAGTCTGCATCCTTTAATAGACTCTGTTGGTGCAGGACTCAATCGACTGTCATTTGCGATAGGTGGTGTGGTGGGAAGAGGCTGCATCACTGGTATGATTGACTGTGATGACACCATAAGCGCTAGAGTATGTGTACGGGCATGTGCCTGGCAACCCTCAACATTGCCTAAGAAAGAGAATAATAACAAATGCACGAAAATGGTTTGGTTTACAACGAAAAAAAATGGTGTGATTTAACAAATTACACAGATGAACACAAACCGCCAGTTACGTGGTCCAAAAAATTATTATGGTTTAACAAGGTCCCACCGATGTAATGTGGGATGGATCGGATTATTGAGACACCCCCGGGCACCTCAGATGAACATGTTACTGTTATGGAATGTATGCGTGATGTGAAGTGTGAAGGTGCAATCCTGTCTACGACGCCACAAGGGGTTGCCTTTTCGGCTGTACGTGCGGGGTTAACATTTTGTCGGAGGACAGGTCTGCATGTTATGGATATTATGGAAAATATGGGTTGTTTGTCCCCACTGCAGTGATTGCCCTAATATATTCTCATCTAACAGCGACGTTGAGTTAGCCAAAATTGCGAATGTCGCCCATTTGGGTACGTGACCAATTGAGCCGCGTCCAAATGGTTTAGTTGATTCTGTGTCAACTCCAATGCCGGATTCAAATACAGCACGTTTTGAAGTCACTAGTTACCCAGATAACAAGTAAAGAGTCTACATCCAGGCTTACGAGGAATCAAGCGTCAATTGATTCACTTTTATTTGAATTTTGGATTAAGGAACCGCTGCATTTTGACTAATACATTACGAAGCAATATACAAACTTTTAGGATATATGTAATACCAGCATGACATCGTATTACTCCATGATCTTAAATGTTTCAGTGTGTTGACAGCGTGTCTCAGATCCCCTTTGGGAGCGTAGAGAGGCTGTTATCCAGACCCATGAGTTACTAAGATTATGTCCAATGTTGTCTTGGGCTTAATAAGCTTTCGTTTCGTAAGCGTTTCTTTACATGTTTAGAATGGTAGTTTAAAAATAACCTTGTTGTGCAATCCGCAAGCTTAAAGGGAGTTTTAATTGTGCAATCTTTTTTCACTTACCAGTTGGATTGGTTATTAAAGACCACAAAATGAGGCAATATGAGTGTCAGTGTTCTCTTGAAATTGGAACCAAGGAACCAGCTTTTACTTAAATACCTTGTCGCACTTCCACTCACGCGTTTTAAAAATAAATGAATAAATGTAAGGCGCGATAACTTCCGAAGAGACCTTCCCATTTGCGTCGTGTTCCTCTTGGTTTTCCCTACAAATTGGCCGGACGGGACCACATATTTTATACCGACTCCGAACGGCATATGCAGGGCAGATGAATTTTCACTGAGAGCTTTTTCATGGCAGAAGTACACCCGGAGCGCTTGCCAAACACTGCCGAGGGGCGACCCCGCTTAGAGAAATTGTCTTCTAATTGAAAAACTTTATTTCTAAAATGTTGAGGTTGCTTGTTGGGGTGTGAACCCAGGGCATTCGGTGTGGTAAGCGGAGCACGCTACCATCACACCACGGTGGTCGCGCGTTTTAGCGCGTCGTTTTTAATCGTCGGAGCGGGCATCTGTCTGACTAAATAGTAGGTTCTCGTACGATTGAACAAAGGAGATAACCACTGAACCATATGAATACTTCGATGATCGAAAACTGAATATAGTTTTCAATCATTTTTGGAGTCGTATGCGAATCGAATATGTTTACGTTAGATGGTCAACAATTTTTTAGTCATTTTCCATTCAGCTTTCTGAATCTTCCCTTATTATCTTGATTGACTGATTAATGAATATTCTACGTGTTAAAGTTTTACATCTCATCGGAGAATTTATTTGGTCTGAGATATGAATCAGGAATGATTATTTAAGCATAATCACATTTAAGATACATTTTTTTTTTTTCGAAAATAAATTAACTTTTGAACCGAAAATACCTTTGAATCTGACCGTTTTTAATCATCCTGGGGCATGATGTTTGAATGTTTTGAGTCGCTGGATATTCTGGTGGTGATATGATTTTTTTTTTTTTTTGGGGGTATGCGGTGACAGATAGTTTATCTGGTTTAGGCTTCTGTTGGCTTCGTTCGAGGTGAACGAGAGCTGGGTTAGGGGATTTGTTGGCCTCGTTCGGGGTGAACGAGAGCTGGGTTTTTTGAGGGGTATGCAGTGACAGATAGTTTATCTGGTTTAGGCTTCTGTTGGCTTCGTTCGTGGTGAACGAGAGCTGGGTTAGGGGATTTGTTGGCCTCGTTCGGGGTGAACGAGAGCTGGGTTACGGGGTTTGTTAGAGCGGTTGGGAGTTACAAGTCTCCCTCACCCTCACTGGAGGGTGGCAGTAGGACCAATTTCGTGATTGGTCTGGTGGTTTGTCCCCTTGCCGTATCAAGTTCGACGACTCGAACTCGGTTATCGGGGCCATAATGGAGGTTGGCTATCCGACCTAGTCTCCATTCGTTGGGGGGCAGATTGTCCTCTTTAATGACGACTAAGTCCCCCTGTTTGAGATTCGATTGTGGATGCTTCCACTTAACGCGCTTCTGCAGTTCGGTGAGATACTCCGTTTTCCACCGCTTGCAGAAGGTTTGATGCAACGCCTTAAGTTTTTCCCATCGATTGACGAGCGAAGCGCGATTCTCGCTGACGTCAATCTCGGGTGGCGCTAGTAGGTGGCCCCCGACTAGGAAGTGCCTGGGGGTAAGTGGCTCCAGGTTGGACGGGTCATTTGAAGACGGGCTTAGGGGTCGGGAGTTGAGACAGGATTCAATCCTGCACAGGAGGGTGCTAAACTCCTCTAGAGTAAATTTATGATCCGATGCGATCTTTTTGAAATGAGTTTTGAAACTCTTGACTCCCGCTTCCCACAGCCCGCCCATGTGAGGAGCAGCGGCTGGTATGAAATGCCATGTCAGGGTTTGGTGGGCGTACTTCGAGAGGGTTTGGTCGCGCGCATCAACGAGGAATGCCTTGAACTCCGAGCGAAGAGCCCTCGACGCACCGACAAAGTTCGTCCCGTTGTCGGAGTAGAGGTTTTTCGGGCATCCTCGTCTGGAGACAAACCGACTAAATGCTGCTAGAAACGCGGCGGTGCTGAGGTCGCTAGTCGCCTCTAAGTGGATCGCCTTAGTCGCAAAGCAGACGAATAGGCAGACGTAACCCTTAGACATGCGGCATCCTCGTCCGCTGTAAGACTTTATGTCAAACGGTCCTGTGAAATCCACCCCGGTGTTGGTAAATTCCCTGCTAAAGGTAGTGCGTTCCGCAGGGAGGGTTCCCATGAGTTGCGTCGGGGAACGTTTGCGGAATAGCGTACAGGCCTTGCAGTTGTGTATGATGGATCGGATCATGTTTTTGACCCGAGGTATCCAATACTGCGTGCGTAGGAGCCGCAGCATTAGTTGGTTTCCGCCATGTATGGAAATGGTGTGGACAAACTGGACCAGGAGACGGGTGAGTCGGCAGGCGTAAGGGAGGATTATCGGGTGACGCTCGTCGACGGGAACGTCCCTGGATGCGTTGAGGCGACCCCCCACCCGAAGGACATTATCTTCGTCGATAAAGGGGTTTAGAGAGAGAATCTCGCTTTTGGTCGCGATGGGTTTCCTAGTTCTCAGAGAGCTTATTTCTTCGGCATAGTGGTTGGTTTGGGATATCCTTATGAGGCGGCTAGTCGTAGCCTTGATTTCGTCGAGCGAGATCTGGTGAGACTCTGCCTTAAAGGACATTTTAGTTTTTGGACGTGTTCTATTCGAGAATCGTATAATGTAGGAGATAACCCGCAGCGCTCTTGATAGATCGGAAAACCGATCAAGAATATCCTCGCTATTGTTGATGTTCGTTGCTACATGCACTTGTACTCGTTTTTCTTCGATGTTTGTGTGGTACTCCTGTTCGCCTTGAGATGGCCATTTTGCTTTGCCTTCTTGCAGCCAAGAAGGTCCCTGCCACCACAAAGAGTTTTCGACTAGGTCCGTGGCTGGAAGTCCTCTGCTGGCTAAGTCCGCTGGATTTGATGCGGACTCGACATGATGCCATGCTTTAGTTCCTACCTTCTCGACGATTTTCGTTACCCTGTGAGCTACAAATGTTGACCAGGAACACGGGGTTTTTCGAATCCATGCGAGGACGATGGTCGAATCTGTCCATAGGTGCATGTTAAATGTGCCTAAGTTCAGGTTCTCCATCACATTTTCCAAAGTTTCAGCCAGCAAGACGGCACCGCATAACTCCAATCTTGGTAGTGAAATTGTTTTTACTGGTGCCACCCTCGTTTTCGCCATGAGTAGACTAACGTATGCCCTATCGTTGATCTTAGCTCGCACGTAAACCGTAGCCGCGTAGGCTTTTTCGGACGCGTCACAGAAGCCGTGAATTTCTATATCGTTGCTTGGGGTGAAGTGCACCCACCGAGGTATACGAATCCGGTTAATGGCGGGGTACTCCTGCATAAAGATTTGCCACCGATCTAAAGTGATTGTGGATACCGGTTCATCCCAATCCGTCCCCTCCAGCCAAATGTTCTGCATTAATATCTTAGCTACGATGATAACTGGAGCAAGCCAGCCGAACGGGTCGAAGAGTTTGGCGATGGCCGATAGGATCGCCCTTTTTGTTAAGATGTATTGGTTTTCGATTGGTTTCGCTGTGAAATAGAAATAGTCGGAATGCGCGTTCCAACGGATGCCTAGGGTTTTTACCATGCTCGCGTCCTCGAATTCCAGAAAGTCTTCCGTAAGCCTGTGAGGTTTGGGTATGCCCTGTAGTATCCTACTGCAGTTAGATGTCCACTTTCGCAGAGGGAATCCTGCTGACTTTAATGCAGCTGTGATTTCATCGCGGGCCGCGATTGCTGCCTCGATGCTATGTCCCCCTGCAAGGACGTCATCGACGTACATACTGTTTCGCAAGATATGCGCTACGGTTGGCAGAGACGCCTCGACGTCATCAGCAAGTTGATGTAGGGTTTACCCCAAAGGTTATCGTGTTGAGCTCAAACACGCTGACAGGGTCCTCTGCTTTGAGTCGAAAAACTATTCTTTGGTATTGGGTTTGATTTTCCTTTACCCAAATTTGCCTGTACATCTTCTCAATGTCGCTATTGAAGACGTACTTGTAGAATCTCCATCGGAGGAGCAGTATTGTTAAGTCGGATTGCAGTACTGGGCCGGTGTGTAGAACATCGTTCAGGCTTATTCCATTGGATGTCGGGCACGACGCGTTGAATACGACCCTTACTTTAGTCGTTGTGCTTTCTTCTTTGATCACCGCATGATGCGGTAAGAAATAGCAATCAGTTGATTGTGGTGGTACTACGGTGTGCACCTTAGTCATGTGCCCTAACGTGACATATTCTGTCAGTACCCTATTGTATTCCATCTGTAGGGCCGGGGTCTTGGCTAGGCGCGTCTCGTTCCGATAGAACTGAGAGCAGACGCTCTTGAGAGATGGGCCCAAACAGACGGTTTTTGGGAAGCTTTGTTTGAATGGAAGGGCGACAGTATATCTTCCATCTGAGTTCCTTTCCGTTGTGTTTTTATATAGTGCCTCGCAATAGGCATTATCTTCGGTCAGAGCCTTTTTTGTAGGTACGTTTTCAAGTTCCCAGAAAGCGGCTAGCTGCTTGTCTAGGCTAATTTCATTGAAAAAGGATACTCGTGAATTGGTTGGGTGAGGTGCATCTGCACGACCGGTTAAAATCCAACCGAAGACGGTTTCTTGGGCGAGAAGCGTATTTAGGACGTTCTTCCGTATACCGTTTAGTATGATCTGGGGATAAATATCGCCTCCAAGTATGAGGTCGACTGGTTCATTAATGAAGAACCTCTTATCCGCCAGAATCAGATCAGGGAATGCTTGCCGAGTCGTTGCGCTTACTTGGCAAGTCGGAAGGTCCCCTGTTAATTGAGGTAGGACTAGGGCCACTGTATGGATGCTTACTAAGGGGTCTGTAAGCGAACCTAAGTTAATTGAGCATGATTCCTTTACCTGTGCAGATGGTGTATTATTTATTCCTGACACCTGCACATGCAAACGTTTGGACGGAAGGTTTATTCGCTTCTTTAGTCTTTCAGTTATGAAAGAGCATTCGGACCCAGAGTCTATCAGCGCTCTGGCGGAAAATTTCACCCCGTTGTACCTTATATGAACCCGCGCTGTTCCTAATAACACCCCTTTAGTGGTGTTAGCATGACACGAAGAGACGTTATTAGTATTATCTTGTCTTTTTTCAGACTCCATCCTTGCCCTAGCCTGCTGTGAGGTTAAAGGTGAATTGTCGGTGGCGTTTTGAGTCCACCTTTGCGGAGTTGTCTTTGGTTGTGCTGTCGGAAGATGGAGCAAGGTGTTGTGCCTTGCGTGGCACGTGCTGCAATTGAATTGGCTAGTGCATCGTGTCACGGTGTGTCCACCCGACAGACAATTCAGACAATAACTATTGTTTTTGATAAATTCAATTTTGCCTGACGTGGACAACCTACGGAATTTTTGGCAATTTCGTAATTTGTGCTCCGTACTGTTGCACATCTTACATGCCGACTTTGGTACGCTTGCTTGGTAAACCCCAAGTTTCGTAGAATTTTCCCTAGAATTCGAACTCTGACTTTTGGGTGTTTTTGTTGTTTTATTACCCCTCAGATCGGAAACCGTCTCCAATGTCTGGAAGCGATTGGACAGGAATTTGTCCATATCCTCCCATTTCGGGATATCTGTCTTCCGTTCTACGGTCTGTTCCCAAAGAGCCAATGTAGATTCAGGGAGTTTTGTGGAGCATAAGTAAGTTATGATTGCGTCCCAATTTGTGATGTCAATATTATGACATTGTAGCGCAGAAATGCAATTGTTGATCTCACGTTGCAATTTTTTAATTGATGTTCCACACTCCTGCTCGACTGCCGTCAGATTAAATAAAAGTTTTAATTGTGTGTTGACGAGGATACGTTTATTTTCGTACCTGTCGCTTAGATTCTTCCAGGCGGTTGCAAAACCCTCGTTTGTTAATGAACACCTGCCCACTATTTCTTTTACCTCCCCTTGCGTTTTTTGCTTCAAATAGTATAATTTCTCGACATCTTTCAGATCGGTATTGTGGATGTATATCGCCGTGAACATATCTCGAAAAGCTGGCCAGGAGAGGTATTTGCCTTTAAATACATCGGTGTCACAAGGCGGCAGCCGCATTTTATGTCCACGGCGCGAGGAGTCTTCCTCCTTTGCTTCATCTTTCGCCGGCTGTGGGGTGATAGCTTCGGCTTCAGCCGCCACAGCAGACATGCATTGCAGGTAGCATGCAAAGCAACTTTTATTTTTCTTTCTTAATGAGCTGAGCTCGTCTTTGGACAGTTCAGAATTGCTGAGAAGACTTTCATATGTGGACTTGGTCTTCTTCCATAGTGCCTTTAGCTCCTCTTGCAGTAGTGCAAGGGTGTGCTTGTTCCGGGATTCGGCCGGGGCAGAGTTGAAGTCTTGTTCAAACTCCACTATGGAATCAGCCAATCTAATATAAGTCTCCATTGATTTTATTAATTTGAATATTTTGTCTCTTTGAAGGTGTCGAGCTCGGAGGTAAACGACTTAGTGGCTTTGTTGTAAATGCAACCACAACAAAAAATTATAAGAGTGTTTTGTTTTTTTTTTGTTTTTTAACGTATTCCAGCTATCAATCCTGCTGTGATTGCGCTGTATAAGTAAAAGCTTTAAGAACACACGAATTCTAGTCTGATTGAATGTGTTAATACAGATAGCAATCTTATGTGAATAGTGATAAGCAAAAATTTAATCAAATGTAAATTTTGCCGTGAATGTAATGTGGCCAGTGATATGAACCACTTATAGAAATCCTCACGAGGATTGTGTAAGCCACAGATAGAAATCCTGACGAGGATTTAATGTGTATACAGTGATATGGAAATAAACACAAATAGAAATCCTGACGAGGATTTAGTGTGGATAAAGTGATTTAAATATAGTGATATGCAGCACAGATAGAAATCCTGAAAGGTTCTAGTGTGTACAAAGTGACAGCAAACACAGATAGAAATCCTGACGAGGATTTAATGTGTCTACAGTGATGTGCAATGCAGAGAAGAAAATTCGTCTGCAAATATTTAATGTGTCTAAACGGGTGTGTTAGACACAGATAGAAATATTCTCCAAAAAATTTGGCGTGTTTAAAAGATTAAAAACGCAGATGATAAACCCAATGTGGATATAAGTGTAATGTTTGAACCACAGATAGAAATCCCGATGAGGATTTAATGTGTATACAAGTGAAAGTTAAACACAGATAGAAATCCTGACGAGGATTTAATGTGTGTACAAAACGGTGTTATGTGAACGTGGATGAGTATCGCCGAGTAGCCAACCAGGGTATCTTTCCCAATATAAATAAGAAAATAAATGTGTTTCTCCAACTTAATGTGGACAACTGCACTTTTAATTATTTATTATAAAAACGCTGAAAAACATACAGCTATATAATATAAAAATGATCAGTATAAAATTGTGTCTGTGACCAATTGTGATGAGCCACTAGCCACCCAACATAGTGATACTTTTTGGCTTTTGGTAATATTTCAGCTTGCAAACTGATTACTAAAGTGACTTCTGTGATAGGCAAGCTAAGGCTATCAACCAAGTGAAAATATGGTTCCTGACTAGGGAGTTTTGTCAACGACTGTGACGACGAGGGGTACAATACAGTGCAGTGATGAATGTGAAAAAAAACTAAAAAAAAATTCACTGCCTGTCTGCCTTGAGCGGTGTCGATTAACCCTTACCACTGGTGGGGGGAATTACCCGATCGTCAAAAGGCGTTGTGTGCTTAAAAAACACGAAATCTAACAATTTCACTTGCTTTGCCTCTTTTTGTAACTATCACGGAGTGCACTTTTACGTAAAACACGTAAATTAAATTAAAAAAAAAAAATATATATATATGTGCAATACCAAGCAACCACGTACCTTGTGTTTTCGATGTGATGCGAATGGACTGTATGAGTGATAATGGACTGTATGATGTGATAGTAATATTATGATGATGTGATCCCGATGTATGTGATGTTGATTAGTGGACTGTTTGATGATGATATTAATGGACTGTATGATGTGATAGTAATATTATGATGATGTGATCCCGATGTATGTGATGTTGATTAGTGGACTGTTTGATGTGATGATTTTATGGCAGTATGTGTGTTGTGTGATAGCGAGTTGCCAAAAATGTTGTGCTAGTTGGTTTTGTTTCGCTGATTACTTTTTCCAATTTAACACTTTTATAAATAATTTCTCTTGGTTTGCTAATATTTTTCAATTATTCCGCTGCGCTGATTCTGGGGTAAATCACCTATGTTGTCTTCAAATTTTTGATTTTCTCGGCGCGTAAGGACCAAATGTTGCGGGGGGAATGTGGCACCCGTGTCGGAGGGCGCGATCGCATGCAAATAAAGAAATAAAAAGGAGAGAATTAGTATCGAGTAATTACAATGTATTATTATTATTCATTTCATCAACAATATAAATTTTTGCTATGTCTATTATAAATAGAGGAATTATTTTAGATTACCAAGTGGAGATTCACTATTATAAAAAGAATGTTTAATGACACATTCGTGCCCGGAATAAATGGTAATGGAACCAACCAGATATATTGCAAAGTTGTTGCAATTGCAAATTGTGAAAATATACAAAAAGGGCTCTTGGCAATTCAAGGTTTAAATAGTGATTTGCACTAGATTGCGAAGATATAAAAAAAAACTTGCACTTGGCAATTCAAAGTTGAAAAAGTTATTCGCACAAAACAAATGAAAATAATTATTTGCAAATCTTACTTCACTGACACTCGCACTGTATAAATGGTTGGTTTTTATCTTACTCACCTGGGGCTAGCTGCTGGCTCTTAGACGTTCCAAAATAGAAAAAGGCAGACCAAAACCGCGAACAAGTCCGCGGCACCCGCCGATAGCTAACTTTCGTTGAGTTTTTCCCCTTCAAGGTTAGCTTTCGGCTGGTGTTAGCCGTTACCGGTAATAATAATAAAAACTAATGTGCGTGTTAGGGTGGTCCGAAATATTTAGGCTGGTGGCCTAAACAACCAGTATAAGTGAATTTTTACGGAATTGAGCCGACTTTGTTTTAATTTGTGCGCGACCAATCCTCAGTTAAATTTGTTGCAAACAAAAATAAAACGCGCGTGAACGCAAGGTGATTAAATTAACCTTTTGCATATTCCATTTGGTGGTGGACAAAATACAATTTATATTTAACGTAAAGTGCACCATGCTCTGTAAAATAAAACTGTAAATCGCAAAAAAAAAAACCATTTTCTTGGTGATACGTAATCCCGCAAGTTCAGCAAAGTTTCTTACATAATTTCAATTTTCTTTGTGCAAATCAACAACTTTGGCTTTCTTTGTTTCTTTGAGCGTTAATATAAGTCGATAAATTTGCGATAATCTTATTATTGTCATTTCTGCATTGTAATATAATTTTATAAAACTGCGATAATCCTATTCTTTCCATCTTGTGAAAAGAAAGTGCGAAATATAGATTGCGGAAGCAATACAAGCTTGTGAGAAGAAAAGTCATCTTGAAACACGCAATAAAATAGTGTATATTGGAACGATTTTCCGTCATCCCTTGTCAAATTTGGTTTTGAGACAAACCGGTTTCGGCGTTGTGCCATCATCAGTGTCGATTTTCGTTCTGATCTGTTGTTGTCATTTGTCCTGTATTTATAGTTCGTAGGTATATGAGCAGGTATTGTCAAATTGATGCTTGTGTATATTTAGTTATGTGTATGTGCTGTGTGTTCGTTCAGAACCGAGGGTGGTTTACTAATCGATTTGTGTGGCTGACTGGGGTAGGTAGAAATCTGTGATTTTAGTCGTTTGACCTTCTTTGTCGGTTTTTTGTTTTGGTGTGTTAATTGTTTTGTGTTTATTTGTTGTTGTGCGTTTGTCTGTTGTACCTGTGTGATTAAGTTGTTTCCTGTAAACAAGTTTTAAAGGCTCGAATATTGTGTCAGAAATGGTGTTTATCTGTTCGTTTATTATTCTACCGTCGAATGTTTTCTGTTTGTAGATTTCCATGTTTTCGAGTACGTTGAGACGTCGGCCCTTTTCTTGTATGTGAAGAACCCTAACTGTTTTATTGATGTTTGCTGGGGAACATTCATTCTCGACCATGTGATTCGCGAAGTTAGACTCGGGTATAATGTTTGGATTCCGTATTTTTTTGTTGTAATCTCTAATATGTTCTCTGAACCTCGTTCTTATTTGCCGTCCTGTTTGTCCTATGTAACTATGCTGGCATCCGCAGGTAAGCTTGTATACGCCGTGGCTGCTAAACGGATCCTCTGAGTTAATGTTAGTTCTTAGTTTTCGCCCTAGATTGTTCGATGTTTTGAATGCTGTGTTAATGTTGTATTTTTTAAAGAAATTTGCCAATTTATATGTTGCTTTTCCAGTATATGTCATAGTGGTCCAGCTATTATTTTCTTTTTCATTATTTCTTTTTGGTTCTCCATTTGTCCTTCTGAGCTTATCTACTAGTGCTTTTTTATATCCGTTGTTTGCAGCGATATTATATATGACCTCAAGTTCTCTCTTATATGCCTCTTGTGTAAGAGGTGTTCTTTCAAGTCTATGTACCAAGTGCCTTAATGCTGCATTTTTATGATGTTGAGGGTGATTTGAGGTATTGTGTATTATTGTGTCGGTGGCCGTTGACTTTCTATATATGTCATAGTTAAATCTTTTGGCTTCTTTATCAATATTTATCGTGAGGTCTAGATAGTTGATTCCTCCGTCTTTTTCGGTTTCCATTGTAAATTTTATATTGCCGTGCTGTTTGTTGAGGTACTCCAGTACGAGCTCTTCGTTATTAGTAGTTAAAACGCATATTATGTCATCCACGTATCTAGCATAAAATGACACGCCTAATTTGGACTTCAGCTCCTGTATGTACTTTTCTTCCAGATTTTGCATGAACACTTCCATAAGAATTGCTGATGTGGGGCTTCCCATTCCAAGACCGTTTGTTTGTCTATATATTTTATTGTTGAATTTAAAATAGTTTTGACGTAAAGTGGTTCTTAGCGTATTTGTGATTTGCACACTTTTTACTTTGTTTTTTGTGTTATGACCTATTGTTGAGCTAACTATGTCCAAAGTCTCCGATAGTGGTATAGATGGGTATAGATCTTTTATGTCAAAAGATACCAATTTGCTGTTTCTTGTTAGCTCTACGGTCTCGAGTCTCTCTATTAGTTCTGTTGTGTTAGCTATTGCATATTCGTTCCTTAGCTCCAGAGTGTCTATCAATATCGTTTTTAAATATTTGGACAGTTTGTAACATGGTGCCGATTTAAAATTAATGATGGGCCTCATTGGCGTGTCCGGCTTGTGGATTTTTGGTAGCGCAACCAGTGGAGGAGCCGAAGGGTTAATTTGGACCAATCTATGTGCCATGTTAGAATCTACTATATTTGTTGCATTTTTATAGCAACTTTGATTTGTTTTTGGTATTCATCTGTGGGATCCTCTCTCATTCTACGACATTTCATTTCCTCTATGAGATCCTCGGTTTTGGATATATATTTCTCTTTTTCGATTAGCACAGTGGTGTTTCCTTTGTCCGCTTTCGTTGTGACAATATTGTTTTTCCTTAGTTTATGCCGTAGATTCTTTATTGTTTTCTCCTCTGTATTCGGTTTTTGTCCTTCTTGTGCTTTCACCTCCTTTCTTATGATTTCTCTGCACATGTGTCTTGCGTGCTCCTGTTCTTCCTGTGGTATCAATGATATTGCGATAGACACTCTGGAGCTAAGGAACGAATATGCAATAGCTAACACAACAGAACTAATAGAGAGACTCGAGACCGTAGAGCTAACAAGAAACAGCAAATTGGTATATTTTGACATAAAAGATCTATACCCATCTATACCACTATCGGAGACTTTGGACATAGTTAGCTCAACAATAGGTCATAACACAAAAAACAAAGTAAAAAGTGTGCAAATCACAAATACGCTAAGAACCACTTTACGTCAAAACTATTTTAAATTCAACAATAAAATATATAGACAAACAAACGGTCTTGGAATGGGAAGCCCCACATCAGCAATTCTTATGGAAGTGTTCATGCAAAATCTGGAAGAAAAGTACATACAGGAGCTGAAGTCCAAATTAGGCGTGTCATTTTATGCTAGATACGTGGATGACATAATATGCGTTTTAACTACTAATAACGAAGAGCTCGTACTGGAGTACCTCAACAAACAGCACGGCAATATAAAATTTACAATGGAAACCGAAAAAGACGGAGGAATCAACTATCTAGACCTCACGATAAATATTGATAAAGAAGCCAAAAGATTTAACTATGACATATATATAAAGTCAACGGCCACCGACACAATAATACACAATACCTCAAATCACCCTCAACATCATAAAAATGCAGCATTAAGGCACTTGGTACATAGACTTGAAAGAACACCTCTTACACAAGAGGCATATAAGAGAGAACTTGAGGTCATATATAATATCGCTGCAAACAACGGATATAAAAAAGCACTAGTAGATAAGCTCAGAAGGACAAATGGAGAACCAAAAAGAAATAATGAAAAAGAAAATAATAGCTGGACGACTATGACATATACTGGAAAAGGAACATATAAATTGGCAAATTTCTTTAAAAAATACAACATTAACACAGCATTCAAAACATCGAACAATCTAGGGCGAAAACTAAGAACTAACATTAACTCAGAGGATCCGTTTAGCAGCCACGGCGTATACAAGCTTACCTGCGGATGCCAGCATAGTTACATAGGACAAACAGGACAGCAAATAAGAACGAGGTTCAGAGAACATATTAGAGATTACAACAAAAAAATACGGCATCCAAACATTATACCCGAGTCTAACTTCGCGAATCACATGGTCGAGAATTAATGTTCCCCAGCAAACATCAATAAAACAGTTAGGGTTCTTCACATACAAGAAAAGGGCCGACGTCTCAACGTACTCGAAAACATGGAAATCTACAAACAGAAAACATTCGACGGTAGAATAATAAACGAACAGATAAACACCATTCCTGACACAATATTCGAGCCTTTAAAACTTGTTTACAGGAAACAACTTAATCACACAGGTACAACAGACAAACGCACAACAACAAATAAACACAAAACAATTAACACACCAAAACAAAAAACCGACAAAGAAGGTCAAACGACTAAAATCACAGATTTCTACCTACCCCAGTCAGCCACACAAATCGATTAGTAAACCACCCTCGGTTCTGAACGAACACACAGCACATACACATAACTAAATATACACAAGCATCAATTTGACAATACCTGCTCATATACCTACGAACTATAAATACAGGACAAATGACAACAACAGATCAGAACGAAAATCAACACTGATGATGGCACAACGCCGAAACCGGTTTGTCTCAAAACCAAATTTGACAAGGGATGACGGAAAATCGTTCCAATATACATCATTTATCCACCCTGTCGGAAAATCAACCAAACAAGATAAGTCAATAAAATAGTCTTTTACTTTAAACTACAAGAGTCTGATTGAGTTCCTTAGAATTAACTAACTTTCGATAAACAGAAAGCGAAATATCGCAGCTGAAGTCCTTTGCCATATCGCATCCCTTTGTACAAAGTGCTGCTATCAACGGCAAGTATTTAGGCAATTCAGCTCGGCTACTCAGTTGCACAAAACCAGGTGAAGCTTCGGATAAGCAATAATCCTCGTGCTAAGATACAGCCAACCAGCGAACCAAGCTTTCGGGCAGATATCAGCATATTACAGCCAGTTACAAATTCGAATAATATACAATACGGGATTCCGAATAATTGTGAAGCAGTCGTTACTCGCTCGTACCGGATTGTCGTTATTACTTTCCTTCAGAGTTCCAACATCGGAAGGACGCTGCAACAACACCACCATCTCTATCTCTCCTAAAAGGGCATCCAAAACACCTGGGTAAGTCTCAAATAACTACTTAGCAACTGATTCGTTTCAATCGTGTTTACAGCCTTTGCCACACGATCTCTTTCAAAATTTACGCTCTTCGGCCACCGCCACGTAATTACTTTGCCAACAACAACTTTGCTTTATTCGGCCAACGCCACACAAAGTTCGTTTACAACAACAAATTCAAATACTTTACGATATTCGGCCACCGCCACGTAAGTACACTGCCAACAACAACTTCAGCACATGAATATGCAAGCAATCATCCCTTAGACGAGTGGATGATGCAATTTTACAATATATTTGCCATCGAAAATTTTTGTTTCTAAATGTTTTCACTAGCGCATGTGAAAATTAAACGAATCTCGTTTTATTACGCACAATGCTCAAATTTTGCAACAACTGAATGTACAGGCGCTAGCGCTTCACATAATCACGAACTTTCGCGTCGATTCTATCTCACGTATGACACCATTTGTAGGATGCCGATCAAACTATGCCACTTTATTGTAATTTAGTTCATGTTTTATTTAAGAATTCAATTGTTCAGATACATGTGTTTACATGTATGTTTTCTTAGCTTATGTTTTAATTATAGTTTATTAATAAAATATGGTCATTCACACACAAAGTTTATGCACGAGTTAAGTTTAGTGCGCGTTCGGCATGGCCTTCGGTTTTCAACTAACTTTAAAATATCGTCCGTTGAGAAATGTATGTATCTACTTTACTTTGTTTCGTCTAGTTCGTTTAGGTCAAGCCTACAAGGTTGCATTTAGTTAGTACTGTCGTCCACTCCTGGTTGCCATTCCCACATAAATTCAATTTAATTTTTGTTTTATTTCTTTGAATATTTTATTCTACTTTAAATTTTTTCCTACCAAATCTAATTTAACTACAATTTTCACTTCACTTCACATTAACTCCGGATATACATACGGTTTATTTACGAGTATATATACATATATACATTACTTCCAATCAAAAAAAATGCCCAGTTTTAACAAATTCAGCATTTTATGTTTCTTTCACTAATTTAATTTTCCACTTTAAATCAACTTTCTTTAATTTAATTTCTAAATTCACTAAAGTTTTATTTTATTCTACTAATTAATTTTTTTTCTCTTCCTTTACTTCTTATTTATTTTAGTCTGCATTTTAAGGAATTTTGTTTTTCGATTTATGCTTAATAAAAAAACTTTTTAAGTCAGATTAGGTTTAAGTTAAGGTGAAATGACATAAACTGAATTTTATGTGACCTAAGGGATTAATTTAATTTTACCGTGCAAGAAAAAAATAATTGTTTCCAAATTTAATTTCTGCAAGAAAAACAACTTCTTTTGCGTTATTTGGCCAGGCTATCAAAATTGATTTTACTCCCTTTATGGAAAAGGGAACCTTCACTCCATTTGAGAGTACAAGAAAGGGTAAATAAAATTTAAAGATGTTGGGCTATTAAATTTAATTTTAAAGTGAATGTTTTTCTCAAATGAAAATGAAATAATTATCAAATTAAAATTTTTAGGACAAGACACAAAACGATTTTTTTTCTATTAAGGAATTTAGTTAAATAATAATTAGTACTTACCGGTGGCAGGATGTCCAACGGAATTTGCTTCTCGTTGTTATACTTTACAACTGTGCTATTTTTTAAACGGAATCGAGACCGTTTTCCGAACATACGGGATTTAAAAAAAAATTTTTTTTTTTTTTCACTTAACTTTAAATTTTCTGCGGCACGCCCACGCACTTTTGATCCAACTTTTGCACTGATCTTCTGAGCTTCAGTTAGATCGTGCGCATACCCCCATTCGTATCTAAACGGAATTTCATACCACTTTCACTCAATTCACACCCACGCATGTGCAGTTGCATTTGGTTTTTTTTTGCGCATGCACACATTCATACCTGTACATGTAGGCCTCCTTCCACTAATGTTGCGCAACACGCGCAGATACCTGGTTGAGATAAATTTTTTCGATAATGGTGAACCGCAGTAACAAGTACGGTTGCCGGTGACATATGTATCTATGTATCTTAAGGCTAGCGTAACAAATACCCAGACTTGAATAACGACAGATGCTAGTGGGTATGCTTGCGGAGCAGTCTTTAGTCATAACGATAACTTGAATAAAGATTGAGATATATTCACCAAATTTGGTACACGAGCTTATCTGAACCCAGATTAGATTGGTATTGAAAATGGGTGAAATCGGATGATAACCAACCACCCGTGGCACCGCCCTTTTTACGACTAAGCAATTTTCTATATTTCGGGAGCAATAACTCGAAGAAAAATAAAATTAAAGAAAAAAAAACTTTTTTAAAAATAAGCTTTTATTATTTTGGTTAATAAAATTAACTAAAAAGTAAACAATAAATTGACTCTAAAGAAATATAACACTTTATAAGTTCATTGTAAGCTTAAACGATAATTAGGCTTTTTCGTCTGCGACAAAAAATTCTATATCGTACATAATTATATATTTTTAATATTACAACTTTACACCTAAATTATTAAATCTTACAGTTTATATCAAAGTCCAAATTGTTCTAATAAAAAACGTGTTAAATTTTGATGGTATAATTAAGAACATTTAGGATCTCATTTTCTTGCTATCGCAATGTAACACGCTTTTATTAGAACAATTAGGACTGTGATATAAACTGTAAGCTTTAATAATTTAGGTGTAAAGTTTTAATGTTAAAAATATATAATTATATACGATATAAAATTTTTTTGTCGCAGACGAAAAAGCCTAATTATCGTTTAAGCTTACAATGAACTTATAAAGTGTTATATTTCTTTAGAGTCCATTTATTGTTTACTTTTTAGTTAATTTTATTAACCAAAATAATAAAAGCTTATTTTTAAAAAAGTTTTTTTTTCTTTAATTTTATTTTTTACTTTTTAGTCCGTTTTATTTACAAGTAATAGAAGCTTGTTCTTAGAAAAGCCTTTTTCTAAAATTTAATTTAAATATGATTTTTTTTTTTAATTTTTAGTAGAGTAAAATATTGTTTAAATTAGTTACGTAAACTTTACTTAGTTATTTGTAACGTTTCTCATTCTATCCATTTCTTTTAAAGCATCAACATTAGAGGGTTTCTTCGAAGTCAACTTTGAACAGTCAAGTTCTTCGATTCGAATACCTGCTAAAGACCTAACTCGGCTTTTGACAGAGAGCACATATAAAATTGTGTCAAACAGTGTTAACTAACTTAAAATCATATTTTATTGTGACTTGGCCTATGTGGCGTTCAGTTTACAATTAGTCATTGCAGATCTCTGCTCTGTGTGTTAAATCTGTTTTAAAATAATAGCCGTAATTTTTTTTTACACGTAAACGTCTATACGCTTATAATTTATATGGACTGCTAAGCGCCAAACTTTAAATACACCTCTGAAGTTGCTGCGCATAAAATGTGTACTAATAAATTCCAATACGCATTATACGCAGATGTAACTGAAATATGTGTTTTTGTTTCACCCTACACTAATTCTATGTATTCTATGTGTGTCCACAATTCATCGCAACTGATTTAGCTATATGTTATACACAGACATACAACAGAGGGTCGTGTCTCCGCTTTTCGGTACACGCTGTAGCTGTAGCTAGTTGTTTAACCACTGCCACTAGATGGGTCTCCTAAGCATTATGTAAGCGAGGATAGGCGTTTTTTTCACGCGCAAACGTAAACCTATACGCGTGTATAAAAAACACGGCTAATATTCCAACTTTCGCTTAGCTAAAATTCCATCGCCAAAAATCTGTAAAACAAAATCAAGTGCGCAGAAAAGTATGCAACAACTACCGATAAGAGCCTAACCGCGTTAGCGTTCGTTGTATCACAGAATTTTTACACTTTGAAAATGACGGCTGTTGTTTGCAAGGTTGCATTCCTTTGAGTGTTCGTTTTCACCATCTGGATTAACAAAGTCATGAGCCTGGGCATTCGCGCAATTTTAGTGATGTAAATTGCATGGCGCCAGCGCCAATGCGGTGCCAGCTCAATGGTAGCTCATTGACGAAATGACTCCAAGCGAATTTTTGACGCTACTTAGTAGTGAGTGCGTAGTACATTTTACTTGCGCTATTGAGTGAAACGACTTTTGTGTGTCAGGCACGAGTTTGGTGTTATTGGCGCCACTGGCAATGAGACACTGAGCTGTTGACGGTAGCGCTGGTAGTTCAGATTTTGAATCAGAGAAAGAATTGATGACCCGTGTAAATTATTATGGCTTTGGCCGTGTAAATTATTATGGTGTATTTGTATATTTTAGATTTAATGCACAATTAATATGTGTGTGTTTGAGCGGCCAAATAATAACAGTAGTATTGCTAAAGTGCTGATTAGTTGATGGAATGTCGCTAATTTCCTAGAGATGATCAGCAGATTGTCAATATTTCGTTCAACGGACGCGCGAAATTGCCACATCTGCTCTAATTTTCCAAGATTTTCCATTCTTGATTTAACTTAAGCCGTTATGCCAATATTTTTCAGCCAGCTTTTTTCAAATAAGTAATTTTTCCAAAAGCAAAATAAATTACAGAAAAGATTACAGAGTTAAACAGCCTTAAAAATTCAGCTATGTTGGTTATACACAGAAATACAACAGAGGGTTGTGTCCCCGCTTTTCGAAAGCGTTGAGATTCACCACGCGTGACACGCGTGATTCACCACGACCAAATATAACAATCCACGGATAGGTACCGGCGGGTTAGTATAGGACTTAGGCTGTTATGCCAAAGTAAATTCAAATCTTTACCGATAACTGTGTTATCGATTAATTTATCGAATTCTAACCAAGTAATATTGCATTGTCATCGGAGTTATACATGTGTGCAAAATTTCAGCTCAATCGGACACCGGGAAGGGTATCAAATTTAACTTGCAAGATTCCATTACAGACAACAAAAGTGAAACTAAATAAAAGCTTATAATATAATTAACGGATCTTAATAAAATTGGGTACACAAATTTTCCCTATACCAAGAAATATTTCTAGAAAAAATGGACGAGATCGGTTAAAGACCACGCCCACTTTTATATAAAAGATTTTTAAAAAGGTCGTAGACGAAAATAATAAGCTATATCTTAGCGAAAAAGAGCTTTGTATCAATAGAATTTTACTTTCTAAATTGAATTATAACATTAAATTGAAAAACACTTAAATTTGAAAAAATGGGCGTGGCACCGCCCCTTTTCTCTCTAAGCAATTTTCAATGTTTCGGGAGCCATAACTCGAAGAAAAATTTACATATCGTAACAAAATTGGGATCACATATTTTCCTTATAGCAGAAAATATTTCTAGTAAAAATGGACGGGATCGGTTAAAGACACGGCTACTTAGATATAAAGCAAGTTTAAAAGGTTTAAGAGGGTCGTAGACTAGAATAATAACCTATAACTTAGCAAAAAATAGTTTTGAATCAATGATATTTCACTTATCAAGTTTTATTGTAAGAGGAAACGGGGAGACATTTTTTTTTTAACGGGCGGTACCACGTGTTATGTAGAAAAGTAATTTATATGAAATGAAATGTGCAATTGAAGCTCACACTGAGTATATAATGTTCCGTTACACCCGATCTTAGCCACCTTTACTAGTTTTATATTAGTATTTTTATTTATACATTTGTATGAACTATCAGCTTTCGTTTTTTCCTCGGATAATGTGTCGTAAATTTCTTCCCGTTGATTCATTTCTTGGCATCTCGAATTCGTATTTTGTCATTCCTATTAGGATACCATACCATATTTAAAAGATTAAAAATTTTTCGTTGTTTTATTTTATTTATTTATTAAAATGAATATATTTTTTTCTCAATACTATTATAACTTAATTTAATCCCTATTAGGGAAGACCATCCTAATCATTCTCATGATTTCTTCTTCCCTGGTTGTAGGTTTTTTGCATCCTCTCCTGTGGGTTCCCTATTCATGCCTATCTTTTTCCAAAAGAGTTTAAGCCATTTTAACTCCTTTTCGTAATCTACTATTTCTAATTTTAAAGTTGCCTTGTCATCCCATTCGATGGGCTTTTTTCAATATTTCTTAGGCATTTCAATTTAGTCAATAAAAATTTTCAATAATTTAAGGGTACTTAATTTTAACAATTTTTAACAGATTTATTTAGTTAATTTAAACATTCAGATATTTAAAAGAAAATTTTTTTCAATTTCTCTCATAGTCTAACAAAAGTCCTATTAAACAAAAGGTTATTAATCCTATTCATTTATTCCTATTAATGAAAGAGAAATCCTACTAATGAAAGAGAAATTTCTAACTTAATATAATTCCTAAGCAAAAATGAAAATTTTTGCTCTTAGTTAAGCTGCCAAATTTATGCTAACATTTTATACTTAAATTACTGTTGCCAGCCTCAAAAGGTACGCCGCCAGTCGAAAAGATATCTTCCGGTCCTGTTTTACTGCTAAATTGCTCAATTTATTCCACCCTTTTATGCGTTGTAGATGTGAAGATGCTATGAAAGATGTAAATACGGCCCGTCAAAATTGCACGTACGTTGGTTGTTTGAAAATAATGCATTCCATTTGGTGGTTGAACATAATTCCTGTGGTTTGTGTTTGCGTTTGCGATTGATTTTGCATTTGGGTATGCATATGCGTTATTTATCCTTTGCTCCTTCCAAGGTATTAATTTTTCCAGTATGGTAGGATTTCTTAAATGTCCTGCTTTTCAAACTGGCAGGATCTCTTCCAGTCAGATCATTTTAGCAATTTTTGCTTGTTCATCAAACTTTATGCTTATTAAGGATCGAACTGGCAAGGATCGTTATGAAATATAAAATAGTTTTAGTTACTGATTCTTTATTTGAAAATGTTTTCTCTTATATACAAAATTTCTTACTTTACAAATACGTATTTACACTAATACTTACAAACAAAAAAGTACCTACATTCCTCGTACATATATGACAAGTCAGCATATTATTTTTCTAGTAACCTATTTACGGACACATGCAATTAGATACATATAAATATTACATATAAATATTTTGGCAGTCACATTGACCATTGACTGATCGACAAGTGGGTTGGTCAATGTGACTGGATGACAAATGTAGACAACTATGCATTGCATATGCAAGAATTAATAACCTATTGGTTAACTCCCGCTGAGCATGCCTAAATATTTGGGTCGGCTATTTGTGTGGTCTATAAGTGTTTGTGTATTTTGTATTGTTAAATGCATTTCGAAAAAGGGGCATTTGCATGTAACACTACACTATAACGTGCCTTAGAATTAGTTCCACTTTCGGTGCATTCAATTGTTCAATACATATTTACACACATGCATACCACACATGTAACAAAATATTAAGAACCCAAATATCCAATCGCTAAGCATGCCCTTCTGCATTGAATGCACATATTTGTTTACATCGGTCAATTAGTCACGCTGACTGATACACTTTGTCCATTATACGTACTTCTGTACTCATATGCCTAAATATGTCATTCTAATATGCTGACATCGCATACAGGAAATATGTGCAATTAGTTTTTAAGTATTAGTGTAAGTAAGTATCTGTAGAATAAGAATATTTTGTATAAAATTTCAAAATAAGGACACTTCTGATTCTGCCATCAACATAAAGTCATTTCAATTTATTATATGGCGATCCTGCCAGTTTTATCAAGAAAGTAGAAGAAAAATTGCTAATAAGCAAACTGCTAAAACGATCACACTGGATAAAGATCCTTCCAAGTTTTTTTCTCTATAAAAATTAATAGTACAAGTACATGCAAGGCAGGTCAAATCCCTTTTAGAAGAACAACAGCAATGGTTTTGTTATTGATATTAGGGAAAAATTGTAAGGTTTACAAACGGCGATGGTTACTAGGACATGTTTCTGAATTTCACTTCTTCATCAGCTAGCTTTTCGGGAGCTGAACATTGAACTCGAATTTCCAACATACATACCAGTGCAAAGGCATATGAGCAAAGCTCGCTAATTAGATATATATGATCATATTGATATAGTAGTAACGCGGAAGTATTACAAACAAATACTATAAAAATTAAGACAAATATTACTAAGCTTTCATAAGCGGACCTAAAATCATATCCACACTATTAGGAATAAACTACGTACAGGGTGTATTTGCCTAAATGGTGAATAAAAGGAATAGAAACAAAAAGGCAAGTCTTAGAGACCAATTGTAAAGCGAGCAAGGGGACATTCATATGGACGAGTAACTAAAGTTATCTGCCTTTGCACTGGTATGAATATTGGAGATTCGAGTTCAATGCTCAGCTCCCGAAAATTTAGCTGATGAAGAAGTGAAATTCAGAAACATGTCTTAGTATCCATCGCCGTTTGTAAAAATTACAATTTTTCTGGGAGACGATATTATTTTTCACATAACCGTATATCAACATTTGTAAGCTTAATGCCTAAGAAAAGCAAAGAAGACATTTACATTTTCATGAATATATTTTAGTTTGTGTAGTAATCTCGCATCTAAAATTTAGTGGGTATGTTTTATATGTATATTGAAAGCAGCTAATTGAATAGTTTTTCTTCTCTTTAAAATACGACTGCTTTCTTATGTGCAGAATATATGCGTTGTAAATACTCCCTATAGGTATAGGCATGCATTGTACCATTTTCGTTCCTTACATTTTATAATAATCAACAAACTGTTTTGATAAGTTCTATAAATAAATACATACATGGATTTGACCTCATATCGATGGTTGGTTGCACAGATCCCAGAGATCAGAACCACTGAACCGAACCGCTTTGCTTTTTGAGGCGGTTTGCAGCCCTGATAAAAAGAGTTAATAAAAATAACCATTTTACATTAATATCGCATAGAATAGAAAGTAGCGATAGGACTAGTAAAGATAAAGAAATAATAATTCATAAAATTGGGCTTAAAATAATATAAAAACTTTAGCAATAACCAAAATACCTTAACCAAAATTCGAATTATACAGGTAAACATTCCACTTTACTCATAATTATCACTAAGTACTCACAACCAAAAAAAAAAAAAAAAATGTCAACTCAACATGTACACATGCAAAGGACGAAAAAAAGACAAAAAAATCAGCATAATATATTCAAATGAAAAGAATAATAAAAAAAAAAATTGGTACACATGTAAAAAAATAAAAATAAAAAACTACATAAACAAACAAATGCATTTTTGCATCAAGTAACCATTATGTTTGCGGGTTCTTGGCGAACTCTTGCAAAATGCTCTTAATCTAACAAACACTTGGTCTATGGAATGCGGACTCAGCATCAGCAGTGAAAAAACTGAGATGGTGCTTTTTATCCGCAAACGCATTATACCGGAATTTACCCTCCCGTCCCTAAACGGGAGGGAAATCCAACTCTCTACCGAGGTGAAATATCTCGGAGTTATTCTAGACAGGAAGCTTGACTGGAAGCGAAATGTCGAGGAACGATCCAGGAAAGCCACAATGGCTCTCTACGCTTGTAAGTCGGCAATCGGAAAAATGTGGAGACTCCAGCCACGCATAGTCCATTGAATCTATACGGCAGTGGTGAGACCCATACTCTTCTACGCCGTCACCGTATGGTGGACGGAACTCGATATCGAATCTAACAAGAGCAAAGGAACGAGAGTGCAGAGGATGGCGGCAATGCTCACCAGCGGTGCCCTTCCGTCCACTCCCACCAAAGCTCTTGAAACCATATTATTCCTTCTCCCAACTGATCTATATGGTAGATACTGTGCCTCCTGCAATGCGGCAAGGCTCAACGCTATCGAACCATGCAGGGACTGCAGGTTTGGTCACACCCGGATCCTGAAGCAAGTCCCCGAAACCTTCTTGAAATTGGACAGTACAACATCGTCCCCTTGTTGGGACAACAAATTTTCTACAAGAATCCCAGAGAGGAACGAGTGGGCAAACGGCGTGGAGCCGGGATCACACGAAATCTGCGTTTTTACAGAGGCTCTAAACTAAACAACAGAGTCGGCAGCAGAATATTCTCGGAGAATCTCAGTCTAAGCGAGAGCTTTCGCGTACCCGATCACTGCAGTGTTTTTCAGGCTGAACTCATAGCTATATGGGAAGTAGCCTTCTATCTTGCTAACCTGCAGGTGACCAATTCTATAGAAACCGTTGAGCAATATCTGTGCGACTGTCCCGCACTGTCAAAAACCAGGTACCAATGCCTCCACAGACACTCTTTTGGGTGCCTTGCGGACCTTGAATCTATAAACCCAAACGACATATTGCGTTTCATTAGGCAAACGCGCTGGTTTAGCCTCACTGGGGCCTAAATTTTCTTCTTCTTCGAAAGTAGCGTAACAGGAAATAGGGGCCCCCCGCGTGGTAGCACAACGGGCCACAACGGCTTACGTGAGTCTCCGCTCGGACAGCGGTGGCAGCCACTTTAACCTA
The DNA here is from genome assembly GCF_040869045.1 of Eurosta solidaginis. Lineage (NCBI taxonomy): Eukaryota > Metazoa > Arthropoda > Insecta > Diptera > Tephritidae > Eurosta > Eurosta solidaginis. The sequence goes on from NW_027136899.1 coordinate 144,994, forward strand.
ACCTACCATTATGTCATAAATTACGACTACACAATAATTTAATGTGAATGGCAATTGAAATTCTGTAAACCCAAGCAAGTTTTAATGGGTCACATATGTAAAAGGATACAAAACGGCACACTTAAAATTTAATTATGTCACTAGAATCACATTCATACATAACTGGCGCCAAATTGTGTATGACCATTCTTCAAAGGCGGATGGTGTAACGTGCCTTAGAAATAGTTCCAATTTCACTGCATTCAATTGTTCATTACATATTTACACACATGCGTACCACACATGTAACAAAATATTCATAATGCACTTATTTGTTTACATCGGTCAATTAGTCACTGACAGATACACTTTATTCATTATACATACTTATGTACTCATATGCATAAACAGATCATTCTAATATGCTGACTTCGCATACAGGAAATATGTACAATTAGTTTGTAAGTATTAGTGTAAGTAAGTATCTGTAGAATAAGAATATTTTGTATAAAAAGGAAAGCAATTTCAAAATAAAGGGTGCCCCCCATAAATTCGGAACACAAAAATTCAGAAAGACATTTTTCAGAAAACATTAGTCAAAACCCTTTTGTCAGAAAGACAAAATTCAGAGGTTAAAATTCAGAAGTCAAATCTCAGAAGTCAAATTTCAGAAGTCAAATTTTAGAAGTCAAATTTCAGAAGTCAAATTTCAGTATTCAAAATTCATAAGTCAAATTTCAGAAGGCAAAATTCAGAAGTAAAAATTCAGAAAGTAATCAGACGACAGAAAAACATTAAATTTCTCTCGTTTATTTATTTGGAAGGTATTTTGTACATTTAAAGAAAAAGTAGCACAATCTAAAATTTAAATTGTGTGAAATGGCAAGCATGTAATTAATTAAACTGTTTCCGCGTTTATTTTTTTCAAATAAATTTACAGGGATTCAATCGGTTGATAAGAGCAATACACAGATTTATAGGCCAAAGCTTCCGCAACCCAATTATCAACCTTACCTACGCGAGGGGAATGCTGTTACAAATATGAATGATACACATATTGAGAAAACGAGGCTCTGGCGAACCCAAGTTCCTCATGGAACCAGGGGTTGGGAGGGCGGGACGGCCTAGAAAGTTTAATGCGGTATATTAATCGTTCCCGATATGGTTGGGCTAGTACCTTAATGGTGATTTGTGACCGGAACGTACATAGCTATATCCGGTAAAGAACCATCAATATCGATAACACTCCCAAAAGCCTTCGGGGAGTGTCTTTATCGTTAATACTATAACAACAACAGGAAATGAATTTACAATATTAAACAAACGCGCCCGAGGTCTTTATATTTTCTCGTGCGTTTTCCATATGGCTCGCTTCAAGCTGAAAAATGCTGCAATTTTATTTCTGTTATAGCCTGTTCGTTTTTATACTCTGTTGAGCAGAGCTCACAGACTATATATTAACTTTAATTGGATAATGGTTGGTTGTACAGGTATAAAGGAATCGAGATAGATATAGACTTCCATATATCAAAATCATCAGTATCGAAAAAAAATTTGATTGAGCCATGTCCGTCCGTCCGTTAACGCGATAACTTGAGTACATTTTGAGGTATCTTGATGAAATTTGGTATGTAGGTTCCTGGGCACTCATCTCAGATCGCTATTTAAAATGAACGATACCGGACTATAACCACGCCCACTTTTTCGATATGGAAAATTTCTAAAAACCGAAAAAGTGCGATAATTCATTACCAACTACGGATAAAGCGATGAAACTTGGTAGGTGAGTTGAACTTATGGCGCAGAATAGAAAAATTTTGACAATGGGCGTGACACCGCCCACTTTTAAAAGAAGGTTATTTAAAAGTTTTGCAAGCTGTAATTTCGCAGTCGTTGAAGGTATCATGATCAAATTTGGCAGCAACGTTACTCCTATTACTATATGTATGCTTAATAAAAATTAGCGAAATCGGAGAACGACCACGTCCACTTTAAAAAAAAAAATGTTTTTAAGTCAAATATTAACAAAAGATTTAATATCTTTACAGTATATAAGGAAATTATGTCAACATTCAACTCCAGTAATAATACGGTGCACCAAAATACAAAAATAAAATAAAATTTCAAAACGGGCGTGGCTCCGCCCTTTTTCATTTAATTGGTCTAGAATACTTTTAGTGCCATAAGTCGAACAAAAATTTACCAATCCTTATGAAATTTGGTAGGGGCTTAGATTCTAGGACGATAACTGCTTTCTGTGAAAAAGGGCGGAATCGGTTGAAACCACGCCCAGTTTTTATACACAGTAGACCGTCTGTCCTTCCGCTCGACCGTTAACACGATAACTTGAGCAAAAATCGATACATCTTTACTAAACTCAGTTCACGTACTTATCTGAACTCACTTTGTATTGGTATGAAAAATGGCCGAAATCGAACTATGACCACGCTAAAAAAGGGATGAAACATGGTAATTGGATTGGTTTATTGACGAAAAATATAACTTAAGAAAAAAACGTGTAAAATGGGTGTGACACCTACCATATTAAGTAGAAGAAAATGAACAAGTAAGGAAGGTTAAGTTCGGGTGTAACCGAACATTACATACTCAGTTGAGAGCTATGGTGACAACATAAGGAAAAATAACCATGTAGGAAAATGAACCGAGGGAAACCCTGGAATGTGTATCAAATGAAAGGCATTAAAGAGTATTTTATGAGGGAGTGGGCCATAGTTCTATAGGTGGACGCCATTTAGGTATATAGCCATAAAGGTGGATCGGGGTTGACTCTAGAATGCGTTTGTACGATATGAGTATCAAATGAAAGGTGTTAATGAGTATTTTAAAAGGGAGTAATCCTTAGTTCCATAGGTGGATGCCGTTTCAAGATATCGCCACAAAGGTGGACCAGGGGTGACCCTAGAATTTGTTTGTACAATATGGGGTTCAAACGAATGGCGTTAATGAGTATTTTAAAAGGGAGTGGGCCTTAGTTCTATATGTGGATGCCGTTTCGAAATATCGCCATAAAGGTGGACCAGGGGTGACTCTAGAATGTGTTTGTACGATACGGGTATCAAATTAAAGGTATTAATGAGGGTTTTAAAAGGGAGTGGTGGTTGTTGTATAGGTGGTCGCCTTTTCGAGATATCGCCATAAAGGTGGACCAGGGGTGACTCTAGAATGCGTTTGTACAATAAGGGTATCAAATGAAAGGTGTTAATGAGTATTTTAAAAGGGAGTAATCGCAAGTTCCATAGGTGGACGCCGTTTCGAGATAGCGCCATAAAGGTGGACCAGGGGTGCCCTAGAATTTGTTTGTACAATATGGGTATCAAAAGAAAGGTGTTAATGAGTATTTTAAAATGGAGTAATCCTTAGTTCCATAGGTGGACGCTGTTTCGTAATTTCTTATTTTCATACACGTGGTGCTTTAAAAGTCATCGTCGAAATACCTTTTGTCGCATCATTCATTTGATTTTGCATTGAACTTTTTTGATTTTGTCCCACTGTCGATATGCCAACGAAACTTGCAAAATTTCGCGCCCCCAACATAGATGATGTTGCCACATTATTGATTGTACCCGTTGTATATATGGACTCTACATTATCATAGATTCTTACTGTTTCAGTAGTATCCATTGGTATGTTATCGGCGATACCACTGGTGCTAGAGCCACTTACCATTCCACTACCATCCATATTATCCTCAATTACACCAACACCACTACTACCACCTTTTAATCGATTTAATGGAAACGTTGGTGTCAATATATGTTGATGACTATCGTGCAACAATGATGATGTACCAATGCTACCCCAACATTCTGCAATTGAATTACGCACAGATGATGGCGCTGTAGCAATTGGTAGCATGCCACCACTACCGGCGCTGTTATCAACGATGATATTACCACTGCCATTAACTATACTACTACCGCTGCCCACTTGTTTTTCACGATTACGACGCAATGATGAACGTAACGGATATTGACGTGGCACATTGACGCCAATTAAACGTCGGCTGGATGGACGTCGTGGGGTTGTGGCAGGATACTGAATGGATTCGGCGCTATTACTCAAACGGATCTTGCCAACTAATGATTTGCAGTTTAAAATCGAAAATTTTCACGGTTTTATATTATTCGCAGTTTAAAATAGAAAATTTTCACGGTTTTGTATGATATATATGATCAGTTAATTCGTTGGTGTGCATAGTAATCGTTGGGTATATTTTAGAGGTTACAATATTTTGTGTTGGAGCCATCACGTCACGGGAGGTAAGCAATTTAGACAAAAATGGTAAGATAGAAGGTACATTTTATAAATAAAAATATTTATTTTTGCAGGAATTCTTTTATCAGATTGTACGACGAAGGGAAATATATAAAAAGATACAAGAATGGGTTATGGAAATTATGAAGGATAAAGCGTTATAGAACATGGAACCACCCACAGCACAGTGGGCAATTTCGAAAAAATGTGTTTCAAAATAAAATGCTGTGAGAACGAGTTAAGCGAGAGTAGCGGAGCTAAATCTATAATTAACTAAAATATCAAAAAAAGAATACCCCTTTTGCAAATTACATTTTGTCTGTTTTAAAAGGGTTTTTATTCAAAAAATTAAATACTAAAGGATTTTGAAATATTAAATTGGAATAAGTTTGTGCAGAAATATACGGTACAGGACCTACATATATGTTGTGCGTCGACTTCGAACAGCATCTGCAAGACAGATGAGTTTTCACTGAGAAGCTTTTCATGACAGAAAGACACTCGGAGTATTTGGCAAATCACTGCCGAGGGGCGACACCGCTTGGAAACACTTTTTTTAATTTAAAAATTTGTTTATAAATTTTTGATGTTGCTTTGCCGGAAATTGAACCCAGGATATTCCGATGTGGTAGGTGGAATACGCTACCACCACACCACGGTCCTGCCAATTTGTAGGAAAAATTTAAGGAGCACGGCTCAAATTGGAAGAGAAGCTCGGCCTAATATGTATTTATTTTATTTTTTGTGAAAAAAATATTGAGTCTACGAAATTTTCTCAAACCTAATGAGTTAAAAAAAATTATTTTCAAAACTTTTTTCAAAAATTCTAAAAAAAAATGCACTCACAGAAAAACGCATTGATAGAAGAACTTTTTTGCTGTTTTCACCGTGTTTTGCTTAAGATAAATATTTTTAGCTGTTTTTTATAAAAACAACTACAAAATGTAAAAAACAAAAACAATATAAAGTTCAAGATCTTAAAATTTTTCAAAACTTTAAATCTAATAGTTTTTAGAATTTTTCTGAGTATGCAGCTTTGTAGCTTAGTATAATAAAATGAGTTTAACCTTATAAAAAAATTATCTTCAAAATTTTTATGGAAGAAAATGCTCAATTCGGGAATTTTTTTACGGATTTAGATTAACACTTTATTATACAAAAATTCTGTGACCTATAAAACTGCATACTTACAGAAATTCTAGAAGTTCTTAGTGAAAATTTTATATAATTTTTTTAATTTTTCTTAAGTTACTTTACTTAAACTGCAATAATCAGAGATCTAGAGTTTGATAAAGTTTTCCAAGCCGAATTGTTTCGTACAATTACGGGTGCTTCCTTTTCTATACTTAGGTTTTGCCTTCAAAGTAGAAGTTTGGAGTTTAACCCACAGAACCCGGCACAGCACATTTAGAATTGATCTCACCTAACTCGATATGACACTACTGCTGAAATACTCGGTTCCTGAAAACATCGCTGAAACTACCGAGTAGTATATATTGATACCGATTGACCAACGTTAAAGAGCTCTTTCATTTTTATAAAGAACGCACATTCTTGTCTTTTTCAACTGTCGCACAGTTTTGTTTATTTAATATTAATTTTGTGTAAAGTTAGCCAATATTTATGAGTGTGGGAACGTGTATTTTTATGACGTGTGAAATACAACTTTTAGGATAATGGGCATTAAATAATTTGATTGTCTATATGCGGATTTGTATGATTCCTTAATGAAAGGGAAGATTCAAAATAAATTAAAATATTGCGCAAGGTCAAAGTTTATTGAAGCCAGCGAACACATTCAAAGCAAAACACAAAACAAACATTACTTGTTGAAAAACAAAAAAAAGTAAAAAATGTCAAATCAATTAAAGCAAAAAAAATGTTAAATTCAATTCATTAAAAATAAGCAAGGTTTATGAAGATTATTAAAAAGACATTTGCACAAAAAATGTCTAATTGATATTGAGGGAAAAAAGGGCCCTTTTTTGAGATATTCGTGTTTAAAACTTGTGTAATGTCTTTTTCGTTATATTGCATAAAAGGAATTTTATATTAAGTATGTATATCGCATACATATATTATTTTTCGAATTTTCATATTTACCAAAAAAAGCTTAGCTCTGAAGCATTAGGTCTGTTTAGCAAGCACGTCTGCGTAAAGCAGCTGCCAAAAACAAAGCTAGTAGATTTAACTCAGAACAAACATCTCATTAAAATTGTTTGAGGAATCACAAAATAACCGATTTTTGGCTAATTGCAAAGTAAGATTTGCCTAAAATATGAGCTAAATCCCGAAAAAAGTCCCTAAGTAAAATTTATTTACTTTTAAAATGTTCTATGTGAATTCGTTTTATATGAGTTTTGAATGCATAAATTACAATTTTCTTTTTGACAACTGATAATTTCTTGTTTGCTCTGATAAAAAAAGCTGGTGCATAAATTTTGTTATCTAGATTGCTCTTATTTCAATTTTAGCATTGTCATGAAACAGTTTTGGGAATTATTTCAACCTGACGTAAACTTGAACAGTGATATGGCTCAATTACATGGTGGGTCATCTCATCAGCTGATTTTATTTTTTCATTTCACTGGTGTAGTAGTTGGCAAAAGGAGATGGAAAACGCAAATTGTAACCAATACGTTGACAATAGTTTTGTCGCGTATTTTTCCAACAGAAACAAACAGTCAAAATCCTCTCAACTATCAGCTGTTTCCTCTCATAGAGAAAAATATGTAAAAAAGTACGCGAAATGAAATCCATCAAAAACTATCACAATTTGCGAACAGCTGATGAATTATTTGGCGCAATTTTGGCAATGTTGTGTCAAAGCTGGTGGATGTCCGTAAAGCTTGTCCATCTTGTTCCGTGAGAGTCACCAATTCATCCAGATGATCGCCCTCGTTATTTTCATTAACACATATCCATGCTTTGTTTTCCGGCTGCAATACTTGAATTAAATCTCACAATTTGCGTAAATTATAACCAGCAGTTCTTCGATCAGCTGTGTTTCTGTTTGTAAATTACTATTGGCAACAATTTTCAGGTCGACGCTGTGTATACTGACTTTTCCAAGGCATTCGATCGGGTCTCCCATGTTATTTTGATAAAAAAGTTAGCCTGTTTGGGCTTTCACTCAGTATTTTTGAGTTGGATTGAATGCTACTTATTTAATCGTCGTTGCATGGTTGTAGTTGATGGTGTTAGGTCTCGTCCATTCGTTACTTCCTCCGGTGTTCCACAAGGTAGTATCCTGGGTCCACTGTTTTTTGTCATGTTTATTAATGATAATCGCTCTTGCTTCTCTAAAGTAAGATTCTTGCTGTATGCAGATGACCTTAAGATATACTTGCCTATTCATAGCCTTCATGATGCGGTATTGTTACAATAACCTTTGGATAAACTTAGTAACTGGTGTAATAATAATCGGTTATCGCTTAACCTAAAAAAGTGCTTTCAAATAACTTTTTCGAAGCGTGTCAACTTGATTGATACCGTGTATCAAATATCAAACTCGCCCCTGTTGCGGGTTAGTGAAATTAAGGACTTGGGAGTAATATTTGACTCGAAATTTTCGTTTTCAAGTCATATTAATGTGTGCATTGCTAAGTCGTATGCCATGCTAGCTTTTGTTAGGCGTCATAGCTTGGATTTCAGTGACCCGTATACGCTAAAGCTTTTATATTCTGCGTTTGTGCGATCCAAACTTGAGTACGTTTGTTTCATCTGGTCTCCGTATTATTCCTGCCATGTTGCAAGAATTGAACGAATCCAAAAAGTATTCGTACGCTTTGCATTACACAGTCTGCGCTTCTCGGATCCTATCCCGACTTATAAAGCTCGTTGCTTATTGATTAACTTAAAATCATTGCAGGACAGGAGGACAATTTTATCGCTGTCGTTCGTTTTCGATTTGTTACGTGGGGTTGTTGATTGCCATGTGCTCTTGGAGAGGATTTTCATTAATATACCGGCTAGAGCTCTTCGTGCTTCTGAGTTTTTTCATATTGGTGTTCTCAGGGCTCTTTATGCGCGGAATGCTCCAATTACTAGAGCCTTAATTGAGTTCAATAGAATTTCTAAATTTTGTGAGATAGATTTTTCTTGTTCGAAAGATGGCTTTCTGATTATTTTAAATACTTTTTATAAGTACCGCCGGGTATGCGAATTATTTTCCTAAAACACACAAGAATTGCAAAATTTTATGTTTTCTCTCCTTTCCATTCGCCTTACACCAACACGCATATTTTGACAATCTGAACAAAGGAATGTTGTTGCTGTAGAGATGAGCCACCCATATATGTGACCCGGCGTATGAAAAGGTGGCTTATGACTAAAAAAAAAAAACAGCTGTTGATAGCTGTTTCTCGCAATTTCTTTTTTGAGTCATAAGCCACCTTTTCATAGACCGGGTCACATATGTAGTTGAACCATGAAGAGTTCAATAAACAGAACTAATAATGCTACGCCAAGAAATTGTTAAAAGAACATATTTTTGTATAGCTTATATGATATTATTGATTTCTTATTTATTTTATTTATTTTTACCATTTTCGGCCAAAATTTCAAATATCAAGGCAATGGGCTTTATACATAAAATCAAGCATTTGCTCAGACACGAGTTTGTGAGTAAAGAGGAAAGGTATTTTGTTTGTGTAGCAAAAACAAACAAGCAAATGCTCGATTTTTGTGCATTAGGCCCATGGTTATAAGAGCCAAACAAAAAGACATGTAATAAAAAGAGCAACGAAGAGGCTCGATCCTATAGTTTCTAACTTCCCCACATGGTCAACCTCGATTCAGATCTACATACATTAGGTCATACAGTAAGGCAGCGTTGCAGGAAGTTATATAGAAACATGCTGATACATTGCATCAATATGCCAGTCAAACTTTGTAGTTACAAGTTAATATGAGAAAAACAAATATCTACATAATCAGAAAAATATAAATTAAACACTTGAAACACATCGATATAAATGTACATATATTGAATAATACAAACATAAATACCGTTAATGACAACAAACATACATACACATGTAAGTGGATGACAGAAATTTTTAAAATTTTATACAAACACAAGAAAAAGCGCTACTTAAAAATTAAGATAAATTATAATTAATTATAGATAAAAAATTAAAATAAAAAATCTAAAACATTAAAAATGATTGTAACAAAATTATTGCCGCCACTTTCAGTACGCAAGGTGTTCCCCACGCCATTGCCACCACTACCACCACCACCGCCCGCCGCTGCCGTACCTCCAACATTACTAACTGACGTCGAATTGAGTGACTGATACTGTGTCGAATTGGAAGATGATGAAGTTAAACGTTGACGCCGACGTACCAATTGATGTTGACGACGATGAATGCGTGGCGTACTTTGCCTATAACGTGATGTTTGTATGAAATCAACTTCTTCGGCAGCAGCCAATGGCATGCTAAGTGGTGCAGCTGTTTTAATGCTGGCAGTAGGAGCTGCGGAAGAAGATGCTGCCGAACTATCAATTAGTGTGCTTGATTTCAAAAAACTTACTGAATCATCATTGAAGGCTTCACAAAGCATAGATGAGGTATGCGGTGGTGGAGAAGTGGCATCAAAGTCGCTGAAATTCAAGTACTCGCTGCTGGGTAATGGCGTACAGCATGTAAAATAATTATGCTCGAAATCACTATTGTGAGCTTGATGCTTATCATTGGCATCTTGATGCCCTTTGTACTCAGCATCAAAGTCATCATCATCATGATCAAACGTCGATTTATAAAGATCGAGCGTCGACTTATAACGCCTTTTGTTGGTGGTTGCGACAATTTTCTTACGTGGACTGAATTATAAGCGTACTGGAGATGGCGATGGCAGGGATGATGGTGTCTGCACATCATCCTCAACAATATCCACATCCAAATCGACATCACAATAAGGCACAAAATCGGTTGAATGGTAATGATTGGGTAGCAGCATGGAGGAATAGCGACGTTCTTGTGTTGCTGTCTGATTTGCTGTGCAACGGCGTTGCGGATGATGATGTTGATGTGGCTGTGACCGTTGTATTGGATATGAAGAAGAGGAATCAGCAATACTGTTTCTAGGGCATGGAGGATAATGACAATGATGGTGTTCATGATCGTGGTGATGATGATAATGATTATCACTACGATGGTGTAGTAGTAGATCACAATGTGCGGTTATTGGTTTTGTTGTTGTGGTTGTTGCTGAATGTGAACATTTATTGTTAGATAAATTATTTAGTTGATGTAATTGTCATTTTTGATGTTGTTTTGGTTTTGTTCATTAGGATGGGGCGAAAAAAAATTTGCTTGCTTGGGGTTGAACTCGTTGCGTAGAAAAGAGAATCGAGTTATTGTTTAAGTTTTTCGGCTTCGACAAAGAATTCAGAAGCTGTAGTAAATACTTTTTTATGCCAACGAACATATATATATTCCCACTCGAAAATAGCAGTCAAAATTACCAAATCTAATAAACTATTTTTTATCTTTATTTATATTCGTTACTTTTGGAAAAAATTCAAAGAGTTCTTTAAGTCGCTGTTTACACACAAAAAGCTTTGTTGCTTATTATCGGCAACTTATGTTTTGGAGTTGCGTATCTTATTTACACATGGCGACTCTTTCCATGCAACAATCTGACATTTTGTTTAAATTTCTAAACACTTTTTTCCAGTTTTGAAAATTTAAAAACTAATAGTGAAATATTGGAAATTTCAAATAAAATTATAAATATCTGTGATCAAAATCGATAAAAAGTTCATTCTAATAAAATAATATTCAAATAAAAGAGCTTTAAAACGAAAGAAAAACAGCACAAATCAAGTTGCCGAACACAAGAAACTCGGTGTCCGTCCGCTTGCCACGGCACCTCTTCACAAAGGTACGAGTTTCAGCAACAAACATATTCGTGTGTATACAGCGACTAACCAATTTCAAACACGACTTCTAAAAAATTCTAAACTTCGAACAAAATTTTAAAAATATTCTAAATTTTCATACAGATTGGTATGTACAGTTTTAGTTACACAATTAATTCAATTTATAAAGCAATTTTGTAAATTTCGCTCCATCCTAATGTTCATTAGTTTGTTGGCTATTTGCTAGCAATATATAGTTGGTGTTATTAATTTTTAGTTTATTTTGGCTGATAAAATTCTCTACAAAATAATCTTTTTTAATAATATTATTTATATTATTGTTATTATTATTACTATTAAGTTTGTAGTTGTACTTGTGACTACTAATATCAAAAGAAAATTTACTAATAATTGAAATTGAATTTTTTTGTATAGCAGGTGAAAAAGCAGAAAAAATAGTAGTAGAAAAAGGTGTAGAAAAGGTAGTAGTAGTGATAATCGTACTAGTACTACTTGTTTTAAAATCATTCGCTTTATAATTATAATAGTTTAAACATTTTGGATCATTATTATTTTTACAAGTAGTAGTAGTAGAAAAATTAGTAGTAGAACAAGTAGTAGTAGAAGTACAGGTAACATAGCTACCGATATTTGTTGTTGTTGGTGCTGCTGCTGCTGCTGTATTCACATCCAAATAGATGTGCCGACCCTCACTGCCATTTTGAGCAGCCGTCAGAGCATGCAACGCTGGCATTCTTCGACCTCAATGCAAATTGGCTGTCTCAACTTGTAGAAATTGTTGTTGTTGTCGTTGCTTTTTCCTTGTTGCACCATAATCGCAATACGTATTATCGCCGCCTATATCATCTGTATCCATCATTTGCTCAGCCTGCAAAAGCTGACGTGCACCATTTCTTTGTTGTTGTTGCAGCCGTTTTTTATAATACGTATAAACTGCACCACCACTACCGCCTCCTCCACCACTGCCACCAATCACTAAACTGTTCTCATCATCATCATCGACGTCAGCCGTACGATGTGTGCGCATATCGCGCGTACTGCCACCGCCCAGATAACTGTGCTGTGGAAATTGCAAATATTGTTGTTGCTGTTGGTAATCGTATTGTTGCTGCTGTTGTTGTACAGCAGCCAAACAACAATTACTGCATGTGTTGGGCAAATTTAGTGTCAATTCACTATCCCTAGGACCCAAAAACCATTCGGAACGTGTGAGCATGCGTGCAGTTTGACGTTCATGGACCTTGAATTTTCAAACAATTAACATTTTTTTTTGTTTTTCACCCAAGTGGTATATTTTTTGGTGCAATTTTTGTTGTTGTATACATTTTTAACAAAATCGGGCGCATGACATTATATAATTCATTTCCGAAGATACATGGAAAGTGAGATCACAGTTGTTGTTATTATATTGGTGTTGTAGTTGTTGTAATTTTCGTTGTAGTACATACAAAGGTATTTTTTCCGGGGGAGGGAGAAAAAAGGAGGAATTGGCAGAAGAAAAATTACGAGCTTAGTTTGTTTTTGTAGTTGTATTCTATAACTTTTTCTTGTAAAAATTTGTTTTTCCTTAAGTAATAAGTGCTTGAAAAGAAAAAGTGTTGCCATTGCATTCAGAAAAAACTTCGCAAAGAAAAACAAATGAAGCAAAATTTTATGCACAGCAATAAAAATTAATTAAATACGGGACAAATAATGGAATGAGCATAAAATAACGTTATGTGATAAGTAAAAAAGGTAGTTTTGTTATGTTTTGATGTTTGACAAAGAAATTAAAAAAAAAAAACATTATAAACCTTTTATTTATACTGTTCCACTTTTCGGCTTTTTTCTTGCCAATTATTTTTTAGGCGTTAGACACGTTTAGGAAATGCTTGTGCGTTCATGTGTGAGTGCTAGTGCTGTGTTATTAGAAATTAAATTATTAAAAAAAATTAAAAATAATATGCAGCAGTGCTTCCTTGTTTTAGTTTATCTAAAAAGTAGTATATTCAAAACAATTTATTAAAAAAGTAGTATTTTTCCCTTGTACCTCTTGTTTTTCAACACAATAAAGTAAGATAAGATTTTCGCACAAATAAAAAAGTTAAAAGGATTGCTTTGCTTCATGCAAATCAAGCAGCAGAAATACAATGCTTTGCAATTGTTCAGTTTGTACAAAAGAGTATTTGCAAAAAGTACTATTATTCAAAAGTAGTATTTTCTAAAAGTATTTTTTTGATTATATTTGCTTTGATACAAAATAAAAAAAATATTACTTTAACCATACATTTTGAAAAATTAGGAATTTCGATACAGAAGTATGTATATAAAAGTAGTTAAATAAAAAAAAGAAATGTATGATAAAATATTATATATACAAAATATTATTATTATGGTATTTTTTTGTATATTGTTTTTTTTTTTTTAAACAATCTTGTGTTTAAATTTCGAAAATTAATCAAATTTAACACATCCATCAAAATGTGTGCTTGTTTTTTGTACATTCCTTTACAAAATAGCATTTTAAAAAGCATGATATATTTAAAACACGTAACTTTTTAAAAAAGGAGTTCTGGCTTGAAAATGTGTAGTATTTAAAACAAATGATTATAGATTTATGGAACAATTTTTATATTGAAAATTGTTATATTCTTCAAATTCATGTTGGCAGGCGGCTAGTCTATGTAGAAATTGAAATTATAAGCTGATTGGTAACGATGATTTCAAATAATTTCAGAATGGTGGAAAGTTTTGGCATGCCACGATAGTTTTCTATAGATAAACTATTTCCTTTCTTATGTACTTCAAAATCTTTTTGCATCTTTAAATCAATTTTTGTCTTAATAATTCAAGAATAAGTAGAAAACTTGTTCAACAAAATTCATTCGTGAAAGCCTACAAATCTTTGATGCATTTATTATGAGACTAATTCGATATTGATTTACATTTTGTAATACAACGCTCTCTCAAAAAACAAACACAAAGTTAATTTTTTTTGCGCCAGTCCGGGGCCACTTCGAAAGCGAAATTCTATTCAGTGATGCTCAGCGAATAATACGATTTCGAGCTTCGCTTCGCAATGGTATTTTTTGCTTGGCAACGAGTATATACAGACCAATTCTAAATATTCTCGCGGAATTTTGTTCTCGCGGATTTTTTTATTCCCGCGGAAAAATTCCTCCAATTCTGTTCTCCTAGGGAGAACAATAATTGGGGAATAGGAATTTCGAATTTTCGAAGTCAGCTGTTTTGTCAATTGAAATTTCGTTGCACATTTCTTATTTTGTTTAAAAAATTGAAAAGTGTAATTATTGTTGCAAATTTGTTGGAAATTAAGAAATAAAATATAAACATTGCACAGTATTTATTGCATTTCATGTGGTATTCACTGAAATGAGTAATGAATTGGTGCCACAGCAACATCAACAGCGGAACATAAGAAGAAGAAGACCGCATAACACAAATCTGCCGGAGTTGCCTGCTTTCATTCAGCAAAGCAATTTTCTGGCGGCCAAGTTTAGTTGAATTCGTCCTTCATCATATGCCAAAATCTATTTAAGCCTTATTAAAAAATCCTTGCGCAATTTCTGGATGGCTGCATCAAATTTGTATACCAAGAGCTCTACCGTTGCTTATGATATACTTTTCAACTTAAAATAAAGAATATTGTGGTTGTAGTTGTTGTTGTACTAGAAGTGAGAATATTGTGGTAGAATATAAATACATCTTTTAGCACAAATTTGTACAAATAAGTGTTTCTTTTTTGATGCATTCCCTTTAATTTAACAAGTGAAAAAACTCCTATGAAATGGCAGAGAAATCTCCCTCTCCCTCACATTCATAATACCTACTTTTCTCCCATAACCGGTTTCCGCTTTTTCGAACATTGTTCAGAATAGGAGGAAAGGGAGAAGTGAAAAAACTCACAAGGAATTTTTATTTAGAATACGAGGAATGGGAGAAGGGAGAAAACTCGCACGGAATTTTCGTTTAGAATTGGGCTGATAGTGTTTTGCTTGAGTGTATGGTTAGGTTAGGTTAGAGTGGCCACCGGTGCGAGCACCTGTGCACTTAGGCCCAAAAAGGTCCCATTGTGATACCACGTGGATCTCTCCCCTACTCAAACCAACAGGTCATATAGCAAACGTCAGGAGTTTCTTAGGTTCCAACTTAGCCAGATCACAAACATCGTCAAAGAAGGGAGATCCCAGAGGTTTCTTCTTGAGTTTATACTAAATTCCGTTATGCCTAATATATTCATGGAGACACTATTCACGTTCAGTAAATATCCTCTCACAACTGTCTTTAGCCTTATAGCCAATATTTGATCAAAACAGTATATATGTACATAGATATACTACGTATTTTGTAGCAGTACTAATATAACTACTTAGTTAAACAATAAAAATTTTAAACCTAATGGCTAAAGTAATAAGCTAAGAACTGAAAGACAGTTAATTGTAAATTAAATAAAAAAATCGTACAAGGTAGAGCACATCTTAAAAACATGGACAACAATTAACACTACACCAGATTCCCGAACAGGCACCGTCATCGCACTTTAAAGGTTCAAAGCACGGTCAATAAAGACGTTACATAGACTGAATGTGTCCATAGTGTTACCAGAATGTGTTTAACGACCAAACGGAAAAGCCCAAATTAGGAACCCAGATTTATGTTATAGAATAACTCCGTGCTCTTTGCAAATACTGCAAGTTTTCTTGGACCTAACTTAACTGCTGCCTCCAAATTTGGGAGCTCTGTCGCTCCTAGTCACTGGAACCTGACCCACTGGAACCTTGACCTTGACACCCCCCCCCCCCCCCCCCCCTTTGAGAGCAGGACACGAACAAAGACCATGCACAACGGTATTATAAGCATGTGACGCCAGAAGGCAGTGTCCAATTAGTAAGTCTTGTCACTTTAGAGATATTAGCAACTTTACAAGTTTGACGTCATTGGATTTTCACATGATCATCTTTCTTGCTTGATGGATCATATGGTAACTCCTGTCTCCTTTTAATTTCTTTCAAACGGATTGAAACTTCTACCGTCAATTCGAGTGTTACAAAGCACAACATGGCGTGAAAAACAAGAGATGGAAATAATCCGTTCATCATCTTACAACCTTTTTTAATGATTTTGTGAGAAATACACATTTGTTCCGAGTCGGTCGTACTTTTTAATTTATGAAAGGCACCATGCGATTACGGGACTTGAAACAATATAAAAAAAATTACATAATATCAAAAATGTGACTTTTATAACATGGTTGCATTGAATATACGCTCAGCTCTTAGCAAATAAAGAAAATTACTTAAAGAAATATGTATATACAAAAGTTATAAAAAAATGTATAATAAAAAAGTTTTTATTGTATGAAAACTTTTGTTTTATATTTAGGTGTACACATAAATTTACTAACTAATTAAAATCGGCGGCCAATAAATATATATTTTAAATATTCAATTACAACTTTACAATATAGTACACAATAACTTTTGCGTTTTTAGCATAACAAACATAGAAATAAAAATAAACGTGTATTTACAGAACTTTAATTTTAAGATTTAAAACTAAAAGAGAAAATTTTTAAAACCTGCAAGAAAATATTATAAACCAAATAAATACAAATAATAATAATAAATAATTGTTGACAAGTTAAGGTCTTATAAAACTAAAATAAATATTGTGACGAATATTAGCAACACTAAGAGTTACTATCATCTCTAACCCGATACTAAGCAGAGACTTGTATGCACATAAACAATTATTATGTCTACACATATGTACATACAAGCAGCGGAGAGAAACATACAAACACATGCATATATCTGAGTCAATTCTAGAAATATAAGCGCCTAGAAATATGCCAACGAGGAAACAAAACCAGCACCAGCTGAGGCACGACTAATAAGTTTGATTTAAGCAAGCAATTGATTGTGAAGTATCAGTGTTATTGCGAAGTACTTTAATAAAGGCCATTTTGAATTATTGAATATTAGAGCTATTTATTCAACAGTTTAGCGATACGAACGGTAGTAGAAGGTTGGAAATAAGCGGTATTGCACTAAATTCGTTACAATATGTAATATTTGGTATATGTAGAAGCAAGTCAAGTTTTTAAAAAATAATTATTATAAACTTAATGGGGAAACAAGCCTTCGAAATAATTATTTCTTCCTTTTTTACTTTTCATTAGATTTAGCCTTTCATTTAGATTAGCGAACTTTGAGGCTCAGCACGCCGAAACACATGTCTAGATTTCTATGGTATTCGAGCTAAACGAACACTGTAATCGTGTATATCTAAAAGATAAATACACGACGCGATATACCTCCAAAGAGATTCAGGCCGCGCTTCTGTTTGAATTTGCGTAGTGCTCCGTTTCAATTTTCCTACAAATTAGCGATACGGGACCTACATGTTTTAGGCTGACTCCGAACGGCATCTGCAAAATTTTGTTTTTTCCCATTCCAGTTCTACATCATTTTTTGTGCATTTTGTTTACAATTAAGAGTAGAAGGAGATAGTATGCTGTATGCATACAGACAAAAATCCTATTTTTGACATCCGAGTTTTACTTATTTGTAATGTGGCTATACAATAAAAAATTATATAAAAGTATGATTTTTTTTTTTATTATAAAATTTTCATGAAATATTTGTGCACAAAATTCAATAAAAAAGTAATTGACATTTAATATTTGTACATAGATACATTCAGAGGAATGAACAGTGGTGGTCAATTAAAATTTGTTTAACATAAATCTCAACTAATTCGCACATTTTTTTTTATTTTTTTTTGAACATAATTTTTTATTAAAAAAATTTTCAAATAAAAAAAAATGTGTGCCCGTTAGATTGTTGTTTATTGAAGTGCTGCTATTAAAACGCTAATTATTACTGTACAAATTATTTTTAATTTAAAAAGTTTTTCTTTTTTAATTTTGATGATAATTGTTTTAATTTTGTGCGAGACTTAAAACTTTTAATTATTTGTTACTGAATGAAAAGATAGTTTTTTAATAAAAATAACGGAATTAGATTAAGTGTAAAAAACCGGGCGCTTAATGTGACCACTACTGTATATACATGGTCGATTGCGTCTGATAAATATTTATAACTGAATAAAATCCCATTTAAAAACTGAATTTGTCGAAGTTGGTATGTATGCGTAGAGGTACTGACACTAACTTATTTAATAAAATAATATTTATAAAATAATACATAAATGTAATGTAATTAAAGTTATTTAGAAACAAAATAAAAATTACCTAAATTCAAAGAGTGTCTTTTTTTTATAATTCACACGTCTAACTTATGAAAACAAAACTCTAGGACGAGCAGGTAAATGTGAAAAAAAAATATTTTTTTCTGACAAAACTACATGGAGAAATTATTTTTAATTCATAAAACGTGGAAAATTTTCGTTTTCTAAATTTTTTTGTAAGAAAACAAATTTTTCATATTTTTTTTGTATTTGAATGCTCTTTACCACACTTCTGCTCATATTAATTCGTACAATATTAAAAACGGATTAATTAAAGAAAAAAAATTAAATTTTAAGAATTCATGGGCTTAACACCGGCTTATAATAATTGAATTTCAATTATTATGTTTTCTAAGAGAAACTGAAAAGAAAGAAACATTTACTGGCATATTGCGATGGACCCATTTCGAAAACCGCCAACGTAATCATGATCAGGCAATTTTGTAATGTTATCAAAGGTTTCACCGGGATTCGAACCGTGAATCACATGGTGAAACTGCAGTAGCCTTTAACCACTAGGCCATCCTGCTGGTATTTGTTTTCATGCTTAATTCAGTTTTTCATTTTTTTTTCGTGAGGCAAAATATCAATTACATTTTGATAGAATGGAGCGTTACGGCCCAGAAAAGAGATGGCAAAGTTAAAATTTTATTTTTCCCAACTACGCGTTTCGGGACTTTCAGGTCTTTTTCAGGAAGTTTGATAACTTTATTTCACAAAATTGCATATTCAAAATTTTACTAGAATCTCCGTCGAAAATTTTTCAAATGACAATTTTTTGCAAAGCTTGCTTAATTTTTTTAAACTTTGCGTAAATTTTGTAGATGTTAAATTTTTTTCCATATATTGCGCTTATTTTTAAATAAACCTTTAAAAAAAAAGCTCACTAAAGGAGGATTCATCGTTCAACTGCGGAAACATTTTTTGTTTACATTTTATTCTTTCTTTTCTCAATTTCCTCAGACAGAATGAGTAAAAAAAATGCATAAAAGTAAATCATCTTTAATTGTATACCTATTAATATGAGCATGAGTTTATATTGTTTGAAAAGCATGCTTTAGTTTAAAAACATACCGCCAGTATCTCAGCTATGTTAGAAAAGTGCAACGTGATTGTAGTGATATAGAAGAATAAATGGAAATGTCTAGACTTATATTTTTTAAAACAAAAAAAAAAAATAAGAAGACTTGATACAAATTAAAGTAAAATTCGAATTAATTTCTCAGAGCATCCTTTAGAGATAGTAGCGGGATGTTGGTGTACATGGTACTAACTTAAAAATAGCCTTGATGGGATGTGTCAAGAGACCTTTAAGCAATTCTCTAGCGGGATAATTCGAACTATCTCTATCGATGGCAAAGGTCCATTTTTGTTCAGTACCCAAATTCAGTGTAATATTTCAAGCCTTAGCGCATTTCCGATAAGAACTATATTTTCTCGTCTTATTTAAAAAGTTTGTAATGGCGAACTATCAATGGCTCTCGACTGTGATGACTATCGATATAAATGATTATCCATTAACCTGGGTCGATTTGTATGGACGAAAGTTAACCGATATCGCGCCATCGATTTTTCGATAAGATTTGGGCTCAGGAAAAAAAAGTTCCACTACGCATACCCAAAAAAATAATTTTCGAGCCTGCGACCAAAACACTCCCCAAAAAAAATGTTTCAAAAAACTGTTGTAAAAACGTTGGCGGTAGCAGTTTTAAGAAAAAAAAAAAATATTTTTTGGGTTTTGGGGAGTGTTTGGGTCAAAAAATTTACCCATTCGCCATTTTTTCTTTTCGCAGGCTCGAAATTTATTTTTTTTTTGGTTTGCGTAGGGGAACATTTTTTTCCTAAGCCCAAACCCAATCGGAAAATCGATGGCGCGATATCGGTTAATAAATCGACCCAGTCTATTATCCATAATATAAACGATATTTCTTACCTGCATATTTAAACATTTTTAAGGTATGATGTACAAATTACTTTACGATAGAGATAAGTTAAAACTATTGACGTTAATATCGAGACACTATCGTCATTATCGATAACCTGTTAGAACTAAAAGTAACAGGGCAGCACAATCTATAACTGATAGCTTGAAAGCATGGCGAACGTGCCTATCTTTTTTGATAAATCCAATCCAATGTTATTTTAAGCTTTACTTTTTTTAGTTAATACTATTCTGTATGCTGTTAAGCTAAATAATAAGCGCTAAACGATAGCATCGCCTTTCTTTTTCCACGCTACACACGAACCTAACCTATAATTTAAGCACATACATAACCTATTTTTCGATTTACAACGCAGGCCTATGTTGGTACACAAACAAAAAAAAACTACTTAAAAATACTTCTGTATAAGCTTTTTGAATTTTCTTAAGTTAAGTATTAAATATTCGATTAGTTTTAAACCTTTGAGCTTCCTTAGCAAATTCTAACCTATAAATGTGTAAATAAGCTAAACAAATTTTGAATTAATTTATTTAAATAGTTTACTGTATGGAATATTTTTGTGTAAAGCAGAAAATGAAGTGAAGGGGAAAGGAATAAAGTTAAAACTAAAAAACCAATGCAAAATATTAATTAATTCGTATTTTAATAATACAAATGCATGTGAGTTTACAACAAATATTGAAATCAGAAATTTTGAAAAAAAAAACTAAATAAATACATCTAAATAAAAAAAAATGTGGATTAACTCATTATTTGTTCGTACATATGCATGTAGTAGCAGTACAATATATATATAAATGTATGTAGGTATTATTTATACCGAAATCCGTGAAGCAAGCAAGAAATCGTCCCTCACCTGTGGCAAATAGGAAAGACTCTTTGTACTCTCAGCATAACGATTGACGGCGCGCAACTCTTCCATAGTCATGCCACTACCACTTCCCAAGCCGCCGCCGCCGCCAGCACCAGCACCACCACCCGAAGCTGAGGAACATGATGATGAATGGCGTATACCACGATTGCAGCGACTACAAGTGCGCGTTCTCATTTTATTAGAGCATGTGCGCCATCTGTAGTCATTTGTTGTACTTCTTTTTGTGTGGTGGTGCTATTTTGTTTTTTATTATTTTTCATTTTATTCATAGTCGTCGTCTGCTGGGTTAGGCGTTGTTCGTGATCACCACAACCACCACCGGCACCAGCGCCACCATCAAGCCTTTTGGTCCCTGCACGCAAACGTCGTTGATGTTGTTGCATGCGTGTTTGTGTAAGTATTTTCTTTTTCGTATTTTGACGATAGCGACGTCTAACAACGGTCACTTCATCATCATCGTTCGAGTCGACCGCTGCCACCACACCAACACCGCAGTTGCTTCCATCAACATTATCTACACCAATTGTGTAAGTGGTATTTAAAACTGCACTTCTATCAGTTGGTTGATTGCTTGCAGCAACAGTTGTAGCTGTAGACTTTGCTGTTTTTGTAATTCTTGCTATTCGTTGGTGGTGTGCAGCAGGTACAACAAATGTGCGTGGCAAGCTAATTTTTTTCGGATTATTTTCAAAATCTTCGTCATCGTTACTTAATTCGAATTCAGCGGTAAAATCTAATGCATCGTTATCATCGTCGTCATCGTTAGCAACATCATCATAATCGAAATTTTCCTCATCTACATCAGCATCATTGTCGGTGTCACGTTGGTGTTGTTGTTGTAAATCCTGTAAATTACGTTTTGGTATCGGTGATGATGTCAACGCAAATAGATCTGGTCCTTCTAGGGAAACAGATAGTCGTGCACATGATTCAATAAATGAATGTTCTGGTGTTACGCCAAATGAAAGCACACTGTTGTCTAAAGCTGAGCTAGAGCTGGTTAGCAAGGCAGAGTGGAGCGGGATTCTTCCTGGGCAACTGTGTTTTAGTTTTTGAGATGATTCATTTCATTCATTCATCATTCGTTATTCATTAATTCACATATGTTTGTTTGTTTATATGAATGTCAGTCAGACAATTGAAATTTTGCAGTGTCAATGTAGTATTGTACATAAATGACAACACACACAGGCAGAGTATGAGAGGGAGAAAGTGAAAGGAAAGAGATTTTTGGTTTTTACAAATGTTTGAGTGTTAATTTTTTTTTAAGAAAAAATGTAAAGTTTTATTTAATTGCAATTTAAAATAAGAAAATGCAAACTATTTTTTCGTGCTTTACTCGATACAAAAATAATAATAAACTGGTTTGAATCAATATTAAGCTTTCTATTAGCCCATAAGGGAATTTCATTTAAATAGAATGGAACTGGAAACTGGTATAAAGCTAGATATTTTGGGACATTCCAAATA
This sequence comes from Eurosta solidaginis, assembly GCF_040869045.1. Classification (NCBI taxonomy): domain Eukaryota; kingdom Metazoa; phylum Arthropoda; class Insecta; order Diptera; family Tephritidae; genus Eurosta; species Eurosta solidaginis. The sequence goes on from NW_027136899.1 coordinate 167,675, forward strand.
GTTTTGCAAACTTTTCATATAAAATTGTTCTCTACCTATTAAAATGTTCAATTTCATAGGTTCCAAAACATTTCCTAGGATTTGTCCCGACAATGGAGGACTTTCTAAAGCTACTTCGAAGAAGATTTATTCACTCCTACCCTTCACATGATAGGCCATTCAGAGACATAAAATAGAGAGGTTTTATTCTGTAAAGAAAGCTAAACTGGAACAAGCATGTCGAGGTCAGGTCCAAAAACGCTGTCAATTCTTTGTACGAGGTATACTTTAAATAAAATAAATGTATGGCGCGATAACCTCTAAGAGATCTAAGGCCGAGCTTCTCTTCGAATTTGCGTCGTGCTCCTCTTGATTTTCCCTACAAATCGGCCGGGCGGGACCTACATGTCTTATGCCGACTCCGAGCGGCATCTGCAAGGCAGATGAGATTTCACTGAGAGCTTTTCATGGCAGAAACACTCGGAGCGCTTGTTTGGCCGAGGGGCGACCCCGCTCAGAAAAATTTTCTTCTAATTGAAAAACCTTCTTTCTAAAATTTTGATGTTGCTTTGCCCGGGGTGTGAACCCAGGGCATATGGTGTGGTAGGCGGAGCACGCTACCATCACACCACGGTGACCACGAGGTACACTTTATAGCATGAAAATATCGACGTGGGCCACCGTCGAAGCTTACATCTAAAATTATTTATTTGCCAATGTATCAATCTCTTAAAGAAATTGGATTAGTCCATTACCCACATTTTGCCGGAAAGTGTAATGAGCCCTATTTGTCTCTACCTACGTCTACGGGTTAAAATATCCGAGGTGTTGTTCGTAGGCAGTATACTACGAACATACTAATGACTTTACTTTAGTCTTTTACCCGGAAAAAAATCCGATTTTCAATGGAAGCAAAATACCTAGGGGTTATACTGGACAGAACCCTTTTCGCCTGTACTCGACTTTACGGCAAAACATGGGTGTTATCTTGCGAAATGTTATATTGGACACGTAATATTTTGTGACGCCAGTGTTGTTGCTGCGATAAGGACACTCCCCACAGGCCTTGGGGAGTGTTATCGATGTTGATGGTCCTTTGCCGGATACAGATCCGGTAAGTTCTGGTAAAAAGCACCATTAAAGGACTAGCCCTCTCGGCAACGATTCGGTATGACCACATGAAACCTTCTAGGCCATCCCGCCCTCCCACTTCCTGGATACATGAGGAACTTGAGGTCGCTAGAGCCTCGGCTGTTAAATAAACAGGATTCGCCACGGATAGGTGAGGTTGACAATTGGGTTGGAGAAGCTATATATTGCGCTGGCAGCCCCTTGAATCAATTCGGTATTTTAGTCGCATACCTGTCACGGGTACATCTTAAGCCCCATAACCCGCTGGGGAGCCAGTAGTCACCTACGATTCCTTAATTTGGTGGCCGAAGACCACGCAAAGAACAGCAATAACAAAACTAAGCAAATTGCATCGAATAGTTGGTTTTGGCAAAACGGGTGCAATGAGACCGTCCCCTGCTTATGCACTTAGTGCCTATTCTAATAGAGAACGATACAACACTTGCTGCAGTACACCTTCAAAGTATTTTTGAAGTAAAGAGTGTAAAGATCGTAAACTGAAGGTAATAAGAAAATTCATAGGTAATCCTGTATTGCAAACTGGAAACCAAAACCACGATTTTATTATAATGGGCTCTCCGGCATCAGGAACATGAAGGTAATGAACAGGCAGACTACCTAGCCAAGCAGGGTTCTTTAGCAACATTCCATGGTTCAGAGCCCTTCTGTGTACTCACAAAGGCACGCATGAGGAACCATAACTAACTGGGTACAGAGCAGTTCCGACGACACTGGATTGAATGCCCAGGGCAAAGGCAGGCCAAATTGTTTATACTTCCAGCAAAGATAGTATCAGCCACTCTTAATCTAAGCAGAGAGGACCTACGCACTCTCACTGAGTACTATGCGGGGCACAGTTGTCCACTATATAACGTAAGTTAAATCTTTCGATACACAAATCTGTCGCTTTTGTGAGCTGAAGGATAAAACGCCGGTTCACATACTCTCTGCCATCTAGGAGGCGTGACTTTTAGTCCCTGCGTGATATTTAGTAAAAGGGCTCCACATGAAGTAAGGCTCCACAACAATAAAGGTCAAGCACAATAGATCTAAATAAAGCCCTATAATAATAATTTTAAATATTAGCGCGCTGTTCTCATTGATATTCGAATAATGAGAAAAGTGTATTAAAGAAAATAAACAAATGATACATAAATATTACGTGCTAACACGGCTTAAGCCCTTGGTACAATATACCCTATTTGCAGTAGAGCATAAAACAAAAAAAGTATGTTTTTTTTCTCCTAATTTTGAGTTTTTTGCAACAAACTTCTCATCGTCGCCTTCATATTAGGCTCACTTTTAACCGGCTTTGAAGAATATGTACCAATACATTGGTAAGATATGTTAATAAGATAATGTATGGTCCTCTAGACTCTTCTAAGACGCTCTATCTAAGAACTTTTTTTTTAAACGCCCTATCTCAGAGCATTTATGCGAAAAATTCTAGGGTATGAATTTTTCTTAAGAAAATTCGTTTTTCAAAGGTTTGCTGAGATACGCCCTTGTCGAAACAGCATCCGATGCAATGGGGTGTAAGGCAAATTTTTGCTTTTTCGATACGCTCTAATTTAAAGTATAGTCGATTATATACAAGTTTGAATGACGACAACTAACCCTTACGAAGGTTAAGATGATTAAGATGGTAATAAAATACTGACACAAATCAGTTCTAGGAAGTATCACAATGTAAATATACATATGTATATGAATGTGTGCATGTATGCTCTAAACCTAAATTGAGCGGTTAAGCACAGGTAGTGATCGTGATCTTACTAAATAGACCATCTTTACCGCATGGTTAAACAAAATTTAGTGAGTCATAGACAATTGTGTTCATAAAAATAGAATGCATTTTAAATGATAATCGTTTTTTAGAGTTTTTTTTTGTATCTCACCTAGTTCTGACACAAGCTGTAAAGCTGAAGCTGAAGCAACTCGATGATGAAAACTATCATCCCGCCTGCAACTGCAGCAGGAACGGAGTTACAGTATATTAAAACGTACCGCTTGGACTCTTATTGGACAGTGGCCCACCGGAACGACAATCACAATTAATAGCAAAGTCTTCATGCACTTCCGGCCAGAAAAATCTCGGTACCCTCCTGCAAGAGGTAGTATCTACCCAGCCCAGGGATGCACCTTAACGTTAAGCTAATCGTTTATCAAAAAATTTCCACCGTTTCCGTTGAAACACTTCGAAATATTATCGATAAAGAAATTATCAAGATAAATTGTATCTCGTTTTTAACCGAAACGAAAAGCTTTCGTTAGCGTTAAAAACGTTAACAGAAACGTGATACTTTATGTTTGAATTGTGCTGGCAATGCTATAGCCATGGTGAAGCCGTAAGGTGGCAACAACGAGCGCACATACACACACAAACTCTATGTAATTTGTTTGTGTAATTCGTTGGTGGTAATGTCAAAAATACTCTGAGAAATGTTCGTACTGTCAAAATTCATGAGAAAAGTTGCAATCAGCTTGGATAATGCTTTCACCTTTAATGACTCCGCCATCAATCAGCTTTGCCAGCATAGTTTGAAATTAATAATCAACATAAACGATTTGATTTCGTTTTGATATGGCAGAAAACGAAACGAAATCATTTCGTTAATTTGACGATCTTAACGTTAATAAACGAAACGAAATGACTTCGTTTCGTTTATTAACGTTGATTATCGTAACGAAATGATATCATTTCGTTGGTTAAGCATGCCTGACCCAGCCATGGTGACCAGCGGAGCTCCAAATTACCTAATTCCCTATAACATTCGACTTTCAGAATCAATTAACACGAGACTGTAAACAGCCCAATTATGCTCAAAATAAGATATCTCATCAATACCTTAGTATTTTAAATCTTTTCACGACTTAAGTTCGGATATTCTGAGTTCGAGTTTAAAAACTTGGTTTTTTCTCTGAGTGTATTGCAACAGTTTACTCGTATTTACAAAAGTAACGCCATTACATATCATAACAGTCAAAACTAAAGCAGGAAACAGAAGCAAACAAACCATAAAATATTACCAACACACACATTTCTGAAAACATAAAACTGCATTCTGACAAAAATAAGCAGCAAAAAATTACCCTAATTGAAAGCGCTCTCATGACAAAAGCTTACTTAGATCACACTTGAAGCCTGTGCGTAATACATATAGTACACACAGGCATGTGTAATGTCAGAATTTAAAAATTTGTTAAGCGTTAATTATACATACATTTGTATATATATCCATGATATTGCTCCGATCTGCTAATTGAATCGTGTCATATCTTACAACACAAAAAACTAAAACGTATCTCAACGCTAAGTGAAAATGTTAAGCTCTATTAAAACAATTGAACTCAGTACGCTTACGAGGGCGAACATAATTTCGTACTCGCACTTGACTGGTGCGGTGCGTTGCGAGAATTTGCTTTCAATAACGCTGAAGCCTTTTTAGACTTAATTATGTTTAGGAGGACTCTACTTTGGTAGAGTTAATAAAAGTAATCAATAACCAGATAACCGCTTTAATACTTCTATCTTCGCAGTAAGATAATTCACGGTTTTTTCGATCGAGTTAGGTACAAGAAAAATAAACTTACTAGTCTAAGCCTTTGGGGCTGGTATGATATGCCATTGCAACTTAAGAAATAAAAAAATATACTTAGAGATAAGCGCATACACATATCGCAGTCAAATACAAAACAAGTCTTAAGCTATGCTGGGATAATTCCACACTATAACTAAAGTTGTTTTATGCGGTTAAAAGCATTTAACTGTATATCTCAAAACTTGGAAACCCTGAAGCTGTCATGGTTTAGTGAATAGATAGGATCAGAAATTCAAGCCGCGGCACGCATAAGGACAAAACTGTTGGAAACAAGTAAGGAAGATTAAGTTCGGGTGTAACCGAACATTACAAATTACAGCTTGTAAAACTTTTAAATTATCTTCTTTTAAAAGTAGGCGGTGCCACGCCCATTGTCCAAAATTTTACTAATTTTCTATTCTGCGTCATAAGGTCAACCCACCTACAAAGTTTCATCGCTTTATCCGTCTTTGGTTATGAATTATCGCACTTTTTCGGTTTTTCGAAATTTTCGATATCGAAAAAGTTGGCGTGGTTATAGTCCGATTTTGTTCATTTTAAATAGCGATCTGATATGAGTGCCCAGGAATTTACATACCAAATTTCATCAAGATACCTCAAAATTTACTCAAGTTATCCTGTTAACGGACAGACGGACGGACGGACGGACATGGCTAAACTAATTTCTTTTTTCGCCCAGATCATTTTGATATATATAAGTCTATATCTATCTCGATTAGTTTATGCCATTACGGGGTACCGTTAAAATTAATATACTCTGTGAGCTCTGCTCAGCTGTTTTTCAAACTCTCAGAGGGCTTTTCTGTAATTGCCTCAGCACGTGCCGTTAGGAGTTGGAATAGAAATGAAATGTCACTTCAATGTGTAGTCAGCATTTGACGTCATCATTATCAGTCGACCGGAAAATATAGTACGAAAACTTGCAATTTTTATTTTTTTTGCTGTTTCTCTTCATTTTAATTCATTTCGGACAATAAAAAAAATTTCCAGACAAATAGCCACTTTTAATCATTTCTCGACTACTAACCGATTATGCCGGCAGCCGTGTTGTTGTTAGCAGTGCTTCGCCCCATTCAATGGGTGCGACCAGTCACAAATTGTCATCAAAGTCCTTTTAACGAGAGTCCAAGGAAATTAGCAGTTTCAACAGGGATTTGCCATAGGGAAGTCGGTTTTAGTGATGTATATTGGAACGATTTTCCGTCATCCCTTGTCAAATTTGGTTTTGAGACAAACCGATCGGCGTTGTGCCATCATCAGTGTCGATTTTCGTTCTGATCTGTTTTTGTCGTTTTTCCTGTATTTATAGTTCGTAGGTACATGAGCAGGTATTGTAAAAATTGATGCTTGTGTATATTTAGTTATGTGTACCGAGGGTGGTTTTTACTGATCGATTTGTGTGGCTGACTGGGCAGGTAAAAATCCGTAATTTTATTCGTTTGACCTTTTTTGTGGGTTTGTTGTTTTGGTGCGTTAATTGTTTTGTGTTTGTCTGTTGTAACTCTGTGATTACTTTGTTTCTTGTAAACAAGCTTTAAAGGCTCGAATATTGTGTCAGAAATTGTGTTTATCTGTTCGTTTATTATTCTACCGTCGAATGTTTTCTGTTTGTAGATTTCCATGTTTTCGAGTACGTTGAGACGTCGGCCTTTTGCTTGTATGTGAAGAACTCTAACTGTTTTATTGATATTTGCTGGGGAACATTCATTATCGACCATGTGATTCGCGAAGTTAAATAAATAAATAAATGTAAGGCGAGATAACCTTCGAAGAGATCTAAGGCCGAACTTCTCTTCCAATTTGCGTCGTGCTCCTCTTGATTTTCCCTACAAATTGGCCGGACGGGACCTACATGTTTTATGCCGACTTCGAACGGCATCTGCAAGGCAGATGAGTTTTCACTGAGAGCTTTTCATGGCAGAACAACCCGGAGCGCTTGCCAAACACTGCCGAGGGGCGACCCCGCTTAGACAAATTTTCTTCTAATTTAAAAACTTTATTTCTAAAATTTTGGTGTTGCTTTGCCCGGGGTGCGAACTCAGGGCATACGGTGTGGTAGGCGGAGCACGCTACCATCATACCACGGTGTCGCGAAGTTAGACTCGGGAATAATGTTTGGATTACGTATTTTTTGTTGTAATCTCTAATATGTTCTCTGAACCTCGTTCTTATTTGCCGTCCTGTTTGTCCTATGTAACTATGTTGGCATCCCCAGGTAAGCTTGTATACGCCGTGGCTGCTAAACGGATCCTCTGAGTTAGTGTTAGTTCTTAGTTTGCGCCCTAGATTGTTCGATGTTTTGAATGCTGTGCTAATGTTGTATTTTTCAAAGAAGTTTGCCAATTTATATGTTGCTTTTCCAGTATATGTATGTCATAGTCGTCCAGCTATTATTTTCCTTTTCATAATATCTTTTTGGTTCTCCATTTGTCCTTCTGAGCTTATCAACCAGTGCTTTTTTATATCCGTTGTTTGCAGCGATGTTATATATGATCTCAAGTTCTCTCTTATATGTCTCTTGTGTAAGAGGTGTTCTTTCAAGTCTATGTACCAAGTGCCGTTTTAGTGTGTAAGTTCCTCATTACACTTAAAAAGATGGTTGGGGACACATCACATTACGTATGTCGGGGTTTATTCTGGACAAGTAATAATTTAACCTGTTACAGTATCCAGAACTAAGTTGGGCCAGGGTGACCGTGTCTCCCTTGGTTGTGTTCTTTCTTCTTCTGCGCGGCCTGGCAAAGGCGTTTACCGATTCCGTGTGGATTTTGCTTAGGGCCCCGTATGCTTGTCTGGATCAAACGGCTGTGTTGGCATTTGTTGGCCCATTTAATTTGGTGCCAGTCGCCGTGGTGTGGTGGTAGCGTGTTCCTGGGTTCAAGTACCGGGAAAAGCAATATCAAAAAATTTGAGAAAAGTTTTTTTAATTAGAAAAACGTTTTTCCAAGCGGGGTCGCTTTCGGCTATGGTATGTCTGCCGTGAAAAGGGTTTCAATGAAAATTCATCTGCCTTGCAGCTGCCGTTCGGAGTCGGCATTAAACATGTAGCACCCGCCAGTTATCACATCGAAGAAGCGACTGGTGCGCTTGTTGAACGGCAATAACCGTTTAAACGGTTAAGCGCCAATTGAGTGAGTAAGTAGCTAAGTAAGTAATGACCCGCCAAGCCATTTTGTATGAAAAATTAAAAAGAAGCACGATCTTTTTGTAGGTAAATTGCGCAAAGTATACATTTTCTTCGATATACGGTGTTGGCTTCATGTGCAGGATCGTAAATCTTACTGGGAAATTTTCTCCTTTTTCAACACCGTCCATGATTCTGAGCTAAATGTCAGAACAGGTATTATTAACCGAGACAGGGCTTTTCAGTTGCCCTCTCAGTCCAAAGTAGTTGGTCTTCTAGGCTAGCACTTAGGCAATTCACAAGGTCTCCTATTAGTCGTATCTGCTATATTTCAATCAAATTATATGTATACTGGAAACCATGGAAACAACTAAAAACCTAAGACTTTACAACGAATACGACACTCTTGTAAATTGCCTTATTTTTTCACTTAACGCCGTTTTCTAAATAAACGAAAACATTCGCAGTTTCGTATTTGTTTCTCTAAACTCAGTGGTGGGACTTTCAATCTACGAAGTCAAATTTTTAATATTAATTCTAGTCTGGTAACGCCTGCAATATCAGTGCCATGCAGGGTAACATTTAATTAAATATTTGAAACATTCAAAATGTTTTAACTTTTTTTATGAAAACATCTAACTAAATCACATTATTATCATTGCACTTTTGTACTTAACAAAAATCAGCTTCAACGACTTAAAACACCTTAGAATTTTCCAAGGCAGACAAGTGGTCGGTCGAGTCGACCGATTGCAGCCATAAAGTGTGTCAGTAAAGACGTCAATGACATTTGGAAAATAGGAAAATCGAAAAAAATTACAAAGCCGGTTCAAATACATTCAATTTCTGTGCAAAATCTTTAATTTTTATTTACATATGTCTGTGCGTATGAATGTGTATGTATGTGTGTAACTGAGTCATATTTCGTACGCAAGCCATAATCATTTTCAAGAATGTTACATAAAAAAACAAAAAAAAATAAACTTAGCAATGCACTCGTAAAAATGCGACTTAACTTGCGAATAATTAAATTTGCATGTCCCACTTTGTAAGGCGGACGACGAGGGAAAGGGTAGAATTTCAAATGAAGACTTTGCCACATTCAAGGTGTTAAATATGTTTTTGTGGGAGATATGCATTTTCTATTTGTTTTTTAGATTTTAGCATGTTGACGCTTATAAATATGTAATATGCATTGCAATGATTAATTCGTAAAGTAGTTTGGAATAACTAAAGGAATATCATTATCTGAAAACATATTTTTACCTAGGCTTAACTTAGATTAATAGTCAATTATTTTATGATATTGTTGTCAGTCAACTCGACATGAATGAAAAACAAGTAAGGAAGGCTAAGTTCGGGTGTAACCGAACATTACATACTCAGCTGAGAGCTTTGGAGACAAAATAAGGGAAAATCACTATGAGGAAAATGAACCAAGGCTAACCCTTGAATACGTTCATATGACATGGGTATCAAATGGAAGATATTAAAGAGTATTTTAGAATGGAGTGGGCCATAGTTCTATAGGTGGACGCCATTTAGGGATATATCCATAAAGGTGGATCAGGGTTGACTCTAGAAAGCGTTTGTACGTTATGGGTATCAAATGAAAGGAGTTAATGAGTATTTTAAAAGGGAGTGGGCCTTAGCTCTATAGGTGGACGCCTTCTCGAGATATAGCTATAAAGATGGACAAGGGGTGACTCTACAATATATTTGTACGATATGGGTATCAAATGAAAGGAGTTAATGAGTATTTTGAAAGGGCGTGGGGCTTAGTTCTATATGTGGAGGCCTTTTCGAGATATCGCCATAAAGGTGGACCAGGGGTGACTATAAAATGTGTTTGTACGATATGGGTATCAAATTAAAGGTACTAATGCGAGTTTTAAAAGGGAGTGGCACTTAGTTGTATATGTGAAGGCGTTTTCGATATATTGACCAAAATGTGGACCAGGGTGACCCAGAACATCATCTGTTGGGTACCGCTAAATTATTTATATATGTAATACCACGAAGAGTATCCCTTCCATGATTCCAATGACTTTTGATTCCGCCCTGTAGAACTTTTCCATTTTCTTCTACTTAATATGGTAGGTGCCACACCCATTTTACAAATTTTTTTCTAAAGTTATATTTTGCGTCAAAAAACTAATCGAAACACCATATTTCATCCATTTTTAAACGGTTTTATTTAGCTTGAGTTGACAGGCTGCACGGCCGCATGCACGGCCGTTGTGAACGAATCTTGCAATTGAAATTTAAGTAACTTCCCGATAAGCTACAAGCTTGAAACTTGGAATAGAACCCGATGACTATGCAATAATAAGAAAAAAATCGCCGCTAGGTGGCGCAAGGATCGAGATATTCGCAAAATTCGCATTTGTGGTCCGATTTGGCTCATATTTGGAACACATAATACATGTAAGAATAGAAATCGACCTGTGAAAAAAATGCCGCTAGGTGGCGCATGGATCGAGATATTCGCAAAATTCGCATTTGTGGTCCGATTTGGCTCATATTTGGAACACATAATACATGCAAGAATAGAAATCGACATGTGAAAAAATATCGCCGCTAGGTGGCGCATGGATCGAGATATTCACAAAAATCGTATTTGTGATCCGATTTGGCTCATATTTGGAACACATAATACATGCAAGAATAAAAAGCGTCTTATGAAAAAAATCGCCCCTAGGTGGCGCAAGGATCGAGATATTTCCAAAAATCGTATTTGTGGTCCGATTTGGCTCATGCTTGGAACACATAATACATACAAGAATAGAAAGCGACCTATCACAAAAAATCGCCGCTAGGTGGCGCAAGGATCGAGATATTCACAAAAATCGTATTTGTGGTCCGATTTGATTTGGTCCATATTTCGAACACATAATACATACATGAATAGAAATCGACCTATGATGCCCGATTTGGCTCATATTTGGAACAAATATTGCATACAGTCCAGTAGAAGTGACATCAAAATATTTTGGAGTTGGAGGAGGGACAAGCATACGTGGCGCAGAGTCGAGTAAAGTCTTTGGAAGGATTATGTATTGAGGACTTAGGTTGTAACAAATTGTTAGGAAAGAGTCCTTGTAATAAGGAGTCACTAAATGAACTAAATAGAATGAGAAATAATAGGCAATTAAATAAAGATTAAAAACTTGAAAATAAAATAATTAAAAAAAAAAAATTTTAAGTTAAACGGTTTTATTGAAAACAATACTTACATGAAAAAATAATAATACGGAAAGCTAGAAAATAATTAGGTAGGTCCTAGGTACTAGTCATCACACTCCTTATCAATCTATGGCGTTGATCAGACAATTAAATAAAAGCGTTGGACGCGTCATATTTCTATTGATAGTCATATATAAGACCAACTGAACCTTAATCAGGTTATGCTACGCCTCACATTTTTAGAAATTTCACGCGCCCGACGCTTTTATTTAATTGTCTGATCAACGCCCTAGATTGATAAGGAGTGTGATGACTAGTACCTAGGACCTACCTAATTATTTTCTTCTAGCTTTTCGTATTATTATTATTTCATGTAAGTATTGTTTTCAATAAAACCGTTTAACTTAAAAATTTTTTTTAATTATTTTATTTCGTATTTGGTATAGAATTATGGCATTTTTTTCATTTTTCGAAATTTTCGATATCGAAGTGGGTGTGGTCATAGTCGGATTTCGCCCATTTTAATACTAAGATAAAGTGAGTTCCGATAAGTATGTGAACTAAGTTTAGTAAAGATATATCGATTTTTGCTCAAGTTATCGTTTTAACGGCCAAGAGGACGGACAGGCGGTCGACTGTGTATACAAACTGGGCGTGGGTTCAACCGATTTCGTCCATTTTCACAGAAAACAGTTACCGGCATAGAAGCTATGCCTTACAAAATTTCACAAGGATTGGTAAATTTTTGTTCGACTTATGGCATTAAAATTATCTTAGACAAATTAAATGAAAAAGGGCTGAGCCACGCCCATTTTGGAAATTTCTTTTATTTTTGTATTTTGTTGCACCATATCATTACTGGAGTTGAATGTTGACATAGTTTACTTATATACTGTAAAGATATTAAATTTTTTGTAAAAATTTTACTTTTAAAGTTTTTTTTTTAAGTGGGCGTGTTCGTCATCCGATTTTGCTAATTTTTATTTAGCACACATATAATAATAGGAGTAAAGTTCCTGCCAAATTTCATCATATCTTCAACGACTGCCAAATTACAGCTTGCTAAACTAAATTACCTTCTTTTAAAAGTGGGCGGTGCCACACCCATTGTCCAAAATTTTACTAATTTTCTATTCTGCGTCATAAGGTCAACTCACCTACAATGTCTCTTCGCTTTATCCGTCTTTGGTAATGAATTATCGCACTTTTTCGGTTTTTCGAAATTTCGATATCGAAAAGTGGGCGTGGTGACAGTCCGATTTCGTTCATTTATATAGCGATCTGAGATGAGTGCCCAGGAACTTAAATACCAAATTTCATTAAGATACCTCAAAATTTACTCAAGTTATCGTGTTTGCGGACGGACGGACGGACATGTCTAAATGAATTTCCTTTTTCGCCCAGATCATTTTGATATATATAAGTCTATATGTATCTCGATTAGTATATGCCGTTACGGATTACCGTTATGCGAACAAAATTAATATACTCTGTGAGCTCTGCTCAGCTGTCCATTGATCGTTGAATAGAGTTTTATACCCAAATTCGTATATGTATGTATGTATATAATATAATAATATAAATTATTAATTTCAGTGGTGCACAGGGGGCTAAAATACTTGGCTTGGATATCATAAGTGGTTCCAGGCTCTGGATCAGGGACTGTTATCAGTGTTAGTCCGGCCATAGTGACGAATGTCACGCATGATTAGTTATCACGTCCTGCACGAGGTGCCCCTGCTTATACTGATAATGGCGGATCTAGAGAGGACAACTCGATAAAACCCGCACCCCTGAGTCATTTTGCCGAGCTCAGGGGAGGGAGTACCCTGTTAAGGGTCAAGATCGGTACACAACGGTGACGAACTGGATTGTTAGGGACTTTGATTTTGAGTATGTTTAGGAATTGATGACTTTGGGCTGGTAGGTGCGGTATTCTGCCACCTTAGTAGGTCGTGGTGAAACCCTATCGAAACGGCTGGTAGGCTAATGCTGCACCTGCCCACGTCCCGTTAGAACCGTGGCGGACCTCAAGGTACGTTCCGGCTCCGTCGCCGTTAGTTGGTGGTGTAGGTGCGGTTGAAGCTTTTTCCGCTTTGCGTCCGGTCTGGCTCTGAACGCATTACTCATAAGGTAATGCGTCAACCCTCGCGTGGCCTCCCTGCGTAGCATAGATAACCACGAGACCGTTGAAGGGCGACTACACAATCGGCTCCGGATAGCGGCTTCTGGTGGAAAACTTCACCTCGGCAAGCAATAGCGCCTTTCAGCTGTCCTGCCCATTGAAAATTTACAGGGGGAAGGGCAAGCCGCCCTGGTGGTCGGATTTTCTTGACGACCTAAGAGGATTTAAGGCCAATCAGTCTCTCGTCGTTTCTTCTTAAGACGTTTGAGCGGTTGATTGAACTGAACCTACGGGAAAGGATACCTCGGGGGTTACTGTCGGCTTCACAGCATGCGTACTGCAAAGGCAGATCGACGGAAACGGCTCTCCATTCGATTGTAAAGCAAATAGAGGGGTCCCTAGAACACAAAGAGTATGCTCTGGGTGCCTTTCGAGGGGGCTTTTAACAATGTCTTACCGGGGGCAACCGAAAGAGCTCTGGTGGGTTTAGGAGTCGAGGCAGCTCTGGTTGAATTTATTAGCAAACTTCTATGCGGCAGAATTGTCGCAGCGGAGTGGTGAGGGGCCATAATTAAGAGGAAGGTGTGCAGGGGTACGCCACAGGGGGGTGTCCTATCTCCTCTCCTCTAGGTTGTGGTAGTCAACGAGTTTCTTGTGGAGCTGGAAGCCAATGGTTGTTGGGTGGTTGCCTATGCAGATGACCTCGCTATCATATTCAGAGGCAAATTTCTGGGCACCTGGATACTGTGGCTAGGTGGGCTGTGGATTGGCGGTCAACCCGGGAAAAATGGAATTGATTCTTTTCGCAAGGAGATATTAGTTGCCCGATTTCAGAACTCCCTCGGCTGGAGGGGTACCGTTGGTACTTTCTGATAGGGTTAAATATTTGGGGATTTTTTTGGACAAGAAACTGTCCTGGAGACCCAATGTGGAAGATCGGGCCAGGAAGGTCGCCATTGCCTTGTACTGCTGCAGAGGGGCTATCGGAAAGAGTTGGGGACTCCCGCCAAGTGTAGTACACTGGCTTTATGAGATGGTGGTCAAACCGATTCTGCTATATGGGCTGCTGGTCTGGTGGAAAGCCCTGGACACGGCGAGCACCTCCAAAATGTTAGTGTTAGTGCAACGGACGGCGCTGATCGGTATCAATGGCGCTCTCAGAACAACACCTACCTTGGCACTGAACGTCATGCTGAACATATACCCAGTAGATATTGCGGGAAAGGCGGCCGCGGCAAGGTCGTTGGTCAGGCTTCGTGATATGGGATATGGACTTTCTTAAAAAAAAAAAAAATAAATAAATGTAAGGCGCGATAACCTCCGAAAAGATCTAAGGCCGAGCTTCTCTTCCAATTTGCGTCGTGCTCCTCTTGATTTTCCCTACAAATTGGCCGGACGGGACCTACATGTTTTATGCCGACTCCGAACGGCATCTGCAAGGCAGACGAGTTTTCACTGAGAGCTTTTCATGGCAGAAATACACCCGGAGCGCTTGCCAAACACTGCCGAGGGGCGAAAGAAAAATTTTTTCTAATTGGAAAACCTTTTTTATAAAATTTTGATGTTGCTTGCCCGGGGTATGAACCCAGGGGATACGGTGTGGTAGGCGGAGCACGCTACCATCACACCACGGTGGCCGGTCTTTTGGCAAGAGCTAAATTTAAGCCGCAAGTTGCTGCGATTAAGGATGCGGTGGATGGAATGCTATCCAGTGCTACTACGGTTAGAGAATTTAACATCTATTCTGATAGCCAAGCGGATATCAAGGCCTTGAGCTCAACTACAGTGCGATCGAGGGTGGTCTGGGAGTGCCTGACCTCGCTTGCGATTGCATCGAATTATTTTACAATTAAGATTATCTGGGTCCCGGGCCATAGTGATATCCCAGGTAACTGTCAAGCGGATCTCTTAGCCCGCATCGGTACAACTGAACCGGATGAAGAAGGCTGCAGGGATTTCGGGATCCCGCTGGCCACCTGTGGATTGCTCCTCCATAGCTGGGCTTCGAGTCAGCTCAGCAAACGTTGGGCGGACACCACGTCTTGCAGGGTAGCAAGATCTTTCTGGTCGAAAGTGGATGGCAGGTCTGCTGAAAGAATTGGGTTCACTAAGGCTCACCTATCAATGGTCATTGGGGTTTTGACAGGGCACAGTCCCATGGATATCCATGCGGTATGTCTCAATATACGGGAAACTCCATCCTGCTGCAGCTGTATGGAGGATGATGAGGTGGAATCACCAAATCACTTTATGCTTGATTGCCCAGCTTTTGCCAGAACTAGGCGAAAGTACTTCGGTCGCGACTCACTTGGATCTCCCGAGTATTTATCCAAAGTTGAGATCGGTATCATTCGGAGCTTTATCGTTGCTACCCGACGATTCTCTAAGTAGCTAGATCTAAGTCACCGTTATTTTTGGTGTATGTGGTATCACAACGGACCTTCGTGTTGTCTAAGTGAGCTATCCTTATCAGGGCAGATACCACCTAACCTATCCTATCCTATCAGTGGTGCACAACGCCCGCAGAGCTTCGAATACATGCGCACTTTTTTTGTAGTAGTATGTGTTTACATGGAGATTGTTTGAGCGCAGAACTCTGGCATTTGTCCATAATAATCCAGTGTCAAAGAAACATAAATCTAAGTTCCAAACATTCGAGAACAAAATTTGATTTAAACCAGTTTTTAGTTTTTTTTTTATTTAAAATTTAGAACAAAACAATAAAACCGTTTAGAAAAAATTTAACTTTCGAAACTTTTCCATGTTTTTGGAAGTGATGCTCCAAGTTTCGAAGTAGATGTATGATGCTTCCAATTTGCATTTTTATGATGAAAAGATTGATATTAAAACAAAATTACAAAAATGGTGAAAATATGCCGATTTTTATAGAAACTTACAAACAAATCACGCCAGCTTGGCTGATCTAACTAGCGCCAATTGGCGACACTAAGGGAACATAAATTGCTTTACACCTGGTTCTTCCAGAGAAACGGGGACCGCCATTTTATCTCTGCTTTCGTAAGCAGGTTCTGACAAGAATAGCTTCTGAGCCAGAGCATCCTTTTTAGTTCGCTTAGCAAGGCCTAGCCGGCAATAAGAAGTAGATTTATATTAAGTGTTAATTAAAGAGAAACTTATGAACATCGGGTGGGAAAAGAATATAAAAAAAAGATCAATAAAGATGAAGAAACTCCTATGAAAGTTATATTGGGTGTTGTATTTTTACTTACCTCTTTTTTATATCCCCTTTTAACAGATATGTTTATAAGTTTTGCTTTTACTCAATCTTAAAATAAATCCAATTTCTCAGTCCCTCTTTTTGTCTCCTAAACTTTCCTTTTCCTCTCACCCTTTTTGCTCAGACTTTCTTTCTCTTAATCTTCTTGATCTCCGTCTTTCCCTTCCCCAGTCTCTCCAATATGCCTCTTCCTTATTGTTCTCCCTGTTCCTAATAGTATTCCCCCTTCTCTCTACCTTTTCTTTTCCCTATTGTACCATCCTTTCTCCATAGCCCTCTCCCTCCCTTATAAATGGAATTACTATACCGAGTAAACTTTTAAACTTTATTTCATCTAAGCTTAATACACTCGGATTTATAATGAATTAAAGCGACTTTGGCCGTTTCGTAAACAATCACGCCTGTTATCTCTGTTTCTCAATAACTGCGCCAATTGGGAGCGCCAAGGGAGGTCAAGTATTCCTCCACCTACCTCTCCCAAGAAAAAAAAAACACAATTAAAATAATAAAATATATTAATTTAAATTTTAAGTGTTCTATTGAAATTGTGCCATTTCTGTGAGCCTCACTGTAAATTTATTGGCATGCATGCATGTACGCATTTTATTATGACAAATCAACTTCATTTTCTTTACCTTAATATTTATGCATTTGTCATCGCTTATTTTTTTTTAATCCATTTGATTGTTTTAAAAAATATTTACGCCCATGTATGAATGTATGTATGTATCTATGGTTATGGGCGGTAGCAGTCTGCTTTATCGGTAATTTTATCGTTGTAAAAACAAAATAAAATATTCTATTTTCATTTGTATTCTTTACTGACTGCATCTGCTATTTATCTTTTAGTTGCTACTGTATAAATGAAATAATATCTCTGCACAAAGGCAGAAACAAAGTCAATAAATAAATTTTACAATAAGCAAAAGACAATGCCATAATGATGGAATATTTGTATGTACGTACATACATATGTATGTATGTATAGGCAACAATTAGTGTAAACTAAAAATTTTCTGTGTGTATTAGGGTGGGTTAGATTCATAAATGAAATAAAAACATAAAACTCAGTTAAAATTAGTTCTTCAATTATTCGCAACCAAAACAAGTAAAGGTGTCTAAGTTCGGGTGTAACCGAACATTATATACTCAGCGTGAGCTTCAATTGCACATTTCATTTCAGATAAATTACTTTTCTACATAACACGTGGCAGCGCCCGTTTAAAAAAAATGCCTCCCCATTTCCTCTTACAATAAAACTTGATAAGTGAAATATCATTGATTCAAAACTATTTTTTGCTAAGTTATAGCTTATTATTCTAGCCTACGACCCTTTTAAACTTGTTTTATATCTAAGTTAAATAAATAAAATAAAAATAAAAAAATAAAAGTTGCCGCCGTCTTCAACCCGTCCATTTTTACTAGAAATATTTTCTGCTATAGGGAAAATTTGTGTACCCAATTTTATTACGATCCGTTGATTTTTCTTCGTGTTATGGCTCCCGAAACATAGAAAATTGCTTAGTCATAAAAGCCTCCCCTTCCCCCGTGCTCTGGGATGTATTAACAATTTTTGTTGTTATACATCCCAGAGCACGGGGAAAAAGTGTCAATAAAATATGACACTATGGCAGCATTGCCATCAAACAAGTCCAATTTTCACATTCATTCTGCAACAGATGTCGCAGTGTTGTGAATATCAATTGGCAAGAACCAGAAGAGAAGTAGGATTAATGAAGACAAACAAAAAATCGCTGTGATGGCTGAATGGTTATAGCAGCGGCGCCTAAACGTTGTCGATGAAGGAATCTGGACTGGAAAGGACTGCAGACATAGTTGTAGCGACCCGCAACGACTAACAAAATATGTAGATCACCAGAGGATTTTCACATGCATCCTTTTTATTTTTCGAACTTTTTCCATAAAAGTCCACATATAAAAGTAAAATCTGTGTTTTTATTTTTTGAGTTCTATAGAACTAGTTAAACTGGGCCTTTTAAAAATAAAAGTACGGAAATTATAGTTAAATCCGCACTGTTATTTTTTAAGGCCAAAATCAAAGCCCGGCTTGATAACAAAGAAACGGCGAAAACAAAAAGAAAAAAAAAATTTTAGTTCGGATAAGCCGTTTCTTTGTTATCAAGTCGTGCTTTTATTTTGGCCTTAAAAAATAAAAGTCCGGATTTAACTTTTATTTCCGGACTTTTATTTTTAAAAGCCCCAGTTTAACTAACTCTCGGAATCAGGTAATAAAAATCCGAAAATAATTTGTATCTTGATCCAAATATATTAAAAGTCCAAAATTAATAGTTTTGCAAGGAATTATATTATAAAAGGAATAACAGTTTCCGCCCCTGGTCAGGACAGTAATTTCGCAATCAGCGTATTAATCTGATTTTAACCACGGTAAGGTTGGGTTAGAATGGCTACCCTGCACAGAAATATACTAACGCCAGAAGTCCGTAACTAGCCTCTTTGTCTTTTGAGATCTTCTAGAATTTCACCCATTCTTGGCCTTAATTTAGCTACATACAGAAATGTATTGTAATACTTCAATAATTTTAAACAAAAAAATTTTAAAATTTCATTCATCTCCGAAGCTAAAAAGGGCACTTTTTTTAAATGTTTAATCCAATTTCAAGCAATATTTCTGATTCGATAACTTGTTGCGTCTGCATAATTCGCAAACAGCCAACCAAAATGTGCACCAGTTTTGCGTTTTTGTTTATGTCCAAGTTATCTGTATTTATTTATTTATGTGGTACTATTTTCGTTTTCCCTTGAAAGAGTCACATTTCATTCATAAATATTGCAATCTCCGATTTTATATTTGGTTATCTCGTGCTGTTGGTCTTTTTGTTTTTTTACTTTTATTCAACGTGTGTTGTGGTTTTCTATTTCTTGCTTTCTTTTTGTATTTGCATTTTGATAAACATCTCTTACCCATTTATGACATTGCCAGCTAAGTTTTTGGATCTGGTTTAATTTTTGTTTTTTATTTGCCAAGCAAATGTTAATTGATTTTGGCATAAGTTATTTGGTTTTCGTAGTAAAATACATTACGTTTATTCATAATTAAAATGAAAAATTTAAATTAAATTTTTCTTTTTTAACCTGCTGGAAACGATTTTTTTTCTAAATTACTTTTTTTCGGTTTTCTAGCGGTATACATCTACAAGTGGTTAATCTATTTTTATTTTGGTATATATGTAGATACTAGGGGACTAACTAAAGTTCGTTTAGTTGGCGAATCTACACAATAATATTTTCTTCAATCACCTCAAATGTTCTACGAGATTTTCGAAGTTTAAAAACAACTGGTTAAAATGAAGAATGAGAAAATGCAAATGATCTGACAATATATCAGACGAACTTCCACCATCAAAGCCCACAGAAACTTGCAAGGTATGTGATGCTCTTCGTTCGTTGAAATAAAAGCCGTTTTGTTTACATGCATATTCATCTACATTTGCAACTAAAAAAAACATCATCGATATTTACACATAGTAGCCGTGTTTTTTTTTTTTTTTGCATGTATATTAGGGTGGCCACAAGAAATCAATTTTAGATTTTCTGCTAGGGCACCCCCATAAAATATGCCAATAGATTAGAAAATGATACATACAAAGTTTCAGGGAAATCCGATAATGCTAACACGTGCCTCATTGAGGTTAAAGTTAGGAAAAACGGCGATTTTTCAGAAAAAATTTTTTGTGTTTCGTCAGTAAAAGTGAAACCATTTATGCCAGGAGCTTGACTCGTACACCATTCGATAGGTAATTTTATTTGTATTGATTTTGATTTTAATAATATTTTTATAAAACGGTTACTTTTAGCAGTATTTAGCATTTATCAGATCAGGCCACAGTGGATATCCCTAATTTTTAATTACCATGCAAATGGATATTACAATATTCAATGGTATACGAGTCAAGTTCCTGGCATAAATGGTGTCACTTTTACTGCCGAAGCACTAACATTTTTTCTGAAAAATCGCTGTTTTTCCTAACTTTGACCTCAATGAGGCACCTTTTAACATTATCGGATTGGCCTGAAACTTTTCAATAATCATTTTCTGGTCTATTAGCATATTTTAGGAGGGTGCCCCGAAAGATAGAACAAAAAATAAAATTCACCATATACCTTGTGACCACCCTAATGTATATACAACTACATTTGCGCTTGCCATCGCTTAGATAATGTTAAGGAGACCCATCTAGCGGCAGTGGTTAAATAACTAGCTACAGAACGGGCTGTACCGAATATCGGAGACACGCACCTCTGTTGGCCATAGTGTATAACCTATAGCTGAATCGGCTGCGGTGAATAGTGGACACACACAATTTGTAGAGCTAAAACATAGACACACATTTCAGTTGCATCTGAGTATAATGCGTATTGAAAGTTAGGAGTACTAATTTCCTGCGCAGCAATTTCAGAAGTGTAGATAAAGTTATGTACTTGGCAGTCCATATAATGTTAAGTGCATATGTATATAGATGTAAACAAAACACAGATAGTATTAGTATATGAAAAAATAGTAGAGACACAAACGTTCTTGGTAAGTGTATAACGCATACCAAAATTGAAAAAGGAGAATAGTGGTGACGCAGGCTTTTTAGTAATTTTATTGCGACAATTTCATAAGTGTTTATAAATTTATGCACTTAGCAGTCCATATAAAGTTTAGGTGCAAATGTGTATATATATAAAAAAAAAACACAGCTAAACAGTCACTACAAAGTAAACTGCATAAGGCATGTTTTTTTTTTAATGTACGTTGTGGCAGCGCGCTGCCCTCAAGTGGCCCAATGAAACCAGGCTAATCCTGTTCACGCGATCGATTTATATATATATATATATATAATAACTTTTAATAACTTTTTTTTTTTTTTTTTTTTTTCGAGTCTTTGATGGGCAGCGGTTTGTCAAGCGCGAATTGAGACTGCTCAGCTACAGAAGAGATTTCATCAGCCCAGCGAAATACTTAAAGAGAACAGAAGCAAACGTATTATACATTAATTATTAAGAGAGGTGAGAACAATCTTTTTTATAGAAGAAAGGGAGTCCGAGCTATCAAATGTGTTTGAGTGAGAGTTATAATCTTGGCATAAATGCCGAAAAGGTTCATTTTGTTCGAAATTCGTTCTACATTGTTACAGCAGAAGAGGTTTGAAGTTTCTATAATTTGGTTTCCAAAGGTTCAGAAGATTCTAAACGGGACATTTTTGAAGCCTGGAGAATTGCATTTTTGTATAAAAGATGAGTTTAATTAATAACTTTGCCTACTTCCAGGCCATAGGTTTGTACCATTAAAAGGTCCATGCTACTATACTTTTAAGAAAAATAACAGGGTTATTCTCTTGCAAAATTCCGGTGAGATAGTGTTTTGCTTGGTTTTCATTAGGTCACAATGACTGACATCAAAACCTGCCTCAAGCTACTTCGTTAATTTAAGCGAACTTTTATTAGTTCCTAATACATGATTAGCTTTCACTTTCAGTTCCTTTTATTAAGCTCGTATACTTTATTATCCTAACTATTTATGTCATAAGTTCACACTTTTATTGTGTATATAATTTTTATTGTTATATCTTCAATATAATTCATTTATCGTAATTTTTTCATTTAAATTCAATTCCCATACAATGGTTGTATAAGCGAAGGTAACTTAGTGATATTTTGCGTTTCTTTAATACAATTCCGTTTCCTGAGTGCGTCAGTTATCTTAAGCGTAATGTTCATATTGTCACGGAACAATGCATTCATATGAAATTTATAAGTGATCGTTTTGAGCTTTTACTGATCTTCAGTTTCGTTTGATAAATGGTTGGTTTCTTCGAAAGCAATTATAAAGCAAACGTTATGTATAAACTAAATATTTTAATTAAAAAACTTAAGCACACACATGCTTAGTAGCGTCTTTCTTTAATACGAGTTCTTAAGAAATCTTAAATTAAGATATGTACGTTGTACATATCATAAAATTTTTATATTTTTGAACGTTAGGTCATGTATCGTAACTATCTAAATGCAGTTCTCGGGGCTCTTTTATAGCTGGGCCAATACAATAGCATTTAATATCTGAGTCATATAGATCGAGTTTGCGAAAATCGGGGCAGTGCCAGACTCCATATCCTTCCGAGGATTATTTGCGGTGCTTTTTGGGATCAATGCTTGTTTGTATGGAAAAAATTTACTAAGCTTCTTTGAAATCATATTCTCTCGGGATTGTTTTGGAATAAATTCGTTTCTATCTGTTTTTTTCGATGCGTCTATTGTTTCTGTAGCATCCAAGTCATGCGAATTAATCGACAGCCTCTGTCGAAAGAAAATTGAGGGTAAGCAATGCTTATTCATCTATATATCCAGCAGTATATAAAAAAAGGGGGCGTGGTTATTAACCGTTTCTTGCGATTTTTGCCTAGGACAAATATATAAACATGTAGGTATTTTAAGTCGTTCTTACGAGATTGTACATCTTAAATATTAGCATTATGTCTTTATTAATTAGATTAGTTGATCTGAAAGGCCGCCTAATTAATTGCCACATTCAAGGCTACTAAATTTTATCAAAATTATGTCTTTATAAGTTACAGAGATATGGCGTAAAATCGTATTTTTTGTATTTTTAAATAGAAAGTGGGCGTGGTTATCAGCCAAATTAGTTTCTTTTCCCGGGGCAAGTCCTATTTGAAGAAGATGCGTGTCAAATTTCGTCAATTAACCTCTAACCGTTCTGTGGCTCTCCTACCGAAAGCTGACAAAAAACTCTTTGAATAAGTAATGGTGCCAGGGCCATTTTTATTAATTTTTTTTATATTTTTCCAGATCTACGTAGACACTCTTCGTGCGAAGATAATAGCTCAACTAGGTAGTGAAATATCGAAGAACTTTATTTATAGGGAATATTTTATATACAAGAAGGCGAGGTTATGTACCGATTCCGCCTTGTTAGTGCTAGAAAGAAGGGGTATGTCAAATTTCATTTCAATACCGTTGTACATGTGAGGATGAGCCTTCAGAGGGAGAGGCCGACGGGTAGACGGACAGATGGATGAGCAATGGTAACTTATATTTTTTTTTTTTTTGGTTGAGGCTGCCGAATTTTTCGGTCGAGCATACCGTTTCGTTTCGGTAGTCGCTACCGCTTTCTTCGACAACATCTACCTATATTTTAGCCCGTGCAGGATCTTTTGTACTTTAGTCGGAAGCGTTATGACATCCATGTCGTACCAAATAAGGCGAGCCGAAAAACTTGGGAGACAAGGGATATAACTGTTTATTTTGAAGCACAACTTATCTATGGAACAGTCCAAGTCTGTTACTCTTATTTTGCAGTTGTCTGCGTAGGAGGATATGGTGGATCCCTCAAAAAGGGGTGTGGATATGTAGAAACTAAACTCACACTGTGCTGCTTACTTTCCAATAATGCAGTGAACGTTTCACTTTTACATCATTTGAAAACTCCGAGCGGTAAATGATAAATCAATAAAAAGTCTTCAATGCTTCTGAGCTTTTAAAACGATAAGTATTTTCTGAAATAAAAAAAATAAAAATAAATAAATGTAAGGCGCGATAACCTCCGAAGAGATTTTAGGCCGAGCTTCTCTTCCGTCGTGCTCCTTATTGGAGCAAGATCGTGTTTTGATGGTTTTCTGAACCTAGCTTTTAGGTCTAAGTTTGTTCCTTAAAAATAATGTCTACGTTTGCACAAAAAAGTAAAGTGAAAAAAATATAGCTTAACCACTTGTTAATAAATAAAATTAAAATCCTAAATTTAAAATAATAAAAAAATTTAGCAGCTAAGCCAAAGCATAGTTTATTTTAATGTGGAATTTCGGTCACTCCAAAAATATACCCGTTGTATGTACTTATGTGTGTACGCTTATAAACATGTGTTCATATCCATGTTCAGACACGAATTGGCACCTTGAATTACGTTATTTATTAGGATATTCTCCCTACCTAAAATAGCATATACAAATTGTAAGTATTAATATGAATAAGGGATGTTCTAAAATAATTTGGGAACGAAGATAAAAATGTGTTTCACAATTTTTTTATAAAATAAATAAAAATTCGATATACAACAGTAAATCATAAAAAATTGATTTCATTGAGTATAAAAAATTATAAACTAAACAATTTGTTTACGTTAGGTATACATAACTCTAATTTGAAAACATTTTGTTTCACAAAGGCTTCAACCGACACACCAGCCTAACAAAGCGAAATTAAGCTATCTATTCTGGTTTAAAGGAACCAGAAAATGGCATAGTTGATTAAAGCTTGTCGACAAGAAAGAACTGATAGGCCTGTACCTGAGTCGTAGTATCATGTTCCTTCAAATAACACATTTTAACAGGTATCAAAACTGGAGGCTGGAACATAGGCTTAAAGAGCACGGAACAATGGTTACACCAGCCTTTAAAAAATAAATCGATAAATACGAGTAAGCTTTAAAATATCAAGAACTATACCTAAATTATTGTAACGAATTTACTTGCAAATCCTCTTATTTGCAATCCTCTGCTGAGTTCGTATCACTAAACTGTTGAATAAATAACTCCAATATTGAATAATGGAAAAATGGCCTTTATTAAAGTACTTCACAATAACACTTATACTTTGCTACTCGCTGGCTTAATAACCAAACTGATTAATAACTCAAATGAAACTCTACTATTGGCCGCCAGATTGCGTGCTTAATCAAACTGATTGATAACCCAACTCAAACTGAATTACAGCGCCTCTACATCTGTTGCCTTTTATACCCTTTGGTTTCCTCGTTCGCATTTTTCCAGAATCTACTAGCATTGTCCATGAGCTCTCAAACTTCTCAGCTATATGCATGTGTTTGCGTATTGATTCTCCGCTGCTCGTATCCTTACATGGTGTAGACGCAATTATTTATTCGTTTATGTGAATGTTTGTAGTTTACAGTTTCTCGAGTACACATAGGCGTATAAGCAAATGCATCTGTGTGTGACATCTCTTTCGGCTGCCTTATATATGACGTCAATACTGCTTGGCATGACCTTAGCATCGCCTTAGTGATGGTATAGTTTAGTGATGCTAATATCCGTGACATTATTATACTCTGCTTCCAGAAAGATCCGAAATGTAGACAAATTTTGAAGCTTCGTTAAATTCGGAGTCTGTAATATTTCAATACCCAAAGGAGCTTTAACCATTAAAGGACTGCTAGTTTTCAAAGTTTTTATTAATTTAAAACCTGGTGTGGCACCGATTCATAATTCGTTTTTTAATACGGTCTAATTTACATGCACATATGGCAGATATAGCACGTGTGAATGTCCGTACTAATTATGTAGGTAAAATTATATTGAGAGCACATAGTACGTCACACATTTGCAGTAAAATTTTAGCAAATAAGCTATCAAACTTTTTATTATCAATTTACAAATACAACTTTACAACTAAAATAGAATCAATAAAAGTATATTGATAAAAGTAAACAATTTCAAGTCTAGTCGAGCAAAAGGAAAAGCTGTTCAATGATAAATATAGTGCATGTATATGTATTTATATTTGAAATTTGTACAACAAATTTAGCATGATAAAATGATTTAAAATATGCTTACAGTCATGTGCATTAAATTAGCTACAGCACAGAGTTATTCAACACAGTCAACGATCTGGTCTCTGGAAGATAACACAGGCCGACAAAATGGGACCGATTTTTTTGACCATAAACCAGACCATACTTTCCTAAAGGGTTTCGATGCGCTGAATTCAAATCTGGACGCAGAATTGCTCTATTTTGATATATCCTAACCTAAATGTGCAAAAAACACCGTTTTTGCCTATTTTTGAGGTTATATATAAACGACAGATTTTTTTTTTAAAGCACACATATCATCTTAAAGAAGAAGTCTTTCTCTTACGAATGGCGTTGAGTTTGCTCAAATAAGTTTTTTTTCGCTAAGATAGAGCAATTTAAAGTTTATAAATTTGCAAATTTTCCTATAGCTGAAAAACCATTGAATTAACGTAGGTATGATGCAGTAGAACACATACCTCTTACGATAAGTCTACAAATTTCAAGCTTATACATCTTAAGTCCAAATAACTCGATCCCACAAACTCCAAGCTCACAGGCGCCAATCCCACATACCCCAAACCCAAAAACCTCTAACCGGCAGTTTTAAATCTATAAACCTAATGCTTAAGCATCACAAGCCCACAAGACACAATTCCACAAACTATTAACACATAAACCCCAAGCCAGCAAACCGCAATTCCAAAACCCCAAGCCCAAAAACCGTAATACCCGAAACCCCAAGCTTATATACCCGTAGCCCACAAAGCCAAGCCTTCATCCCAAGTTCACAAACCTCGAAGAATTTTTACCGCTGTCATCCGAGCCCAGAGTCACGAAACGTAGACAGACGTGGCGGTGATGACTCCATGTTTTTTTTGGTTTTTTATGTTTTTTTATTTTCTTTGTGTTTTATATTTTTGATTGTGTTTGAACTTTTTGCGGTTTATTGATGATTTTAGGTGATGACTCCATGTTTTTTTTTGTTTTTTGTTTTTTTTTTTGTTTTTTTTTGTTTTTTTTTTTTTTTTTTTTTTTTTTCTACTGCGTCATACCTACGTTAATTCAGTGGTTTTTCAGCATACCTTTAGGAAAGTATGGTCAAATTTCTTGTCTGCCTGTGTAATTACTCGAGGCTAGAAGGCACAAAATATCGCTTCCTTTGGTTCAACCGCATTTTGTGATTCGTAAAAAAGTTGTATACTCTCTGTAAGTATGAAATATGTTTTCATTTGGTCAATTACACTGGACCACGAATTTCAACTTTTTCTCTTTACCAGAAACGCCGTTATGAAATTCGTATGTAAAACCACCGCCTGATTTCGAGAATCGAGTTCATTTTTGATTCTATGGTACCGTTTTTGAGATATTTGCAATTTACCGTTATTCGAAAAAACCAAAAAGATGGCTCCCTTTAATTACGTAAATCTCACGAAGCTGCTAAGCAATTGCAAAATCCGAAAGACGATAAAATTTGCTATAAATGCATCATACATTGTTTTTTGCTCAACCAGATAGTTTTCGAGATATTAGCTTATCATTTCATATCTTTGTTTTTTTTTATGAAAAAATATGAAAAAAATTACTTTTTACGAGGGCAGCATTCCAAAACCACAACTTTTTTTCCAAATATTTTTTAT
Organism: Eurosta solidaginis; assembly: GCF_040869045.1. Taxonomy (NCBI): domain Eukaryota; kingdom Metazoa; phylum Arthropoda; class Insecta; order Diptera; family Tephritidae; genus Eurosta; species Eurosta solidaginis. Next base: position 195,265 of record NW_027136899.1, read on the forward strand.
TTGCGTAAAGCTCTGTTTAATTAGAAAAAAGATAAGCTATCATCGAAGAAAATCGATGCAAAACTACGTAAGTTATAAGCGATCAAATAAAAATACCCAGGTTGCGCAATTTCAACGTATACCTCAAAACGTATGTATGGTATAAAGAAGAGTGAAATATCTAGCTATGCTCTGTTTCTATTTAGTTAAAAGTTCAATTTATGAATGAAATTACCTATATTTTTAACTTTTTTTTTTTTTTCAAATTTATTTATGTTTGTACTATATTCTAACAATCTTTATCTTAATTTTATTTTATTATGTAGTCGACTTTGACGCTTATTCAGTTTAGGATCGGTTTCTCTTATGAGAAACCAGCAGTAATCACCCATCATTGCGACATCCCAGAATCCTTGATATCGATTTTCAATTAATTTCATTTGCTGATGAAACCTTTCGCCATGTTCATCACTTTCGTCGCCAAGATTTGCCGGAAAAAAGCTCAAATATGAGTGCAGAAAGTGAATTTTTAACGACATATTTACGCCTGGAAAGAAAATATTAGTTAGGTAAACAAGTTATAGAATTTTGGGAAATTAATTTTAATAGGCCTTTAATATTTACCCATTTTCGCATAATTATTGATTAAGTCATTCACTATCTGCTCGTAGTTAGGGCTTTTGTGTCTACCGAGAAAAGAAGCAACGACCTTTTCAAAGGATTCCCACGCTGCTGCCTCAACTGATGAGAGTAGTCCTTTGAATTGATTATTGTTGATCAACTTTTTTATTTGTGGTCCGACAAAAATACCTTCCTTTATCTTGGCTTGAGAAATATCTGGACACATTTTTTTTTCAAATAGTCGAATGCTTCGCCTTCTTTGTCCAAAGCCTTAACAAAGTTTTTAATGAGACCAAGCTTGATGTGTAAGGGTGGAAGTATGATTTTCTCTTTCTTGACAAGAGGGGTGTATTTGATGTTATCCACACCAACGGTAAACTCGACTCTTTCCGGCCAATCATTTCTGACGTAGTGGTCCTTACGAGCTCGGCTATCCCACTTGCAGAGGAAGCAGCAGTGCTTGGTATAGCCACTTTGTAGACCGCATAGCATTGCAACGACTTTGAGATCAGAAATATATTTCCAATCATGCTCTTCATATTTGATAAATTTGAGTAGTTTTTGCATTTCCTCGTAGGATTCCTTTGTATTTACTGCATGTGCGATCGGGATAGAAGGCTTTTTGTTACCAATATGCAATAATACAGCCTTCAAACTCAGTTTATTGCTGTCTATGAACAATCGCCACTCTTTTGAATCATATATTTGACCAAACTCTTTGAATAAACCAGGAATGTCGTTGCAGTAGCATGTACTGTCTTTCTTGGTATAGTGTTTGGAAAATGGTTCGTGACGAGTGCTACAATATATCACCTTAACATCGGATAACACAAATTTAAATTGTTGCATACGAGAAGTGTGGATCTCGGCCTTTTCCTTGGATAGTTCCAAATCTCTTATCCAATCATTAAGTTGTGCTTGTGACAGAACGTTTCTCTCGTTTCCCATGCGAAATTCAGTACAACTTGATTCCCCGCACTCAGATATTACTGTTGACAATGTAACTGGATCCGCAACTGCCGTTGAATGTAATACTGGTAATGTCACTGTAGGTACGCTGGCATAGGTTACTCTTCTTGATCTTCCAATCCCAAGTACTTTTGTTTGACAAATATAACACTCTATTGAATGGCAAGTAGGTTCTCTCCATATCATTGGTGTATAAATTTTATTTGTTGTCCTGATTCCGACTGAATCAATTCTACTCGACACGATGTACACAAAGTGTTCGGTGTCCATGGTTTTTCAGAATTTTTAGGCTCAATGCCAAAATACTTGGAGTATAAAGTTTTGATATGATCTGAGAACACTCGTCGTCGCCTTATGATAGTATATTGGCCACACATGAAACAGAACATATCTGGATCGTTATTACACTCAAATTATCGGTCCTTTTACTCATTTTATTTTTTTTTTTTAATAAATCACGGTTTTGTAATTTGACTTATGAACTGAACTATCTCCGGCGAGCCTTGCAGATGTTTTGAAGTTTAAAGGCGCATTAACTCATATTTATACTCGGAACAAGAATAAAATTGAAAAAATTAAATCTTACCTAGACAGAAAGGTTCCTTTTTATACGAAGTCGGGAAAAGAAAATACTACCTGCTTAAGATGTAGGCTTTAAAAATTTTCTGTGTCTAATAATTTTGAAAATCTACCTGAATACTTACCCATAAGTGACGGAAATACATGTTTATAACTACATGCCTACAGCAGGTTTCGAACCCAACCACTCTTCCTTTCGATGCAACCACTATACCTACTATAAAACAATTCGAGTATTAAAAGTACTATTTGATTTATTTAAAGAAAAAGTATTATCATTGTTATGGTGTTATTCGTTTATCCGGATAATATCCCATTTGCACTTTATACCTTTTATATATGTATGTATACATACATTGAAGTTGCGCAACCTGGGTATTTTTATTTGATCGCTTATACCTTACGTAGTTTTACATCGATTTTCTTCAGTGATAGCTTATCTTTTTTCTAATTAAACGGAGCTTTATGTAAAGAAAAAATATCTGAAAAAAAAGTTGTGGTTTTGGAATGCTGCCCTCGCAAAGAGTAATTTTTTTCATATTTTTTCATAAAAAAAAACAAAAATCTGAAATGATGAGCTAATATCTCGAAAACTATATCGTTGAGCAAAAAATAATGTATGATGCATTTATAGAAAATTTTATCGTCTTTCCGATTCTGTAAACTTGTTTGCAATTGCTAGACCCGTTCGTGAGATATAAGTAATTAAATGGAGCCATCTTTTTGGTTTTTTCGAATAACGGAAAATTGCAAATATCTCAAAACGGTACCATAGAATGAAAAATGAACTCGATTTTCGAAATCAGGGGGTGGTTTTACATACGAATTTCATAACGGCGTCTCTGGTAAATTTTGGCCGTCGACAAGTGTTATTGGAAGTTAGGACGAGAAAAAGGCAAGCTGTAAAGTAAACCTTGTATCATTCCAGATCATAGATATATAACGCATACGCGCTAATATTTTCTATTTGAACGAAAACTAGAATAAAAAAGGGAAATTTTAATCATTCAGAAACAGGATTTTCACAATCCGTACAGACATTTCCGAAATTTTTTTTTCTTGTTTTTAATTTTTTTAATTTATTATTTTGCTGTTTTTCTTTATTTAACTTTATTCTTGTCGATGAAAGAAAACTTTTTCTCCACGAATAACTACTTCCTTAGAAAAATGGGCGCATCACCGGTTCTTGCATGCTGAGTATTTTCAAAGACGGAGCTTGAGTATCAATACACGTGTCGTTAGAAAGAGGGGTTTACCTCCGTTCCAACTCGCAAATAATTTTTGTGCTGGCCAAAGCAAGTTTTGAAAATGGGACGACAGTATGCCCACTTCAAATTATCACAAATAAGCAAAAGCATTAAGATAAGTTCTTGAAGGTCAAATGAAAACCAATCAGCTATAACTTTAAAAATAATGCCACCTCTTTTAAAAATTCGGATTTTTCCGAAAACGGGGTTGTAAGTGGATTGTATAGTTGGTAATTCTTTACTTTAGCTCACAACCGCTAAAACTCGTCCAAAAGTATCGGTAAAGGGTGTCCACAGACGCGCTTTGAACCCAGGATCACGAATCCGAAAGCGGAAATTTAAAATTTTATTTCCTTCCAGAGATATTTGCAAACAAAATTGAAAATTTGCATGTGGTTGTTGTAATTTTGATGATTTTGTTGTAACCACAAAAAAAGGGTTCTGCACGGATATAGTTTTGGTCTCCAAACCGGTGTTGGACCCACCCAGGGTAATTTTTTATAATCGCAGCCGAAAGCCGCCAATGCAGAAAGGGGTTCGACGCAAAAATACTATGGATCACACTCCCGGTTTCGGAGCTCTCCGAGGTCATTTTTCGGTTTTTTGGAAATATCTTTTGACAGAAATAAAATTCGTGGTCCTGGGTCCAAAACGCGTCTCCTGATATTTTTATACGAGTTTTAGCAATTGTGAGCTAAAGTAAAGAATTACCGTATAGTTCTCGCTCTACATATATGTTGCTGCTATTTTCGTGTTCACAACTGTATGTGTAGCAACACTTCAAGCATATACTGGAATATAAGACGAGTGTACGTTAGTTAATTTCGGTTGTATTTTTTTATACGCCAATGTATATTTAAATATATGAAAAATCTTAACACGAAGATTAATGATTTCACTAACGTACGCGCATTACCTCAACACACCTTTCAGAGTAAGATGAGAGCAATGCGCCCGAATTGGGTGCTAAAATCAATAATGCCACATGATGCAAATTGAAAAACCACCAAATAAGTTTGCAAAACACCAAAATATTTATTGAACCATTTGACCTCGTGTACTTAATATATGGTTGAAAATAAACTTTTTCGTATGCTCCAGTTTAAAAGAATAATTTTAGATAGAAAAAAGGTCAAACTTAAAAAATTTGTCTGAGTTTATTAACCCTTAAAATCGAAAGACCAAATTGAGCTAGACAAATTCTGATTTTTAATTTATAAGCATAATAAATAACAAGTAAATGTGTCGAAGTTCGGGTGTGACGGTACATTATATACTCAGCGTAAGCTTCAATTGTACATTTCATTTCAGATAAATTACTTTGTTACAAAACACGTGGCACCGCCCGTTTAAAAAAAAAAAAATGTCTCCCCATTTCCTCTTACAGTAAAACTTAACAAGTGAAATATCATTGATTCAAAACAATTTTTTGCTAAGTTATAGCTTATTATTCTAGTCTACGACCCTTTTAAACATGTTTTCTGTCTAATTTGCCGTGGTCTTTAACCGATCCCGTCCATTTTTAATAGAAATATTTTCTGCTATAAAATAAATATGTGTACACAATTTCATTACGATCCTTTAATTTTTCTTCGAGTTATGGCTCCCGAAGCATAGAAAATTGCCTAGTCATAAAAGGGGCGGTGCCACACCCATTTTTTTAAATTTGAAGTTTTTCCTATTTATTGTTATAAATCCACTTGGGAAATGAAATACCATTGATATAAAGAAAGCTCTTTTTTGCAAAGATATAGCTTATTTTATTCATCCATGACTCTTTTAAAAATCTTTTATATAAAAGTGGGCGTGATCCTTAACCGATTTCGTACTTTTTCTTCAAGGCATACCTTATAGTAAAGGAAACCTGTCTGACGAATTTTGTTACGCTAGGTTTAACCATTTTTGATTTATGATTAATAATATTTGTAAAATTGATTTTATTACAAGTGGGCGGTGCCACGTCCATTTAAAAAAAAAATTTTAAATTTTTATCAAGAGTTTCAATATCAGTCCACATGTCAAATTTCAACATTCTAGGTGTATTATTTACTAAATAATAAGGGTTTTTGTGTTTTCCAAAATGTTATTTATATAGAAAGTGGGCGTGGCTATCATCCGATTTCGCTCATTTTCAATACCAATCTATTCTAGGTCAAGATAAGTTCGTGTACCAAATTTGGTGAATATATCTCAATATTTACTCAAGTTATCGCGTTAACGGGCTGGAGGCCATGGCTGAATCAATTTTTTTTTCGATACTGATGATTTTGATATATGGAAGTCTATATCTATCTCGATTCCTTTATACCGTTTCCAATCAAAGTTAATATACTCTGTGTGCAAAGCACGCTGAGTATAAAAATACAGCGTAACCACTTGTTAATAAATAATAAACCATTTGCGTTATGCTAAATTTAAAATAATAAAAAATGTTAACAGCTAAGCCAAAACATAGTTTATTTTTATGAGGAAGTTCGGTCACTCCAAAAATATACCCGTTGTATGTACTTATGTGTGTACGCTTATAAACATGTGTTCATATCTATGTTAAGACACGAATTCGCACCTTGAATTGCGTTATTTATTAGGATATGTAAGTATTAATATGAATTAGGGATGTTCTAAAATAATTTGGGAACGAAGATAAAAATGTGTTCCACAATTTTTTTATAAATTAAATAAAAATTCGCTACACAACAGTAAATCATAAAAAATTGATTTAATTGAGTATAAAAAATTATAAACTAAACAATTTGTTTACTTTAGGTATACATAACTTTATTTTGAAAACATTTTGTTTCACAAAGGCTTCAACCGACACACCAGCATAACAAAGCGAAATTAAGCTATCTATTCTGGCTTAAAGGAAACAGAAAATGGCATAGTTGATTAAAGCTTGTAGACAAGAAAGAACTGATAGGCCTATACCTGAGCCGTAGTATCATGTTCCTTCAAATAACACATTGTTCTACACGATCTAAACAGGTATCAAAACTGAGACTGGAACATAGGCTTCAAGAGCACGGAGCAATGGTTACACCAGCCTTTAAAAAATCAATTAATAAATAAGAGTAAGCTTTGAAATATCAGGAACTATACCTAAATTATTATACTCTGCTTCCAAAAAGATCCGAAATGTAGAAAAAATTTGAAGTTTCATTAAATTCGGAGTCTGTAATATTTCAATACCCAAAAAAGCTTTAACCATTAAAGGTCTGCTAGTTTTCAAAGTTTTTATTGATTTAAAACCTGGTGGTACCGATTCATAATTCGTTTTTCAATACGGTCTAATGTACATGCACATATGGCAGATATAGCACGAATGAAAGTCCGTATCAAATAGATAAACTTATATTAAGAGGACATAGTACGTCACACATTGGCAGTAAAATTTTAGCAAATAAACTAACAAACTTTTTATTATCAATTTACAAATACAACTTTACAACTAAAATAGAATCAATAACAGTATATTGATAAAAGTAAACAATTTCAAGTCTAGTCGAGCAAAACGAAAAGCTGTTGAAAGGTTCAATGATAAATATAGTGCATGTATATATTTATATTTGAAATTTGTACAACAAATTTAGCATGATAAAATGATTTAAAATACGCTTACAGTCATGTGCATTAAATTAGCGACAGCACAGAGTTATTCAACACAGAGTCAACGATCTGGTCTCTGGAAGAATATTACTCGAGGCTAGAAGGTACAAAATTGTTAATCGTAAAAAAGTTGTTTACTCTCTGTAATTATGAAATATGTTTTCATGCGATCAATTATTTGAAGTTAGGGCTATTATTTGGTATTTGAACGAAAATTAGAATAAAAAGAGAAATTTAAAAACGGATGTCCACTTCTTCATTTAACTTTATTAAAAAAAAAAAAAATAAATGTAAGGCGCGATAACCTCCGAAGAGATCTAAGGCCGAGCTTCTCTTCCAATTTGCGTCGTGCTCCTCTTGATTTTCCCTACTTTATTCTTGTCGATAAAAAAAACTTTTCCCGCACTAATAACCACTTCCTTAGAGAAATGGGCGCGTCGCACAGTGTCGCGAAGCGGCCAAAAGTCAAAAAAGTTCATCGATATTTTTATAAAACTTTGACAAACGATGGGGAATACCTCCACTAAATCATTTCGAACAGAATTTTTAATAATATAATTACGCGCTTTTATCGGGACTTCCTTAAACCTGGAATTTTGTTAATTGATAATTTTGCCCACGGTTTTTTATGAAAAACATCACTGAAACAAACTTAAATTCAGAGTTTCTTAGTAAATGTAAATATCTCAAATGAGTTTTTCATTATATTTGGAAGTTTTCCATAAATGGCAACCCTACTTTTTTATTTATTCATCGTTCAGGTGATGAGTACCGTTACTTTTTATAAGTGGGAAAAATTAAGTGAAAGAATAAAAAAAACTCATCCTAACTCCAACACAATTTTTGGATATATTGTCACAAATAATGTTAGCTCAAAATTAAGACTAGTGAGAATGTGCGCTAAGTTGCGATATTTACACTTTCTTACTTTATAGTGATATCTGCTATTGCGGTTGGCGATGTTTCTGACGTGTGGTTTTTCTTTTGCAAAGGAATGACGTTTACAAATTCTGTTACACATATTACAAATTTCATAAATTTTAAATCAGACCAAAAATTGAATTTTTCCAATGTAAAAGTAAATAAACGTTAGTAGCATGCATATTGAAGCTGCAGTTTTAGTTTTACCACCCACTAGTGTAGGGGGCGTGGCAGTCGTCCAATTTTGTTTATATTTAAAAAAATTTTATCTACAGTAAGTGTAGGCTCCATGATGAACTACAGCGAAATTGTAGCACAAGTATTTTTGGCCGCGCTTATATGGGATCGCGACACTGTGCGTCGCCGTCTCTTGCAGGCTGAGTATTTCGAAAGACGGAGCTTGAGTATCAATATACGTATCGTTAGAAAAAGGGGTTTACCTCCGTTCCAACTCGTACAATGTATGTATGTATATCAACAAAAATGTGCTTGCCAAAGCAAGTTTTGAAAATAGGGAGACAGTATGACCACTTCAAATTATTTCAAAAATGAGCAAAAGCATTTACATAAGTTCTTGAAAGTCTAATGAAAACATATCAGTTATAACTTTAAAAATAATGCCACTTCTTTAAAAAATTCGGATTTTTCCAAATATATGTTGCTATCTTGTTCACAACTGTATGTGTAGCAACACCTTCAAACGTATACTGGACGAGTGTACGTTAGTTAATTTGGGTTGTATTTTTTATACGCCAATATATATTTAAATATATGAAAACTCTTAACAAGAAAATTAATGATTTCACTAACGTGCGCGTATTACCTCAACACACCTTTGAGAGTAAGATGAGAGCAATGCGCCCGAATTGGCTGCTAAAATCAATGATGCTACACCGCAAATTGAAAACCAGAAAATCAGTTTGCAGAATACCAAAATATTTATTGTACCCTTTGATCTCGTATACTTAATAAACGGTCGATAATAAACTTTTTCTTATGCTCTAGTTTAAAAGAGTAAATTTCGATAGCAAAAAAGGTGAAACTAAAAAAATGGGGCTGAGTTTATTAACCCTTAAAATCGAAAAACAAAATTGAGCTAAGCCAATTGTGATTTTAAATTTTTTAGCATAATAAATAAAAAATGTAAATTAGAATGGGTACAATTTTTAACTTCGAAATATTCATACATATATTTACATTGTGGCGAATTTTAGCATAACTATGTTGTTGGTAAATAAAGGCACAACAACAATAAAGCAAGCTGCCACTCTTGTGCACATGAATAAATCAATCATCATTTACACACATACATACAAGGCAACGAAGAGATATCTCACAAACATATGTAATCATTAGCTGAAGTAGTTACTCACACATAAACCTGCATATGGCTATAAGAAAAACATAAACTACAAATATACATGTAATTTAAGAGATACAAGCTAATTTAATTTGCCGGCATTTTATTTCTTCCATAAAAAACAGGAACTATCTCGTTTAAGGATGGAGGAACATTTATCAACATGTATCATTAAGAAGGAACAAGACAGTACTGTGTTGATTGGAATCTGGTGCATTCCAACAACGTAAAAATATGCTTTTTCATGAGTCACTGACCGGAATCGTATGCATTCCGGCAGTATAATCTTATGGGTCAGGCATCGAGCTGATTGGAATCCGGTGCATTCCAACAACACAGGTCATGTTACTTTTTTATGCCATGTGATGGCGTATTCTCATTGCACTACTCTTAGCACAGCCGGATTCCCATGACATGCTGATTGGAATCTTGTTGCATTCCAACAGGAAGATTGGAATCCACTGCATTCCGAAATCATGCTGAGCGGAATCTGATGCATTCCGCCAGTATACGATCTCGGTATAAGATCTTATTCCTGCTCATATTTCTTATTATTATTATATTCCGAAATTAAAGAGTAATGTTCATTAATATATATTTATTTGTAATATAACATTGTTGAAATCTCGATATATCTTAAATTTTATCTTTTGAGTTGTATATTTATATATCTTTTATATTATGCAGTCGACCATAGTTTGTCGTCGACTTTAAATAATAAATAAATAAATATATGTATGTGTAGATGGTACCCAAGCAGGAGATACAAAAGTTCTAGAAGGTGAAACGTCTAGACCTTCAGAGAAATATACGAACGAAGCAACGGAGAGTATAAAAGCAGCGCAAGCTGAGTAATCAGTTATGTTTTGATTTACGCACGCTATTGGTTGTGAAGTATAATTGTCAAGTACTACTCCCAATGTTATCTAAATAAAGACCAGTTTGCAATACTGAATATTGGAGTGATTTATTCGACAGTTTAGCAATTCGAACGTTAGCAGAAGGTTTCAGATAAGCGGAATTTCCCAAAATTCGTTACAATATGTTTTTGAGGATTACTTTGGAAAAGTGAAAATAACGTTTTAGCTTTTTAATGACTTTTCTAAATAAAGTTTGCTTGGTCCACTTCCATTGTGTGTTACTGCTCGAACTCAAAATTTTAATAGAGGAAATCATTTCGTAGCAACACGCCTTCATAAGAGCCAATTCTTAAAAGAAAGATAGGTATTAATGGTTTAAAATATGTTTGCCTACCAAATGCTACAGCTTACCAAAGAACCTATAAATCTACTACGATCGAAACAACCGTACCACAACGGCAACGCTGACCCAAAGTGACACCTTTTATGTAGATAAGAATATTTGGTTACAGATACGTATGTGTGTAAATATGTTGTGCTTACAATTTTCTACTGAAGATGGGTTAGGTATGTGAAGAAGCACTGTTGTAATTGGAAAATGCGCGGGACGCGAGGCATTTCAGGTAGCGGGCATGACGGAGTGATAGCTATTTAATAATAAAATTTGAATACCGGCACAAGCTAGTTTGTACGCCCGCATGGCCCGCAACAGCCAAATTTGTGCGCAACATAGAGCGGATTTAATGCGCCGAAAAGAGTGTGATTCACTTACACATCAGCTAAATAGAATAGTATGGTATACCGATGGCTCGAAGACGCCAGAGGGGATTGGACCCAGAGCCAAGATATCAACGCCTCTGGGAGCACACCCGAGCATTTTTCAAGCGGAAGTATTCGCTATAAGCCAGTGTGCTGACCTGAACCTTCAGCGCGAATGCTCCAATGAAACAATTGCCATACTCAGTGACAGTCAGGCCGCCCTCAAGGCGATCTCGGCGTCTGAAATAAAATCAGCACTAGCCCTTGAGTGCGTTGAAAATCTAAATCAAATAGGAGCACACAACAAACTGTTGTTGACTTGGGTTCCTGGCCACAGGGCAGTGAAGGCAATGAGCAAGCGGACAGCCTGGCAAGAGGAGCAGCAACGACACGACCTATTGGTCCTGAGCCGTTCCTGCCAGTAGGCCCGCAGGAAATCAGAGGGCATCTACTAGTAGAAGAAAGGGAAAAGAGGGAAGAACACTGGCGCAATATGCCAGGCCTGAGGCAATCTAAGTTACTGCTGGAACAGCCACATGCAGAAGCTGGGCATACTATCGACCAACACATGCCGATTTTGTGATCGATCAGCGGAGACGGCGGAACATGTGGTCCTGGAATGTGACGCAATTTCAAGACGTAGGGCTAAGTTTTTGGGCTCTCCATGGCCAGAGCATTCTCACATCAAATCCCTCATGCCAGGTGAACTGCTAGGGTTCATCAGAGAAGTCGGCTTGGATGAGGTGCTGTGAAGCAATTGAGGGCACAATAGACCAAAGGTCGCAGTGCGATCCTCAATTAATTATCTATCTATCTATCTATCTACACATATGTGTAATATAAAAAAATATTAAATTCAAATTTACATATATGACCCGGCCTATGAAAAGGTGGCTTATGACTCAAAAAGGAAATTGCGGGAAACAGCTGTTAAAGATAAACAATGCATTTCTTCAGTTTCTTAGTAGCAGTAATTTTTTTTTTGAGTCATAAGCCATCTTTTCATAGGCCGGGTCACATATATGCTTGTATACCTTATTTGTCAACCAATTATATGTATCTAATATAATGTTATTTCCAGCAAAATTCGTATTGTCGAATTTACCGGAAACGGAATTTGAACTTAATAGTCGGTTAAATATACAAATAGAAAATTTGTTTTTAACATATAGGAATATGTAAATTGAGTGGCAACTTATTGTCGAAATAGTAAAGAAAATATTTACATCAGAAACTGCAAAATCTCCATTACTGTTACTGTAAGTATTACATCATTTAATGTGAATTTTACATAAGGAAACTAAAAATATATTGCTTTTATGTAACGTAAAGCACACTATTCACTTTTTGTATTCAAATTTGTATAGAGCCGGAACAGCCCCACTAAAGCTTCCTCTTTTTTACCGTTAGCAGAGGTACCATATGCAAAGCTATACAAATTTGTGGGCAGAATTTCTAGAAAATGTATTTTCATTAAAACCAGAACTCTGGGCAAATGTACACTTTAATATCCCATAATACGAAGAGCTTGTGACAACATATGCCCTCTCAGATCGGCTTAGAACTTGTCGGTGTATAATATATGTACATATGTATGTAGGTCATGTATCCATGTATTCATCCAAGATGAAAATATCTTCACCAAACCGGATATTTTTTTTGGGTCATATGAAAGGTGATAATGAAGCTTAAACATACATATGTGCATACATACATACAAACTATTTACTATTACTAGAACTAACACCGAAAAATACGATAACGAGTTTTTCGTCTAACTGATAATATCAAAGCCACTGACAGTAATTACATATATACACTCCATCATTTATTACATTAAGGTGCGCCTTAATTGCAGAAGTTTAATTTTTGATAAGCTGTAAAGCAGCTTCGGTATAACTGAGTGCTTTCAACTTCAGGTTGTCGATTGTCTGCTTTGCAAACTATTTGAATTGAAGGGGATGGATAGAGGGAGGTTAAAGGCGTAGGTATACCAGTAGGTCAGCCATAGAGTTGCACGTTAGTACGCTGTAATTTCTTCCGATAAAGTATCATGAGTTCGAGGTGAAGGTATGATATTTTTGTTATGGGCAGAAGAAGTATTCCGAGCTGAAGTATTTGATTCTGCCGTGTGATATCGCAGTGTTAATCGGACCGCACCTTTTTTTGAGTAATCGTAAACGCTTTACGAAGAATTCCTTTAATACTCCTAAAAAGTACTGGGATACTGAAATACTTCAACATATCCTCACTCACACATATATATATATACATACATAACATAATTTTTTTTATGGAATGTATTTTTTGGAATGTTCCAGAATGGCTAAATTTTCTAATTAAGAATTAGAAAGTGGTGTTAAATCCCATCAACATCTTCAAAAAAATTTAATGAGCGCGTAGTGGTTTTGTTTGGAACTCCTCATATGTGGTACTTAGTATCTATAATTCTCTCTCATTGCTGTGGTTCTTCAAACATTATGTAATATGTACATACCTAATTCTCCAATTAATTTCCAAATCACATTTTAACGTTATCTTACCAATGGTAGGTATCGTTGTAACAATTTCGCCTAATTTGAGTTTGTACAAAATTGTGGTTTTACCAGCGGCATCTAATCCGACCATCAATATCTCCTCATTTCCTTTTTACCGAATAATCCTTTAAATAGATTTGCAAAAACGTTCCCCATTTCGATAAAGTTTTTCAATTGTTGTTATTATTGTACTCCGTTTCTTCTTTTGTGATTAGAGCGGACGTTAAACTTCCGAGTTATAGTACTATACTAGATTATTGGAATTGTTCGTTCAGCAATAGTCGATCCGAGCTTCTGCACGTCTTAACTGCAGGCGGATTTTATGAATATCAAAGAAATTGGCTGTAAAAATAAAGTTTTGAAAAAAGTAAACACATTTATTATTTGCACGAAGGGAGAATTTCAATTGTTTAATATCAAAGATGATGAGAATTGTTAAACTTTTAAAGTGGCTAGGCGGTTGGAAATCGTAGTTACTAGAAAAACATGTGGATACAACTTTTCGGGATATAAACCAGTACGCCACATACTAGACTTCTTGCACTGCTACCGCAAGCCATTAAGCCGATCCTCTCACTCAGAAGCTGTCGGTTTTTTGGACTGTAAGCTGTATGAGAAGGTTTGAGAGTATTGAAAACGCAACACTAAACAACTTTTTTACTGGAAGAAAAAAATTTTTTTTCGTCATTGCCCGATTTTCACCTTTTTCTTGCGGAACGGCCAAAGCACCACCCTACGTCAAATACACGACGAAATTGAAAAGAGTGAAAGAAAATGTGTAGCAAAAACGTAAGAGCGTAATTCTAAATTTAAGTAGAAACGTTAAACGTAAACATAGAAGTTAACAAAACGCAAAAGCCAGTAACTTCGGCAATGGGAAATAGCGCGACAAAAATGTCGCTAATACACCATACCAATAATAAGTGAAAAGAGATAACGGATCCCAACAAACATAACATAAACAATCTCAAATGTAAGGGGAAATCGTTAACAGAGAAAGTTGAACATAGTCATCATTGTGAATGACTAAGTGTGATATCTTATCTGTCAACTGCCTGACAGGACAATTTGGCTACTTTTTAGCGTTTTGACAGGGTGTTCAATAAGGCGGCGCCTATCTTCAGCGGGTGATAGAAAGAGATACAGAATTAGACAGAGATAGTCAATTACAAATCAGGTGATCCATTCACTTTGGAATTTTGACGTCTATGCAGAAGATATCGCACTTAGTTATCATTCACAATGATAGTCATGTGCTAATTAAAGCTGGAGACATTGGTGCTTTATCGGTAACCGTATCGGTAACCTTTTAACAGCTGATTCGACCAACCTTATGAGAATCAATGCAATCGATTGGTGCCGCTAAGGTCGTAACCGTATCGTAGCCGACCAATTGGGTTTTGGGTTACCGTCGTAACGATAAACAGCTGATTACGTTAGGGATACGGATACAGCGATACGACATACGGCACCAATGACTCCGGCTTAAAGCAGATGAAAGGCGTGTTTCGCACGAAAATACTATCAGGCAAATTCTTAACAAAAATTATTAGCGATTTCCTTATATACAAAAAAAAAATATATATATATATATATATATATATATCCTTGGGTGTTTTTTCACATCTCCCCTTCCTTTTATTCTGAACAATGATTGAAAAAAGAAATCAGGTCCATGGAGAAAAGTAGTTATTATGAATGTGCTTGAAAAGGAGATTTTTCTGCAATTTTTTAAGTTTTTTCATTTGCTAATTTGAAGGAAATGCACCAAAATAGTTAAAGTTAATTCTTTCTGTAACGAAAAAACACTAGTTTGTACAAATTTGTGCTAAAATTCATAAATATTCTACCACAATACTCTTTATTTTAAGTTGGAAAGTTTATAAATAAGCATGGAAGATCTCTAGGTGAATTTGATGCAGCCATTGAGAAACTACGCAGGGATGTGACGAAAGAGAGAGCTGAATGTAAGCAGGCAACTGCAGCGGATTTGTGTTATCCTGCAATATTATGCTCCTCTGTTGATGCTCTTGAATTTTATACTCATTTCATCCAATGCCATATGAAATGAAATACTGAGCATTGTTTATATTTTATTTCCAAATTTTATACAAATACGCAACCATAAATAAACTTCAATTTCAAGATAGAAATGCGCAAGGCGAATTCAGTACCAGGTGTTGTTATCCCAACAGCTGATTGTTTCTCGTGGTTGTTGTAATTTTGATGATTTTGTCGTTACCCACAAGAAAAATTGTGGGTAAAAGTGTTTTGCGCGGATATAGTTATGGTCTCCAAACCGGGCCTTTTTTCGGTTTTATGGAAATAACTTTTGACATAAATAAAATTTTGAATTTCCGCTTTCAGATTCGTGGTCCTGGTGGCCAAAACGCGTCTTTTGACACCTCTCTAGATATTTTTGGTCGAGATTTAGTTGTACCCTAAAGTAAACAATTACCTTTGTTTTTATCAAAAGATATTCCCAATAAAATTGAACAATGGCTCCAGAGCGCTCTGCATACAAGTTGCAAATCATACAGCCCTACTCTAAATATTCCTTTTCTCCTAGGGAGAACAATAATTTGGGAAAAGAAATTTAAAATTTCGTGCGCATTTGCAAGGCGAATGCATACCTTTCATCAAAACGCGTCTTTTGACACCCTCTCGATATTTTTGGTCGACATTTAGCAGTTGTCCTCTAAAGTAAACAATTACCAAAGCAAAGATTTCAGCACCAGCTTTTGAATTCACGAGTCGGGAGCCAAAATGTGTCTTTAGTATTTGGAACTGCCCATAATTTTGAACTTTGTTCGAGAAAGCCGTCAATTGTTATTTTAGCACATCCATTTGATACTGAAAGAAAATGTTCATTGGGAGTTTTGACCATATCGGTTTCAATTCACCATGCCATAAGTGGTGATCAATACACAAGCGGCGATTGGTTTTTGGGAAACCCACCTTTAACCCAAATCCATATGGTGAGCCATCCATCTTTATTCCGTATTCAGAAAAAAAAACCAAGGAAAAAATAAATGCATTAGCAATTCAAAGATAATACTTTTTAACCTTAGTAGCCTTGATGTGATTGTAAACGACGTTAAAAGGCAAAGAACCAACATTTTACAATACGTGTATATGCAGGCATAAATTTAACGAAACCGGCTAACTACAATTTGCAATTGCATTCAATTTACACTGCACCTATTAAATATGCTTTAATTGTATTGCCTTATTATGAATTGGAAAAGCTTTCTCATTTCTTTCGAAAATCTTTTAAAAGTCAAAACACTGTCCTTCCTCCATAAATTGATACACACGAAGGAACCTGACTATCTATATCGTAAGCTTATTTTTCTGCAATCATAAAGATCGGTGCTTCTTCTTAAGCACATTAGATACCACACGCTACCCTCAGCGCCAATTCTTTGTTACTGCAATACGTCTTTGGAACTCCGTACCTACAAGTCTTCGACTCTTTAAGTAATGCTCTGCACTTCAAAAAAGAGCTAACATCATTTTTTAACTCTTAAACTGGATCTCAAATTGTTGCTGTTAAAATGTTCATTTCTAAGTTCTTTTCATTCTCTGTGTCTTCTTTCTTTATTTGTTAAGTACTATTCGATCTATAACCAGCCAAAAGTTATGATCACTATTGCTGTATTAGGTAATAGTCTAGTTGAGGAGTCGACTGCTAATACGCGTCAAAAAATATCGAGAAGTGGCATAAGACGCGTATTAATCTCGAGAACAATAATCGGAAGACGGAAAAGAAAAATTTTGTCTCTGCCCGGAGATATTTGGAGTTGAAGTTAGCGATTTTCATGTGGTTGTTGTTGTGTTAGTACCCCCAAAAAAATTTGTGCATCACCGTGGCGGCGGCCGAAGGCCGCCAACGCAGAAAGGTGTTCTGCGCAAAAATAATATGGATCCCACCTCCGGTTTCGGAGGTACCCGCGGGTCTTTTTCCGGTTTTTCGTTAATATCTTTTGAAGTTAAAATTTTTATTCTCCGCCTCCGGATTATTAATACTGATGTCAAGACGCGTCGTTTGACACCTCTCTCGATATTTTTGGTAGCGTATTACCAGTCGACCCCTCAACTAGACTATTACCCTGTATTTTAATAATTTATTAATTACTTTTCTTTAGTTTTAAGATTTACATTTACATACATAAATATTTCACCATTATCCGTTATATTTAATTTGATTAATCTAATTTATTATTATTACAAATGTTCAATTTTTATAACTCATGACTAGCACTGTTAAATAAGTTGTCAAAATTGTTGTGCTAGGAACAAATTTTCAAATAAATACATACATACACTTTTCCTTTTGTAACAATTTGAGCAGAAAACAAATTCAACACGAAGAGGATAGCATGATGTCGCTTTTCAGAAAGAAAAACATGAGGAAACTTGCAATCACCGACTGCAGAAAATTATACCAAATTTACAATTACGCTTTACCGTCCTATAATAACAATTTTTATATATTTGAAATAAATTATTATACGCACCAAATAACAGTGTCTAATTCACGCACTTAAATTTCTCAAATTTTATTTAATTCAACTTGGAAATGTCAGCGAAAATCACAGAGCAAGAAATACACGAACACACCAATTCAAAGTACGCTATTTGACATACGTATTAATTTATTAGCTCACCACGAAAAATTTCTCACCTCGCCATACAAGAAAAATTTAAAAAGAATAAACTATAGTGACAAAAAAAATTGCGTTCGAAATTTGAAGGCATTCTACCATTTAAACGAAGAGTACTACCACACGCTTCAGTAATTAGCTTGAATGAGCTAAAAACAACGAAAAGTTGCCACGTCGTGTTTAGCTCGTGTGGTGTTTAGATAATGCGTTAATGAATGCGTCAACACGAAATATTTGCAAAAGTTGTAACGATGTTAGATAAAAAGTTGTTCTGTATTAAATAGCATAGTTAGCTTCAAAACAGTAATTCAGATTAAATAAACGCTATCGGCTTTAAATTCGGCGTTCCTGAAACTTCATTTTTGGCCAAAACTTTCACATATACATTTATGTTTTTCGTGAACCTTTGGGCAGCAATCAATATTTTTCAACATTTGCAATTCCATTCTTCATCGTCCTTCTCTTTTTTCTCCATCTTTCGTGGAATTTTGCTGCAGCAGTTAAAAAGTATCACAATGAATGTTTCCAAAATCACCTTTTTTACGTAATCCACTTGTGGAGTCACAAATTCTCAGGAGGAATGTAAGTTTGATTAAACTGCAATTAGTTTTGAATTTATTAAAAAACACTTTATGCAAAATTGTGTGGAGAACACGCCGGAAATTGCTCGCGAAAGCAAAAGTGAGAGGGAGATATTTCATTGGTGAAACTGATTACAGAGTTGCCGTTGATTTATGTAAGGAGCGGTCAACGGTATAAAGCCGAAAAATATCAGCACAAAAACGTTTTCACCACATCCACCTTGTCATTCATAATATCCATCTGAGGAATTTGAAGTGGCCCGTTTATTAAAATTTTCGGAATTGGGTTTGCAACGAAGTAAGAGCTCGGCTATTCTTCTGATGAGCTGTGCTCTAAAATAAACCGTTAATTACCAAGTCTCTAGTTTTTTTTCTCACACGTATCACGACCAGAACTACGGCCACTTTTTTGTCAACGTGGACTAAAGGCTCTGCAATTGCCTCCAATGTTTATAGTCGCAACAAAATCCCCCAGCCGCTTACTGACAGTATATGTATATAACACAAAGATAGGTTTTTGTTGTTGTTGTTTTAACGATAAAGACGCTCCCTGAAGGCTTTGGGGAGTGTTATCGATGCAGATGGTCCTTTGAGGGATATACATCCGGTAAGAAAGCACCATTAAGATACTAGCCCGACCATCTCGGGAACGATTAGTATGACCACAATAAACCTTCTAGGGCCATCCCGCCCTCCCATCTCCTAGTTCCATGAGGAACTTGGGGTTGCCAGAGCCTCGGCTGCTAAATATGTGTATGATACACTCATATTTGTAACAGGATTCTCCTCGCGTCGGTGAGTTTGACAATTGGGTTGCGGAAGCTTTGAAGCTATAAAGCTTTTTTTGCGTCAGTTAAAGCGATTGGACAACGGATAATTAATTGAGGATCGCACTGCGACCATTGGTCTATTGTGCCCTCAACTGCTTCACAGCACCTCATCCAAGCCGACTTCTCTGATGAACCCTAGCAGTTCACCTGGCTTGAGGGATTTGATGTGAGAGGGCTCTGGCCATGGTGAGCCCAAAAACTTAGCCCTACGTCTTGAGATTGCGTCACATTCCAGGAGTATATGTTCCGCCGTCTCCGCTGATCGATCACAAAATCGGCATGTATTGTTCGATAGTATGCCCAGCTTCTGCATGTGGCTGTTCAGTCTGCAGTGTCCTGTAAAAATAGCTGTTAGGATCCTCAGGTTATCTTTCCACAGGCCCATTAATGCCCTATATCGAGTTGTGTTGTAGCCCCCCAGCAGTAACTTAGATTGCCTCAAGCCTGGCATATTGCGCCAGTGTTCTTCCCTCTTATTCCTTTCTTCTAATAGTAGATGCCCTCTGATTTCATGTGAGCCTACTGGCAGGAACGGCTCAGGACCAATAGGTCGTGTCATTGCTGCCTTCCTTGCCAGGCTGTCCGCTTGCTCATTGCCCTCCACTCCCCGGTGGCCAGGAACCCAGGCCAACAACAGTTTGTTGTGTGCTCCTAGTTGATTTAGCTTTTCAACGGACTCAAGTACTAGTGCTGATTTTATTTCAGACGCCGAGATCGCCTTGAGGGCGGCCTGACTGTCACTGAGTATTTGGACAACGGATACTGTGTTACGCGCCGCCTATATAGGCTCCCGACTTACAAAATACCCATTGGAGAAACTAACGGGACTGCTAAAACTCCACACTCAGAATTGCAGCGGCGTGCCGGGGTTAGAATATACAAACCCGCGGTAGGTATGCCTGTCGTAAGAGGCGACTAAAATACCCAATAGATTCAAGGGGTTGTGTAGCGCAAATCTTTTAGGGGGCTACCAGCGCAATATACAGCTTCTCCAACCCAATTGTCAACACCACCTATTCGTGGCAAATCCTGTTTCATTAACAGCCGAAGCTCTGGCGACACCGAACTCCTCATGTATCTAGAGGGTGGGAGGGCGGTATGGCTTAGAAGGTCGCATGTGGTCATAACAAATCGTTGCCGAGATGGTCGGGCTTTGTACTGAAACGTACCGGATCTGCATCCGGCAAGGGACCATCAACATCGACAACACTCCCAAGGCCTTCGGGGAGTGTCCTTATCGCCACAACAACAACAACAACATGTCTTCAGTTTTTCGGTGCAGAAAGCAGCCATTTGATCAAAATAGGACAGTGCTTGGGTGTCTTCCTTATTCTCGTCTAAACAAGTTCATTGTACACCTTCCAGTGGAGACCAAACCATAATTTTTGTATTAATGACGAATTGTAGTGAGGGACTTAATTGCTAGACATCTTTCCTAGCGTCAATAATCAGTTCGTCACTTAGACGGTACTTGAATGCAAATACTTCTCATAGTGGCCCTCCAGATTAAACTCCAGAAACTAATTATTTTTGCCTGTTCCAGCCAAATCAAATAGATGAGGTAATGAGTTGGTTATGCTGACCACCAACAGTCACAAGTTATCGCATCAACACACTTCAAACTACCGTTTCAGCATTTAAACAGAAATTACAACAGATCTTACATGAAAGGTATACACAGACCCCGATGGTCTATGAAATACCCTTTATTCCCGAGGCACTATGTATATAGCCTTTGCCCGTTAACATCCCTGATTTCAAACAAAAACAGACGGAAATACAGCGTGAAATCATCGTAGATAGTTCCTGTGGCGCTGCACTACTACGGGGCGCTCATCTTTATGCGCCTGGGGTTCTTGCAATGGAAGCGGACACTAAGATCGATGAGAAAGTTTTGGTCTATGCTGATTTGGCCGGAAAGTGTAAACAAGGCACTAATACACGATATGAGGCGCTGCACAAGCTTTACTTAGGTATTGGAATCGTTCGAATGCAAAGACATCAGATATTTGGACCTCCAGCTAGTAACGCGCTTGAGCCCTTAAAAGGTACTGCGGTAGAAATGATTGAAACGATATCGGGTGTGCCTGCCATTGGAATCTCAGCTGTAAGGAGGCATTGCTACAAAATCTACCGTCTATACTATGTGTGCGTGTATTGCAACCCCGTCCCGGAGAACGAGTTTTAGATATGTGCGCTGCTCCGGGCAACAAGACGACACTTATTGCAGAGTTAATGGGTGATGTAGGCGAAATAATAGCAATCGATAAGGTGGCCAAAAAAATTAGAGCTATGCAAGAGAAAATAGAGATCCAAGGACTGCATAGTATAAAAGCCTATCATTTCGATGCTTCTAAAGCTTTTGACGAAACGAAAGATATGGAAGAGACCGAAAAGTTGGGTAAACCACCCTTTGGTGCTTGTACATTTGACAAAATACTACTTGATGCACCTTGTAGCGCGTTAGACAATAGACCTTTGCTGGCGGGGCCGCGCAATATGTGCTCGCAAATGCTCGATTCGTATCCGAAAGTGCAGCGAAAGTTATTTTCGGCTGCAGTGCCATTGCTTAAACGAGACGGCGTATTGGTATACTCGACTTGCACTGTGACGGAACAAGAGAATGAGTGCATGGTAGCTTGGGTGCTTGGAAAATTTCCGCAAATACAGTTAACTTCGGCTACTCCGCGTGTAGGCGGTTGCGGACTAGAACACACAGGACTTAATGAGTTGGAGAGGTAATGAAATTTGATTCACGATGTATTTGTTACAAGCATTTCGAAGGGTTCTTGTTTTCTTTTGTCATTTCAGAGGTTATGTGCAACGATTCGGCCATGATATGACAGAGTTTGCAGGACGCTACATTGATACGGTTGGATTTTTCATTGCGAAATTCACAAAGATATGACTTAATTATATCCTAATTAGTCCTTAATATGTATATTCGATTTGTTTTGTTGATTTTCGGACAGGATGAATAATTGATGTATGCTGTGACGATTTTATGCCATCCCTTGTCAAATTTGCGTTGCGCCATTATCAGTGTAACTTTTCGAAGAACGAAAATGGCGCAACGCCAAAACCGGTTTGTCCCCAAACCAAATTTGGAAAGGAATGACGGAAAATCGTTCTAAAATGTGTTCATCACCTTAATATATGTCTTTTAACATCAATCGTACTTGTTATTTCTTATCGATATAGACATGTAAAGGATTCAAATTCAACTGTCTTTAAGTTAATGGTGGATATCCCAATTTGCGTTCATGGTAAAATTTGCTGAATAGGGAAAGGAAGGTCTTTTTGATGAGCGTTTCTTACAACGCTTTACTTTCAAAATCTATGTCTCCAGATCCAAGTCATGCCAGGCTGGTGAATGTATCTTTATGGCGTTGTAGGTGTCGATCACGTATATTAAAGAAAAATGAGGCTCTAATTACGCTTACTTACTTACTTACTTAATTGGCGCTTAACCGTCTAAACGGTTATGGCCGTCCAACAAGGCGCGCCAGTCGCTCCTTCGCTCCGCCAACCGGCGCCAATTGGTTACACCAAGGGAGTTTAAATCGTTTTCCACCTGGTCCTTCCAACGGGGTGGGGGCCGCCCTCTACCTCTGCTTCCATAGGCGGGTTCCGATAGAAACACTTTCTTGGCCGGAGCATCATCTTTCATTCGCATAACATGGCCTAGCCAGCGCAGCCGCTGCGTTTTAATTCGCTGGACTATGTTGATGTCTGCGTATAGCTCGTACAGCTCATCATTAAATCTTCTTCGGTACTCGCCATCGCCAACGCGTAGAGGTCCATAAATCTTTCGAAGAACTTTTCTCTCGAACACTCCCAAAGCCGCTTCATCCGCTGTTGTCATGGTCCATGCTTCTGCCCCATATAGCAGGACGGGTACGATAAGTGACTTGTAGAGTATGATTTTCGTTCGCCGAGAGAGGACTTTACTTTTCAATTGCCTACCTAGTCCAAAGTAGCATTTATTGGCAAGATTGATTCTTCGCTGGATTTCAGTGCTGATGTTGTTGCTAGTGTTGATGCTGGTTTCCAAATAAACGAAGTCTTTTACTATTTCGAAATTATGGCTGCCAACAGTAGCGTGGTTGCCAAGGCGCATATGCGCTGACTCTTTGCTCGATGACAGCAGGTACTTCGTTTTGTCCTCATTCACCGTCAAACCCATCTTTACCGCTTCTTTTTCCAGCTTGGAGTAAGCAGAACTAACAGCGCGGGTGTTTAGGCCGATGATATCAATGTCATCAGCATATGCCAGTAATTGCACGCTTTTATAGTATATTGTTCCAGTGCGGTTAAGTTCTGCAGCTAGTATAATTTTCTCCAGCATCAAATTAAAGAAATCGCACGATAGGGGGTCACCCTGTCTGAAACCTCGTTTAGTTTCGAACGGCTCGGAGAGGTCCTTCCCAATTCTGATTGAGCTGATGGTGTTGCTCAACGTCATTTTGCACAGCCGTATAAGTTTTGCGGGGAAACCAAATTCAGACATAGCGGCATATAGGCAGCTCCTTTTCGTGCTGTCGAAGGCGGCTTTAAAGTCGACGAAGAGGTGATGTGTGTCGATTCTCTTTTCACGGGTTTTTTCCAAGATTTGGCGCATTGTGAAAATCTGGTCGATGGTAGATTTACCAGGTCTGAAGCCGCACTGATAAGGTCCAATCAGCCGGTTCACGATGGGCTTCAATCTTTCGCACAATACACTTGAAAGGACCTTATATGCGATATTAAGAAGGCTGATTCCACGATAGTTGGTGCATTTTGCAGTATCCCCCTTCCTTGTGGACTGGGCAAAGAACACTTAGATTCCAACCGTCGGGCATGCTTTCGTCCGCCCATATTTTGCTAAGAAGCTGCTGCATGCGCCTTACCAACTCCTCGTCGCCGAACTTGAATAGCTCCGCAGGCAATCCATCAGCGCCCACGGCCTTGTTGTTTTTCAATCTGGTTATTGCTATTCTAACTTCGTCATAATCGGGCGGGGGGACATATATTCCACCGTCATCGATTGCGGGATCGGGTTCTTCATCTCTGCGCGGTGAATTGCTGCCTCCATTTAGGAGAGCAGAGTAGTGTTCCCTCCATAATCTAAGCACTCTCTGGACATCAGTTACAAGGTCGCCGTTTTCATTCCTACAGGAGTTTGCCCCGGTCTTAAAACCTTCCGTCTGTCGCCGTATTTTTTGGTAGAATTTTCGGGCGTTATTCCTGGTGGCTAGCAGCTCAAGCTCCTCGCACTCACGCCTTTCTGCTTCTGCTTTTTTCTTCCTGAAAAGGCGTCTCGCTTCCCTTTTCAACTCACGATAGCGTTCACACACTCCTCTTGTCGCGCTCGCTTTTAACGTAGCCCTGTAGGCAGCGTCTTTTCTTTCGGTTGCAACGCGGCATTCTTCATCATACCAGTTGTTTTTTCGTGGCCGCCGGTAACCAATTTTTTCCTCGGCGGCAGTATGAAATGCTTTGGAGATATGCTCCCACTGCTCCTGTATTCCTTCAGGATGAGTTGTGCCCTCAGAGAGCAGGTGTGAGAGTCGAGTTGCGAAATCATTGGCAGTCTGTTGTGATTGAAGCTTTTCGACGTCTAGCTTTCCTTGTGTTTTTTGTTCCTTGTTTTTAGCAACACTTTAAGCAAACAATGAAAAGTTTGATGGTTATACGTAGCATACGGAGCTGAACGCTGCGCATAGAACACAACAAAAGGCAAAAAACATACCCATATATCATAATTTATATAATTAATACATTTTATAAGCAGACATATGACCTTTGATGAATTAAATCCATAAAAATTATAATAAAATAAAAATATTAATGTAATAAAACTTATTGAGTCATATTATACAACACAAGCGGGTTAGAAAAAAATTAATATAAACTTTTTTAAGTAAAATGCGGCTGTGTGCTGTCATCAAACTGTCTCATATGTTGATTTCTATTTATTAGTAAATATTAATTTTATCTTTAATCTACATATTTTTTTGTTATACGCTACATCTGCGCGTAGGACTGAAACAGCCATGTTTTCATGACAATATGCAGTTCTAATTTTTTTTTAATAACTAAAATGTGAGATAATGATGAATAAAAACGTACTGCTTGTAGTTTTTTTTTTATAACTGCCGTTTACAACACATTTTCCGATTAATGTAAAGTACTGCTCAACTCGAATAGGTCTGCCAAGCTGTCTTATATTTAGTTTTGTGAAGTGTGTATGCTTTACGTGGCAATATTCAGTACTTTAAACTCATCGTCGTGCGTTTCAATCATCATATAAGTACCATCTTGCAGTAATAAAACCACACGACGTGTGCCACCTGAAAAATCAAAGAAAACAAATTACATCAAGTATAACTCAAATGTGTACACGTGATCGACGTGTTTCTACCTGGTGATGGCATGCCTGCTTGTATCACTTCAGCAGGAATATTTGCTTCCTGTCCATCACCGCCATCCGATGTTTGTATGCAAAGTTGCCCGCTTGATGTGCCACCTGTAGCAGTGACCCCACTCCCACCATCTACCTGTTGTTGCTGTGCTGCTGCTAAAGCTTGATGTTGTTGCAATTCCGTTTCACTCATTGTCACTACATAAGTTGTACCATCTTCCTTTGTGGTTTTAACAATATACTGTGCCTCTTGCATTGCTTCATTCTGCTGGTGTAACTCGTTTGGATGTTGGGATACTGCTTCCGCAACAGCATTGTCAAGAGTCAGCACTTGATTATCATCACCTTCAGCAGCAGCAACGTACGCGAATTGTTGTTCACCATCTGGTCCTTGCGTTACAAGTATGGTTTGACCCTCGGCATTTTTACCTGCAACCTGATATACTGTACCATCTTCTGGCGATATCTCGAAAAGGCGTCCACCTATAGAACTAAGGCCTACATCCTTTTAAAATACTCATTAACGCCTTTCATTTGATACCCATATTGTACAAACAAATTCTAGAGTCAGCCCTGGTCCACTTTTAAAATACTCTTTAATACCTTCCATTTGATACATATGACATACACATTCCAGGGTTACCGTAGCTTCATTTTCCTTCATAGTGATTTTGTCTCCATAGTTCTCAGCTGAGTATGTAATGTTCGGTTACACCCGAAATTAGCCTTCCTTACTTGTTTTCAATTGCATTGTAATGTCTCTCAAATCTGAACTATGTTCTAAGTGTCAAGTGTCTAGCTCAACGGGAAGTAACCGAAAAAGACTTTTCCGTGGGTCAAAAATTCGTACGGAAATGAGGGGACAAACATGAAAGCGACTTAATATAAAGGTAAAAAAAATCATTAATCAATTGAAACGCCATAAGTAATAAATATGATCAAACTTACTTACTTACTTACTTAATTGGCGCTTAACCGTCTAACCGGTTATGGCCGTCCAACAAGGCGCGCCAGTCGCTCCTTCGCTCCACCAACCGGCGCCAATTGGTCACACCAAGGGAGTTTAAATCGTTTTCCACCTGGGCCTTCCAACGGAGTGGGGGCCGCCCTCTACCTCTGCTTCCATAGGCGGGTTCCGATAGAAACACTTTCTTGGCCGGAGCATCATCTTTCATTCGCATAACATGGCCTAGCCTGCGCAGCCGCTGCGTTTTAATTCGCTGGACTATGTTGATGTCTGCGTATAGCTCGTACAGCTCATCATTAAATCTTCTTCGGTACTCGCCATCGCCAACGCGTGGAGGTCCATAAAGCTTTCGAAGAACTTTTCTCTCGAACACTCCCAAAGCCGCTTCATCTGCTGTTGTCATTTATTTATTTAATTATTTAAAGTCAACTAACAAGAGTGGTCGACTAACAAAATACAAAGGAAAGTAACATGAAAAAAAGATAGCGTAAAAATATATACAAGTATAGAATTAAAAATGGAATAAATTAAAAATTTACAATTTCTTTTAACATTGAACAAGAACTAAAATTAAACTATCATTACAAATTAAACAAATAAACTTTAAGATATCAGTTGAGACTGAAAAGTATACCATTGCGTAAGGCAACAAACGAACATTCGATACTAATGCAATTATACAAGTCGTTATAGTACGAGCACCAAACACGTATAGGATCATTTTAGCCAAAATTTCTACGACACAGGGGTAAATGGAAGGGCACGTAGTGTCTGGACGTCCTAGCAGGAACTGCAAAGCTCAATCGACTTAGCAGCTCAGAGGAGTCAACCTCACCTAGAATTAGCTTATGCAGGAACATTACCCCGAGTAATATTCTACGATTTTCCAGAGTTGGCAAATTAATGGGAAGAAGTCTACTTCTATAAGACGGAAGATGAAGATTTGAGTCCCAGTTAAAGGCCCGTAGAGCAAAAATTAAAAATTGTTTCTGCACAGACTCAATACGCTTTATATGAGTAATATATAATGGACACCAAACACACGAGCAATACTCAAGTATTGGGCGGACCAGCGAAGTGTAGAGGACTTTGGTCAGATACGGATCCTTGAACTCCTTAGCCCAGCGTTTCACAAAACCAAGTGTACCCATTGCTCTATTAGTAATAGCTGAAATATGTGAGTTGAAGCTCAGTTTCGAGTCAAACAGAACCCCTAAATCGTTAATCGAAGATATACGCTCCATAAGAGTGCCATAAAGTGCATAAGACGACAGGACAGGCTTCACGCGATGAAATGTCATGAACTTACATTTGGAACAGTTTAGAACTAATGCATTTATTGTACACCAACGTTGAAATGAGTCCAAATCAACCTGAAGTAAATTTGAGCGAGTTAACTCCGAAGGCAAGCATGTATAGCAAATTTTTACATCATCGGCATACATTAGAGCTCGTGAATGATCCAAAATCTGTGGCAGATCATTTATAAAAAGAGTAAAAAGCAATGGGCTTAAATGACTGCCCTGAGGTACACCAGAGGTAACATGAATTGATTTTGAAATAATATTTTTATAAAGCACCTTTTGGGTTCTATTAGAAAGATAGCTTGAGAGCCATGAAGTCAGACTCTTCGGAAAGCCCAGTAAATCAAGCTTCAGAATCAGAAGTTCGTGATTCAGAGCTAAAAAACTCTGAAGTACAGTGGCACTATCAATGACTGGATTGAGAATACAGTTAGAACTAACTATCTCGAACG
Source organism: Eurosta solidaginis (assembly GCF_040869045.1). Lineage (NCBI taxonomy): Eukaryota > Metazoa > Arthropoda > Insecta > Diptera > Tephritidae > Eurosta > Eurosta solidaginis. The sequence continues at coordinate 223,907 of NW_027136899.1, forward strand.
GATAACTACCGGTTTGGGTACAGGTTGACGAATAGGTCGATTTGAAAAAGTCTGCGAATAAGTCGGCAATATCATGGTCAAGGCTAGCATTCTCGCCACCCAAAGACAAAGATGATGGAAATCCCGAAGATCTGCGCTTTGAATTAACAAACCCGTAAAATTTTTTAGGATTGTTAAAAAACTCAATTCTGCATCTTGTTAAATACGACTTGTAGCAGTTTTGAGTCAGGCGTTGGAAATTGGAATGGGCAACTAAATATTTAGAAAAATCTTCAGAAGAACCAGATCTTTTAAAACGCTTATAGAGCCTCGATTTAATATTGTTCAGGTTAGCACGTTGCCTCGAGAACCAAGGCGGTTTACTACTCTTAGCCTTAACAAAATGAACCGGAACGCAACGATTAATAAAGTCACTTAGGTAACTATAAAAAATAGACGTGGCAGCCTCAACATCAATACAAGCATAAAGGTCAGACCAATCGTGGGAAGCTAACAGTTGATTAAGCAAATCAAAGTTAGCCTTTTTAAAACATCTCGAACGAGAACGACATAACACTTCCATGAAATTAATCGTAGGCAGTAAATTGTCCAGTGTAACCTCAAGTGTAGGGTGCAAGGGATCTTCAGGCAGGGATAAGGCAGGGATTCGAGACCAGTACCTATTGAACTATCACCAAAAACTAAATCTAACAACTTATTTTTAGAGTTCACCACGTTATTAATCTGAACTAGCGGCAATTCCATAAGCGAACCAATGAAATTATGCTGAGTAACAGGAGTCAAAAAGTTTGAATCATCGTTGCTAATCCAACTAACGTATGGTAAATTAAAGTCCCCAAGGACCACTAGGCGATCGTTATCACGCAAACGAGAATGTAGGCTGTGGGATAACTGCTTTATGGCAATCATAAACGTACATATCTGACCGAGGCGGTATGTAGGAACAAGAAATATATAAGAAAAAATTCGGGAAAAAGAGCTTTACAGCTATGAATTCAATGTCAAGCGCGTCATCAAAGCTCAACAATTCAGTAGAAATACTGGACAATACAGCTATCAGGACACCGCCTGCTCTCGATTGACGATCACACCGAAAAACAACGTAGTCATTTGAAAATAACTCTGAATTTAAATTATCAGGTTTTAGCCAAGTCTCTGTGAAAGCAATCACTTCCGCAGTAAAAGTAAAACTGTTAAGGTAAAATGCATTTAATTTAGAACGTAAACCACGAACACTCTGATAGTAAATAGTTACTTTTGAATCGTATTTGCAGGGCTGGTAATCAAGTTTTTTGAAACTATACGTGCGCGAGGCTCAACCTTCGACTTTGTGGTGTACAAATGTACCACCGAATGTATAGGCCAAAAAGATTTGTCAAGAACCATATCAAAATATACGTCTGGAACTGATATTTTAAATGAAGAACAATCCCTCACATACTTAAAAACAAATTTATGTGCACTAATGTTAATAGAACCTGTACCATTAATCTTAGCTAAGATATAATTAACGACATCAGACTCCGTCAGAGATGGATGCAATCTTGATACGAAAATTGCCCGTCGGGGCAGCACGGCAGTAACCAACCTAGGATCAGCCGGATCTAAATTAGTATCACCCAAATTTCCAGCAACATCAACAATGTTATCGTCATTCGATACAGCGTCATTACCATTTAAAGTACGCGTAGTGTTGCTATCATTTACAATATTTTGGTTATTAACAGCATGAGAAGAGGCAGTGTTAATAGAAATGTTATGGTCCATGCTTCTGCCCCATATAGCAGGACGGGTACGATAAGTGACTTGTAAAGTATGATTTTCGTTCGCCGAGAGACTTTACTTTTCAATTGCCTACCTAGTCCAAAGTAGCGTTTATTGGCAAGATTGATTCTTCGCTGGATTTCAGTGCTGATGTTGTTGCTAGTGTTGATGCTGGTTCCCAAATAAACGAAGTCTTTTACTATTTCGAAATTATGGCTGCCAACAGTAGCTTGGTTGCCAAGGCGCATATCATCAAACTAGCCTAAAAAATTTCCATTTCCAGATCTGACGGCATTTAGTGACTCTACGCAGCAAACAGCTCTTATTTTTATACCCAGCTGTACTTTTACACAGGGTATTATAACTGTGATTGGATAACGGTTCGTTGTACAGGTATAAACGAATCGAGATAGATATAGACTTCCATATATCAAAATGATCAGTATCAAAAAAAATATTGATTGAGCCATGTCCGTCCGTCCGTCTGTCCGTTAAGACGATAACTTAAGTAAATATTGATATAGCTTCACCAAATTTTGGTACACGAGCTTATCTACACCCAGGATAGATTGGTATGGAAAATGAGCGACATCGGATGATAACCATGCCCACTTTTTATATATATAACATTTTGGAAAACACAAAAAACCTCATTTTTTAGTAAATAATACACCTAAAGTGTTGAAATTTGACGTGTGGACTGATATTGAGACTCTTGGTAAAAATTTGAAAAAAAATTTTTAAATGGGCCCACTTGTGATAAAATTAATTTTACAAATATTATTAATCATAAATCAAAAATCGCTCAAGCTATCATAACAAAATTCGGCAGACAGGTTGCCTTTACTAAGGGGATTTATAACAAGAAATGGTAAAAAATTAAAATCTTGAAAAATGGGCGTGGCACTGCACCTTTCTTACAATGCATTTCCCAACATTTCTGAAGCCAGAACTCGACGAAAAATTTGGTGTTTAACAGGAAATATTTTCAGTAAAAATGGACTAAATCGGTTAAATCGCCTTCTTTTATATAAAAGGTGTTGTAAAAGTGCGTAGAAGCAGGTAATAAGCTATTTCTAGTAAAAGTTTCGTTAATAACCCTGCCCTCAGGGGCGGTGCGAGGTAGGGGTGTGGGGGTGTCACACGCCCGCCCCCCCCCCAGTTTTTTTGAAGTCGGCATTTTTGAATGTGCGATGACGAAATTTCGACCATTAGCAACTAAATTCCGGCAAATTTGAAAAAAAAGTCGGCATTTTTGAATGTGCGATAACCATATTTCGCCCATTAGCAACTAAATTGCTGTAAAATTTGAAAATAATCCAAATGATACTAAATTTCTTATCTCAGTTTTTTTGCAGTCGGCATTTTTGAATATGCGATGACGAAATTTCGACCATTAGTAACTAAATTTAGGCAAATTTGAAAAAAAAATTGGAATTTGACTAAATTTCTTATCTGAAAACCTGTAAAAAATTGAGAATATCATCAAAATAGATTCATTCACCATACTTAGTTGTTCTAAAAGTTGTGTTGTAAAATTTTCATTCGGCAATTTGGAAGATATGGTTTTTTCGAGATGACGATTCAAAGCTGAAGTTGATGGCAAGTACACACAAGAAATATTACTAACTTTCGGCCATTAGAAACGTACCAAGAATGGATTCTTGAAAAGTTCAGGTAATTCATGTGTCGGTATACACAAAATCAGATATCGTAAGTTAATCGAATCATTGAAATAGAAACTCAAAACCCTTCGATTTCTTGACAAATAGAACATTTCGTATATTATTTATGTATAATAATATTAGCGAGTCGACTGTAGATGGTAATAGCGGCGACACCTGTTTGTCGAACTTTACATTCAATAACCAGCTACGCTTAATTACATCGCTGATTGATCGATTGCGCAACCCTTTCGCGTCGCTACGATGGTTACCGACAAATTCAAATATTTTTAGTTTGCATTACAGTGGAATACAGTGATATAGTGGCGAAAAGGTAAGAATCTCCACATTCATATGGGGCAAAGTATGGAATTGAATAAAAATTGGTGAGAGTGGTCAATTATGTATATTGTAACGAATTTACTGCAAATCCTCTCATTTGCCCTTTTGCTAAGTTCGTATCGCTAAACTGTTGAATAAATAACTCCACAATAACACTTATACTTTGCAACTAGCTGGCTTAATAACCAAACTGATTGATAGCTCAAATGAAACTCTACTATCAAAACAATATTGCTATAGCGTCTGAATCGAAACTTGCCCATAGCGCCTCTACCCGCTGATGCTTTTATACTCTGTGATTTCTTCGTGGCATCTTCTAGGCGCTTCCAGAATTTTACTTAGTAATAAATTTCTCAGCTACAACTACAGATGTATAATTTCTCATTTGAGTAATACTTGCACAAATTATTGCCCTATTTTGTGACAACTCAGATAAGATATATGCATGTGTTTGTGCATTGTTTCTCCGCTGCTCGTATATGTACATATGTGTAGACGCAATTATTGATTCGTTTATGTAGTAGATACATAATGATTGATCTATGGATGTGCATGATATCACTGTTTAGCATCGGCTTAGAGTTGGCAGCACCCCTTAGTTTTGCTAATATTCGTAACAATATAGTTGTGTTAATTTCACTAAAGGACGGGGTTAAATATTTTATAGTTACCGAGATAAAAACGTTTGAATTTTCAAATTGTTGTCATGTAATCGACGTTCTAAGAAGAAATGCAAAAACGATATCAAAAGTATTTTGTACGTTCTTCCTAAAGATAATATTTGAAAAAGAAATTAGAAAAATGTCATTGAAAATTTTGCAAAAAAAAGTTCTTAATTTTTTTTTTAAGTTTAACATTTTTAATAATTTTTTTATTCTCAAATGAAAACTTAAATCTTTTCCTTTAAATAGATAGATACCCATCTTGTTATGGTGCGCGAAAATTTCTTTAATAATTTTTAATATAATGTCAATTTATGGATGAATTTTAGCCGTACATCTTCATTTAAAATAAAAATTTATTAAAGAAATTTGCGGGAACCATAACAAGATAGGTATCGTTTTAAAGAAAAGAACCGAGCTTTTATTTAAGAATAAAACAAAAATTTAAAAAAGAGATCAAACTTGAAAAAAAAAATGAATATTTTCTTATTTTGTAAAATTGTTACTAACATTTTTCGATAAAATTTGTTTAGTATTTATTTTCAGTTCAGGCCAGAAGTATTAATTGCATATCTTCTTGAAGCGTGTATTACATGAGCTATATTTGAATGAAAACAAGCTTGCACAAAAAAAATCGAAAATGCAGTGGGACGCTTCACGAATTTCACACCATATACTGGTCCTTCGACGGCGATTTTACACTTGGAAAATACATTTCAATTAAATCGAGCCCTATCAACAATTTTAGTGTAACCAACAAAAATAAAATTTTACATGTGAACGTTTTTAAGATTACATTTTTTTAAAAATTTGATGCAAAACTGCTTTGGTTATCTTTGTAAAGGAACTTATTACGGTTGTGAAATTTTTTGAGGTAGTTTAAAACAAACAGAATTACCAATATCTGTCAAAAACGGATTTTCATATCTTTGTTGGTTACACCGAAATGGCGGTTAGGGCTCGAAATAATTTTTTTCGACTCTTTGTCCAAAAATATTCGACATGTATTTTTTTACGATTGTTTTCGAAAATATGATTTTTTGAATATTTGACTCATATGAAATACACAATTATTCGAAAGTCATTCACAAGCTTTTCGATTATGTCCGACTAAGTACTAATATCCTGAATCAATACAATGCGCTGAAATACACTTTCGAGTGTTAAATGCAGGGATACTTCAAATGAAATCAACCAATGTATTGACATTTTACACCCCACCTCTTCCGATTTTCATGAAATTTTTTTACAACATATATGGACAAATATAACAACCCGTATTTTTTAGTTTTGTCAAATTCACTTTAGTTCCATTTTTATGAATTTTATAAAATTTTATGTTTTCGGCCGATTTATTTTTTCTAAATTCAATGGCGCAAGGTATTTTTCAGTAAAAAGCCCATTGTGAAGTTGTTGTTTAAGTTAAAGCTATCAAACTTACAGCTCTGATGTGAAATTTCACCAAAATTCCTAATATCACGTTGAAAGTAGCGTAAGTATTGTTAAAATATGTTTTTTCACCCTTTAAAGTTGATATTTTAGGTTTCTTTTTCTCAGTATAGTCTTTTTTATGAATGCTAATAACTTTTTCTAAGTTTCCAAAACAAAACTCAAAGAGGTCTCGTTTTAAAGAAAATAAAACATACTATTATATTCCCGAAATAAAATTCGTGGGTATTTGATGGTAAGTGACCTAAAAAAGGCTTAAAATTTAAAATAGCTCCAAATTCGGTAGTGCTAGTAACAAGGCAAAACCAAATCAATAACTCTGTGTGACACTAAAAAAGTAATATTTGCGAGACATACCTCACGTTGTAGGTCTAGTCCGACATACAAAAACTGCATACTCAGAATTTCCAATAAACCCCCGAAATCTGGATTTAGGGGCCAAACCCCCTGAAGGCATATATTGGCCCATAACTTTATTTTTGGTTGCTGTATGAAAAACAGTTTGACGTCCCTGAAAAGAAGACGTTTTGTCGCTTCTAATAATATATGAAAGTCTATTTTGTTTACGCAAAACTCCGAGAAACAATAAAGAAGATTGGGGTTTAGCCCTGGTTGATTTCATTTGGAGTATCCCTGCACTTAGTTCGAAGTGTTTCACATTAAATTGAAAAGTGAGAAAAATTGGTTGGACATTTTCTAATATATATATATATAAATATATATATATATATATAAAATGTCCAAGCAACCGCCGCGAAAGAGAATAAAAGTAGAATGCGAAGAATGCGGAAATCAATTTGACGATGACTACAAATCGCGTCATGAAAAATACAAACATAATGGTCAATACGTCAGAGTCAAACATGTCGGAGCTCCAATAAATCCATTTGAGGCTTCTAAACGAGAACGTCAGGTATCGTCGTTTGGACATTCTTCAACTCCATCACCGAAAGCGAAGAATGCTGATCCCATTCATTCTGATACACAAGAAGTTACCTCAGAATCACATTCAAAAGGTGCACTTCAAATCACTGAACGCTCAACCATTATATCTCCAGTTCCCTCGCTGCAGACTAATATCCATCGAGCGATGATCCACCTGTATCATCTTCATCAATACCGCCATAACTACCGTCCCCAGATTTGCTTCATTTACAATCGTCAATGTCGCCACAAGGAACACCAGAACTCCCATCAACATTACTATCAGAACAAGATGAGAAAAATTGCAATTGGGTAGATATTTCCGGCAAGGTTGCTGAATTCCTAAAGAATTTTGAACGAACGAATGACGTTCTAAGTAGAGTAAATGACGAAGCAGTGCCGAATTTAAAAGCATTGTTCGTCGATGTGATCGACTGTTTAACAAACATCAACAAAGAAAGTGGTGAGCTATTGCTATTTGCAAAAAAGGAAAATGAAAAGCTGTCGTCTACAAATTTCAATTTGACTATTGGGAATGACGTTCTAATCGATCATGACCACGGTCGACGAAATAAAATATCATCCAGTAATGAACGTAAATATTTGAGTTCTCTCGGTCCATATCAACCGAAACTTGACATTTATCCGACCAATACAGATATTCCCACTAACAAACAACGTCGATTTAATACAGTTTGGTATGAAAAATTTTCTTTTTTGGAATATAGTCCCCATAAAGATGCAGCTTTTCGTTTTGCTTGCATTTTATTTCCTGAAGGGCCAGGGAGATGTAATGCTAGTTCAGAATTGGTATCAGTAGGAGTCCACTAGTGGCATAAAATGAAAAGTCGTGGTCAAGATAAAAAAGGGAAACTACTTCAGCACTTCACTTCCGAATCTCACAACGCAGCTCTAAGTGATTATTCCAATTTTATCAACGAAGGGGTCCATGAGCTGCATCACGCTGGAACCCGCTTTGGAAAAATCTAAATTTTTTTTGTGATTTCTATAACTACAAACGATGCAATTGATTGTAGTGAAATTCATTTTTTTGTAGTTCTTATAGTTACTCCGAAAATATAATACATTGTGCGGAAACCAAGCAATTTAAGCAAATTTGGTTTTTTTCTTTTTGAAATACGTTTTAAATCGTTTGTAGTTTTTCATACGAAAAATAAATTTTTTTTTGGTCCACAGGTTTCGGAGATATCGCTAACGCATCTCAAAAAAACCAAGAACGCAGCAATTTGGAAGCACTAAAAGTACTTTTCCTATAACTACAAACGATGAAATTGATTGTAGTGAAATTCATTTTTTTGTAGTTTTTATAGTTACTCCGAAAATATAATACATTGTGCGGAAACCAAGCAATTTAAGGAAATTTGGGTTTTTTCTTTTTGAAATACGTTTTAAATCGTTTGTAGTTTTTCATACGAAAAAAAATTTTTTTTTTTGGTGGACAGGTTTCGGAGATATCGCTAACGCATCTCAAAAAAACCAAGAACGCAGCAATTTGGAAGCACTAAAAGTACTTTTCCTATAACTACAAACGATGAAATTGATTGTAGTGAAATTCATTTTTTTGTAGTTCTTATAGTTACTCCGAAAATATAATACATTGTGCGGAAACCAAGCAATTTAAGCAAATTTGGTTTTTTTCTTTCTGAAATACGTTTTAAATCGTTTGTAGTTTTTCATTCGAAAAATAAATTTTTTTTTGGTCCACAGGTTTCGGAGATATCGCTAACGCATCTCAAAAAAACCAAGAACGCAGCAATTTGGAAGCACTAAAAGTACTTTTCCTATAACTACAAACGATGAAATTGATTGTAGTGAAATTCATTTTTTTGTAGTTTTTATAGTTACTCCGAAAATATAATACATTGTGCGGAAACCAAGCAATTTAAGGAAATTTGGGTTTTTTCTTTTTGAAATACGTTTTAAATCGTTTGTAGTTTTTCATACGAAAAAAAATTTTTTTTTGTCGACAGGTTTCGGAGATATCGCTAACGCATCTCAAAAAAACCAAGAACGCAGCAATTTGGAAGCACTAAAAGTACTCTTCCTATAACTACAAACGATGAAATTGATTGTAGTGAAATTCATTTTTTTGTAGTTTTTATAGTTACTCCGAAAATGTAATACATTGTGCGGAAACCAAGCAATTTAAGGAAATTTGGGTTTTTTCTTTTTGAAATACGTTTTAAATCGTTTGTAGTTTTTCATACGAAAACAAATTTTTTTTTTTGTCGACAGGTTTCGTAGATATCGCTAACGCATATCAAAAAAACCAAGAACGCAGCAATTTGGAAGCACTAAAAGTACTTTTCCTATAACTACAAACGATGAAATTGATTGTAGTGAAATTCATTTTTTTGTAGTTCTTATAGTTACTCCGAAAATATAATACATTGTGCGGAAACCAAGCAATTTAAGCAAATTTGGTTTTTTTCTTTTTGAAATACGTTTTAAATCGTTTGTAGTTTTTCATACGAAAAATAAATTTTTTTTTGGTCCACAGGTTTCGGAGATATCGTTAACGCATCTCAAAACAACCAAGAACGCAGCAATTTGGAAGCACTAAAAGTACTTTTCCTATAACTACAAACGATGAAATTGATTGTAGTGAAATTCATTTTTTTGTAGTTTTTATAGTTACTCCGAAAATATAATACATTGTGCGGAAACCAAGCAATTTAAGGAAATTTGGGTTTTTTCTTTTTGAAATACGTTTTAAATCGTTTGTAGTTTTTCATACGTAAAAAAATTTTTTTTTTTGGTGGACAGGTTTCGGAGATATCGCTAACGCATCTCAAAAAACCAAGAACGCAGCAATTTGGAAGCACTAAAAGTACTTTTCCTATAACTACAAACGATGAAATTGATTGTAGTGAAATTCATTTTTTTGTAGTTCTTATAGTTACTCCGAAAATATAATACATTGTGCGGAAACCAAGCAATTTAAGTAAATTTGGTTTTTTTGTTTTTGAAATACTTTTTGAATCGTTTGTAGTTTTTCATAGGAAAAAAAATTTTTTTTTTGGTCCATAGGTTTCGGAGATATCGGTAACGCATCTCAAAAAAACCAAGAACGCAGCAATTTGGAAGCACTAAAAGTACTTTTCCTATAACTACAAACGATGAAATTGATTGTAGTGAAATTCATTTTTTTGTAGTTCTTATAGTTACTCCGAAAATATAATACATTGTGCGGAAACCAAGCAATTTAAGTAAATTTGGTTTTTTTGTTTTTGAAATACGTTTTAAATCGTTTGTAGTTTTTCATACGAAAAAAAATTTTTTTTTTTGGTCCACAGGTTTCGGAGATATCGCTAACGCATCTCAAAAAAACCAAGAACGCAGCAATTTGGAAGCACTAAAAGTACTTATCCTATAACTACAAACGATGAAATTGATTGTAGTGAAATTCATTTTTTTGTAGTTCTTATAGTTACTCCGAAAATATAAAACATTGTGCGGAAACCAAGCAATTTAAGCAAATTTGGGTTTTTTCTTTTGAAATACGTTTTAAATCGTTTGTAGTTTTTCATAGGAAAAAAAATTTTTTTTTTGGTCCATACGTTTCGGAGATATCGCTAACGTATCTCAAAAAAACCAAGAACGGAGCAATTTGGAAGCACTAAAAGTACTTTTCCTATAACTACAAACGATGAAATTGATTGTAGTGAAATTCATTTTTTTGTAGTTTTTATAGTTACTCCGAAAATATAATACATTGTGCGGAAACCAAGCAATTTAAGCAAATTTGGTTTTTTTCTTTTTGAAATACGTTTTAAATCGTTTGTAGTTTTTCATACGAAAAATAAATTTTTTTTTGGTCCACAGGTTTCGGAGATATCGCTAACGCATCTCAAAAAAACCAAGAACGCAGCAATTTGGAAGCACTAAAAGTACTTTTCCTATAACTACAAACGATGAAATTGATTGTAGTGAAATTCATTTTTTTGTAGTTTTTATAGTTACTCCGAAAATATAATACATTGTGCGGAAACCAAGCAATTTAAGTTAATTTGGTTTTTTTGTTTTTGAAATACGTTTTAAATCGTTTGTAGTTTTTCATACGAAAAAAAATTTTTTTTTTGGTCCACAGGTTTCGGAGATATCGCTAACGCATCTCAGAAAAACCAAGAACGCAGCAATTTGGAAGCACTAAAAGTACTTTTCCTATAACTACAAACGATGAAATTGATTGTAGTGAAATTCATTTTTTGTAGTTCTTATAGTTACTACGAAAATATAATACATTGCAAAATTGGGAAACCCGAATACACCCGGTTGGGTATTCCAAACAATGATTTTTGCACAGCAAATGGGTTCTTTGAATAATTCTCTCGATTTAAATTACAAGCATATTAAAGTTTTTGAATGTGCAAGTAAATATTGTTGCTTACAATTCATATGTTCAAAAATAAAACAAACTTCATTTCAGCATACCCCTTCTAACAAAAATTATTCTTACGCTCAAGCAAATGTACGTACATACATATGTATGTATGCTTATATGTAAGCTAAGAAGTGTATGAACATGGTAATGTATCTGCTATGACGATCGTAGCGTATAAACAAACTTAGATATATATGCAAACACATACATATGTATATTCTTAAACTAAAGATCAACCAACACCCCACTTCACTCCACTTCACACCCACCTCATTGATACCAATATATCCAAGCATAAGCGAACATATTTATGTTTGTACATTCACATGTTCAAAAAAAAAAAAACAAACTTCTATTCAACCAACCACTTCCAACAAAAATTATTCTTACGCACAAGCATGTGTACATACATACATATGTATGTTCAAATGTAAATCACAAAATCCTGAAAACTAGCTTCCTCTTTTTCATTCATAATGCTTCTTCTTAAGTTGTCCAAATTGGTGATGCAATTTGGCAATATGGCATTTGATAAAATCGTCAAAAGAAAAATGTTTGTGATTTTATAAATACCAACTTCGATGCATATTGAGGGCTTTCATTATAACGCGCATAACTACTTCCAAAACTAGGCACTTTTCCTATGAAATAATACCAATCCCTAATCGAAGTAATAATATGGTAGTAAAAAATGCAAATAAAGATGCGAGTATATTGCCCAATAAATGCCCAGTAACGTATTAGCAATATAATCTAAAAATTTTCATGCATTGTTCATATACATTTTTGCAAATAATTTTCCAATATGCCGAATTGCCGAGTTGGCAGAGCTTATGGAAATTTTAATTTGCTATTTGAAAAACCTGACCTTATTCTGTCGAAAAATTGTTCGCGCAGTCGAACAACCAAGTTTTCAGCAGCTGTGTTGCAGTTAATACATAAAAGTCGAGTTTTACCCGTTTCTGGCCCGAATTCGCACTGTGACGTCATATTGTATATGCTGACTTGTTTATCACATGTCAGTACAAAGTAAGAATTTTACACTATTTTCATAGATAAAAAGTAATAAATGGGAGGGGCGAAATGAATTAAAGTAATTTTGCCAAAAAAAATAACATTATGTCGCAAAAGAGCAATAAATTCCTTTATTTTAGTATTAATAATAAATTCGCCTTTTAGCTGTCAGTTGATTAAAGCTGCAAACGGCAACACTTTTAACCACCGACGACACATAATTTGGCTCGTGCCTATTTTATTTCGTTGGCTAATTGCTACGAGCATTCATATGCATATATATATGTCTGTATACGCGGATTTACATAAAGTCTTTGGTCGCTTTAGAACGTAGCAAGCGGCAAGTTTTTTTCTTCTTATCTCAAGACGCTGCCACAGCATCAAAGCGACCAAAGTATTTATTTATATCTGCCTTTACTTTGGAGTATTATTGAATATGTATGTATGTACATTTCTAATTTGGTTCATAGTTTCATACATATATATTCAATGATACAATGCTCAAAAGCTGATCGACAGGCACAGGCTTCTGTGTACATATGCACATACGTATTTAAGGGTGGAATTGATGCTAGTCAAGTGCTCTTTGACTTGGCTTATCAAACTACAAATGATGAAATTAATTGTAGTGAAATAAATTTGTTTGTAGTTTTTATAGTTACTCCGATAATATAATACATTCTGCGGAAACCAAGCAATTTAAGTAAATTTGTTTTTTTTTTCTTTTTGAAATACGTTTTAAATCGTTTGTAGTTTTTCATACGAAACAAAATTTTTTTTTGGTCCACAGGTTTCGGAGATATCGCTAACGCATCTCAAAAAAAACAAGAACGCAGCCATTTGGAAGCACCAAAAGTACTTTTCCTATAACTGCAAACGATGAAATTGATTGTAGTTCTTATAGTTACTCAGAAAATATAATACATTGTGCGGAAACCAAGCAATTTAAGTAAATTTGGTTTTTTTGTTTTTGAAATACGTTTTAAATCGTTTGTAGTTTTTCATACGAAAAACATTTTTTTTTTTTGGTCCACAGGTTTCGGAGATATCGCTAACGCATCTCAAAAAAACCAAGAACGCAACAATTTGGAAGCACTAAAAGTACTTTTCCTATAACTACAAACGATGAAATTGATTGTAGTGAAATTCATTTTTTTGTAGTTCTTATAGTTACTCCGAAAATATAATACATTGTGCGGAAACCAAGCAATTTAAGCAAATTTGGGTTTTTTCTTTCTGAAATATGTTTTAAATCGTTTGTAGTTTTTCAAAGGAAAAAAAAATTTTTTTTTTTGGTCCATCCGTTTCGGAGATATCGCTAACGCATCTCAAAAAAACCAAGAACGCAGCAATTTGGAAGCACTAAAAGTACTTTTTCTATAACTACAAACGATGAAATTGATTGTGATGAACTTCATTTTTTTGTAGTTCTTATAGTTACTCCGAAAATATAATACATTGTGCGGAAACCAAGCAATTTAAGTAAATTTGGTTTTTTTTGTTTTTGAAATACGTTTTAAATCGTTTGTAGTTTTTCATACGAAAAAAAAATTTTTTTTTTGGTCCACAGGTTTCGGAGATATAATATATATGTAATATATTTTCGGAGTAACTATAAAAACTACAAAAAAATGAATTTCACTACAATCAATTTCATCGTTTGTAGTTATAGGATAAGTACTTTTAGTGCTTCCAAATTGCTGCGTTCTTGGTTTTTTTGAGATGCGTTAGCGATATCTCCGAAACCTGTGGACCAAAAAAAAAAATTTTTTTTCGTATGAAAAACTACAAACGATTTAAAACGTATTTCAAAAACAAAAAAACCAAATTTACTTAAATTGCTTGGTTTCCGCACAATGTATTATATTTTCGGAGTAACTATAAGAACTACAAAAAAATGAATTTCACTACAATCAATTTCATCGTTTGTAGTTATAGGAAAAGTACTTTTAGTGCTTCCAAATTGCTGCGTTCTTGGTTTTTTTGAGATGCGTTACCGATATCTCCGAAACCTATGGACCAAAAAAAAAATTTTTTTTCCTATGAAAAACTACAAACGATTCAAAAAGTATTTCAAAAACAAAAAAACCAAATTTACTTAAATTGCTTGGTTTCCGCACAATGTATTATATTTTCTGAGTAACTATAAGAACTACAATCAATTTCATCGTTTGCAGTTATAGGAAAAGTACTTTTGGTGCTTCCAAATGGCTGCGTTCTTGTTTTTTTTGAGATGCGTTAGCGATATCTCCGAAACCTGTGGACCAAAAAAAAATTTTGTTTCGTATGAAAAACTACAAACGATTTAAAACGTATTTCAAAAAGAAAAAACCCAAATTTCCTTAAATTGCTTGGTTTCCGCACAATGTATTATATTTTCGGAGTAACTATAAAAACTACAAAAAAATGAATTTCACTACAATCAATTTCATCGTTTGTAGTTATAGGAAAAGTACTTTTAGTGCTTCCAAATTGCTGCGTTCTTTGTTTTTTTGAGATGCGTTAGCGATATCTCCGAAACCTGTCGACCAAAAAAAAAATTTTTTTCGTATGAAAAACTACAAACGATTTAAAACGTATTTCAAAAAGAAAAAACCCAAATTTCCTTAAATTGCTTGGTTTCCGCACAATGTATTATATTTTCGGAGTAACTATAAAAACTACAAAAAAATGAATTTCACTACAATCAATTTCATCGTTTGTAGTTATAGGAAAAGTACTTTTAGTGCTTCCAAATTGCTGCGTTCTTTGTTTTTTTGAGATGCGTTAGCGATATCTCCGAAACCTGTCGACCAAAAAAAAAATTTTTTTTCGTATGAAAAACTACAAACGATTTAAAACGTATTTCAAAAAGAAAAAACCCAAATTTCCTTAAATTGCTTGGTTTCCGCACAATGTATTATATTTTCGGAGTAACTATAAAAACTACAAAAAAATGAATTTCACTACAATCAATTTCATCGTTTGTAGTTATAGGAAAAGTACTTTTAGTGCTTCCAAATTGCTGCGTTCTTTGTTTTTTTGAGATGCGTTAGCGATATCTCCGAAACCTGTCGACGAAAAAAAAAATTTTTTTTCGTATGAAAAACTACAAACGATTTAAAACGTATTTCAAAAAGAAAAAACCCAAATTTCCTTAAATTGCTTGGTTTCCGCACAATGTATTATATTTTCGGAGTAACTATAAAAACTACAAAAAAATGAATTTCACTACAATCAATTTCATCGTTTGTAGTTATAGGAAAAGTACTTTTAGTGCTTCCAAATTGCTCCGTTCTTGGTTTTTTTGAGATGCGTTAGCGATATCTCCGAAACCTGTGGACCAAAAAAAAATTTATTTTTCGTATGAAAAACTACAAACGATTTAAGACGTATTTCAAAAAGAAAAAAACCAAATTTGCTTAAATTGCTTGGTTTCCGCACAATGTATTATATTTTCGGAGTAACTATAAGAACTACAAAAAAATGAATTTCACTACAATCAATTGCATCGTTTGTAGTTATAGAAATCACAAAAAAAATTTGGATTTTTTCAAAGCGGGTTCCAGCGTGATGCAGCTGGGTCCATGTTGATATATTAATAGATAGATCCATCAGGGACAACAAAATTAAAGCAGTACAAGAAAAAGAGTATCATTCAAAGGACTTTCGGGTTTTATTCGATGTTGCGAGGACTCTCGGAAGGCAAGGTCTCGCTTTACGTGGTCACAAAGATTCACCAGTAAACAATGATGGAAATTTTCAACAGATTGTTAATTTAATTTCCCGGCATTGTGCACTGGTTAAAAAATGGTTGGATGAAACCTCCAAAAGACCACATCATATAGCTTACCTCAGTAACGTGACTCAAAATGAATTCATCGATTTATTAGGGAATGGAACTGAAAAGGCCATCGTCAACGAAGTTAACCAAGCGGGGATATTTTCTGTCATGGCTGATACTATTCCAGACGTGTCACATCAAGATCGATTAGCTGTCAATATTCGGTATGCGCATCAAACAAATAAAGGAATTGTACCTGTTGAAGGGGTTTTGAAGATGGATAATATCCAGACTAAAAAATCAGGAAAAATTGTTACAACTCTTCATTCGATGGGAATTTCCACAAAAAACATTGTTTTTCAATCGTATGATTTTGCAAAAAACATGTCTGGAAAGTTTAAAGGCAGGCAGCAAAAATTATCGGAAAAATGTGAAAAACGTGTTCCCTATATTCCATGTCATGCTCATAGAATCAACATATTTGTAGAAGCATAATGCAATGCAAGCTGTTTGATTAAATAATTTTTCAATGTTTTAGAAGCTTTGTACGTTTTTTTTCTTCTGGAAGTACGAAACGTTTCATGAGTTTGCGTGAAGAGTTACGTAATATTGAAAATTCATTGCAGTTGAAGAATTTGTAAAAAACACGATGGACTGCTCGGGCAGAAACAGTCAAAGCTGTATGGATTTCTTTCGAAGGCATCATTCATGCTCTTGAAATTAGAAAGAAAGATTCCGAAAATGTTGACAGCAATTCACGTACGCTAGCTTCAGGCTTGTTAAAAAAATTTTTGGATTTCGATTTTATAAGCTCTTTATTTTTTTGCAAAAATGTAATGTTCAAAGTTAAAAATTTGACAGAAAGTTTGGAAGCTGAAGAATTAAACATCATCGATGCATTATTGTTGATTCAAAGCACATCAGCGTCATTTCAGCAGATGAACGATGATATTCAAATTAACGATTTAATTGCGAGTTCGGTTTCCTTTGCTCGAAAGTGGCAGATAAGCCCCGAAAAGGACTTTTCAAAGCATCACAGAACGCGACGTGTGCCAAAAAAATTTTTCGAAAATCTGGAATCTGCTACAATTGTCTAATTTGAAACATTTTATAGAAAAGAATTTAAAATTGTCCTTCAAGTTTTCACAAGTTGCATCCAAGAAAAGTTACAAGAAAGTTTGTCAACGTTCAAACCCATTCAGGAAATGTTTAGAATTCCAGCAGACAGAAACAATTTTACGATGGATTTAATAAACTCTATTGTACAATTGGAACCCGGATTCTTCAAGGAAGATATCGAATGTTTGCTTTGTGAGTTACAAAATCTTTTTGACTGTTGTCAAGGTTGTAAATCGTTCGAAGATATTTCCACGGTAGCATCGAAGTTAAAACGAATTACCCCCTTAGCATACAAACTGGTTCGTTATATTTTGACTGTTCCTTTGACGTCAGCATCGTGTGAACGTTCCTTCAGTAAATTGAAAATAGTTTTCGACCATTTGCACACAACAATGGGAGATGATCGTTTAAATTCGTTGATGCTACTCTTCTCTTCAAAAGATAAAGTACATGAAATTGACCTTTGTGAAGTTTTTCAAAAATGGTCCTTACTAAAACATCGCAGAGTCAAAATTTGAATTTAATTCTTCCATTTCTCGTGAAAAAATTTTCTTTCTAAAATTATTTTGATTCTTGTGAAAATGGTATCTTTTTAGTATGTATTTAATTTTGTAAAACATTTTATATGACGAAAATAAAAGAAGAGTAAACAATCACTGTAATTTTTAATTCATTCGGTAACATATTGCGATTTTGTCAGAAATTGTTTCATGTTTATTTAAGGTTTTTGTACACGATATGGTTTGTACATCTTACCTGCTGTGGCATTACCACAAGACAAGGTATTTGTATTTATGTAAATGCCAGAATGAGTCTAGTTTGTAATGCACAACCAAATTTCACTTTCGACCACACGCAAATAACTCATAGCGTCATAGTCATAGCGGCATAGATAAGTTATATTGAACCCAGCGTGAAGCCGTATCCGTTTACAGTTGTTTAACCCGTATGCGTCACACTGACCAGCTCACGTATCGATCAGCATGATTGATCGACAGCGTCGGTTTGTCAATGCGACTGCCCAAATATTATTACATAGTTAAGTAATATGAATATTTTGCTGACTTGGTATATAGAAATAGAATGTAGTTATTCTTAGTGTGTAAGTATTGTATGCAAATATTGTAATAGTATTGTAAGTCATTTTACTATAAAAGAGAAAGTATTTCTGAATAAAGAACAATCAGATTTCTTCGCTGAACATAAGCGCCCATTGAAATTACTTTGTTTTATCTTCTTCAAACATTTTATACTGCCACTTTTTCTACACTCACGTAATGTCTTATGACTTCCAACGATTTTAGCAGTTCAGTTTGACTGCTTTCTTTCTCCCAATAAATAAATAAATCCAAAAAAAAATTAAGTCCACAAATTAAAGAACAGCATATTCTAGTTATGTGTCAGATAAAAATAGAAACGTTTCTATTTCGTATGTGAAGTTTCCTGACTTGTACAAAAGAAAATTTATTTTGCGTTTACACGGTATGTTGCTTTTCATACGTAAAAAGTGACATATAACAAATAAATATCGTGTAAGAGGCCTTTTAGTTTTCCAAATACGCTAAAATTCTTAAGTACCCTCGGATACACACTCACCTGAATTCATTTTTAATCCATTATTATTACTATACAAAGATTCGGCATTTTTCGAGATCAGTCGGCATACCAGTAAGATTCACCCCTCCACGATCGGAACCTTCGCACCGCCCCTACCATCCCTTTTTTTGTAATAACGCTTTTTAGTACAACGGCACTTGTGTGTTTATGTTTATTGTTCTGTTATATCTTTATTTTAAAATAAACAGTAGGAAAATCCCCATATCTGAAGGAAAACTGCATTATTACCCGCTCAAGGTCATCGGTGTTAGCCTTTGTATCCTCTTTGCTTCATTTAAACGAAAATTAGTTCAGAATAGAACCATATGTATATGTATTAATAAGCAGCCTTGTAACACTATTAAGTACACAAAACAAACAACAATAGCATTTCAAGTGTAAAGCTGTGTATGTAATGTTCGGTTTCACCCGAACTTAGACTTCCTTACTTGTTTAATCAACTCCCTGTATTGTGTAATTATTATTATTATATTTTTTTTTGTGGGTACAACAACAACCACATGAAAATCGCCAACTTCAACTGCAAATATCTCCGGACAGAGATACAATTTTTCTTTTCCGCCTTCGGAGTATTGTTTTCGAGGTCAATACGCGTCTTCTGACACTTCTCCCGATATTTTTTACGCGTACTAGCAGTCGACCCCTCAACTAGACTTTTACCAGAAAAATTTTATCTGTGTCCGGAGATTTTTGAAGTTGGTGATTTTCATGTGGTTGTTGTAATGTTGTCGTACCCACAAAAAAATTGTGAACATAAGTGTTTTGAGCGGATATAGTTTTGGTCTCCAAACCGGTGTTGAAGCTACCCAGGGTAATATTTTATAAGCGCGGCCAAAGGCCGCCAATGCAGAAAGGTATTCTGCGTAAAAATACTATGGATCCCACCTCCGGGGTTATTTTTCGGTTTTTCGTAAATATTTTTTGAACGAGCTAAAATTTGGTAATTCTTTACTTTAGCTCACAACTGCTAAAACTCGTCCAAAATTATCGGAAGGGGTGTTAAAAGATGCGTTTTGGACCCATGACCATTGAAAATTTTTTATCTCTCAAGAGAGTCGAAGTGTAGTGCATAATTTTAAGGAGCAAAATGCTTCATTACTTAACCGAAAATAACTTACAAATCTGCAAAATAACTTTATTAGGAGCTCATCATTTGTCGCGTTTTCTTACTTGGTGCTTAGTAGTTCCAAGGGATTGGAATGATGAAGCGAATTTTTTCGGTATTCGTGACATAGCAATTTTGTCACCAACATTTTCGTCGTTATAAAATATGTAAATCTAAGCTAATATCATTTTGGTATTAGTAAAAAAAAATACTTTTGAAAATGCTAAAATTTCCGCCACAAATTGATCAGCTGTTAATTTATCTGTCAAATCATCACTTTTAAGGTTGGCAACATCAATTCAACTTCAACTGAAATAACGTGTAATACCAAACGGAGTTGAATTGTTTTAATTAAAATCCAACTTAGTTGAGTTATAAACCGTTACGAGGTGGGTTTGGTCAAAGGCTGAGGTATGCTCAAGTCAATCCAGAGTCGGATGGAGGTCCCACTTCCCCCACCTAAATAAATACACAGTAAATTAGTGCTTTGATTTCGAACACACACACACACGCGGCTCTCAGGCTAAAATATCCACAACCTTGAATCCAGGAGAGAGAGAGAGAGAGAGAGATGGTGGTGCATGGGGTGAGCCCCGTCTTACTCAGATGAGATGATGACAAAATATTAGGGTTGCCCAATAGGCCGGTAGGTTAAGTACCATCGGCAGGACCGACCTTGTAACTTTACCCCCCGTCGACCAAAGGGAGTCCCTGGAATATGTGTTAGGGCTGCCCAATAGGCCGGGGCAGGGGGTGGGGGGTACCATCGGCAGAACCGACCTTGTAACTTTACCCCCCGTCGACCCAAAGGGAGTCCCTAGAGCCCCTGAGGCGGGCCGCGATTTTGAGGTACTACGACATTTTTTTTAATTCGGGAGAGTCTTTAGTTGTGTAGAGGATAAGAATGAGAAGAAATTGAGAGAATAGAAAAGAGAGAAGGAGATTGAGAAAGAGACAGAATGAGACGAAGATGGAGATAGGTGAAGCGAAAAAGACGGAGGGAGGAGTGAATAAAAGTATTAGGAAAAAGTGAGAGGGGGGAGGGCAGAGCCAGACGGAAAAAGCTTATTAAAATGTATGCAGATAGGCCAAATTTAGGGCAGGACAACGTCTGCCGGGTCTTCTAGTAGTATATATAATTAGTTCATACACATATGCACGGAACATCATTATAGTTAATTGAGCCACTTAGTACATTATTTACATATCAAGATGTATGAACCTTTGCATGTATACTTCAAGAGCGAAGATTGTAAATTACCACTGCTCATCGATGTACGACCACCCATTATCATATCCGACTGTACACGCCCGCTAGGTGCACGTTGTTGATTTGGTGTTGTTGGGGTACTACTATAGACCGCAATAAAATTCGTACTAGAATTTGTTGAAGAAATAGAACCACGTGATGAATCTGTGGAGATGGACGATGTTACCGAGGAACGTGTTGTTGGTGTCGTTGCAAATTTTTGTCGTCTCTTTATAAGGGTATCGATAATTTGTGGTGGTGGCATTATGTTATCTGTCGAGCCCCAGGATTTGTGCAATTTTTCCAATTGATGCGTTAAATTATTCATATTAACAGCAATACTGGCACGCGACCCAATAGTTTACTATTACTACTGTTGCTACCTTTATGATGGTGTGACGTTCCAAACCCTGATGGTTTCGTCTTCATCATCATCGGATTCCGCATAGTCCTACCACTTTGTGGAAGATGACGACGACCTTGTAGATGGTGTCGGTGAGATCGCTGGTGATGACGATTTGCCATTGCCGCGTGAGAGAGTGTATACCAATTGCCCACTACCAAGAAGTTGCTGAACGCTTCCGTTGTATTCTTCACTCGGACATTCAAATAACCAATCCGAAGGAATCCCCAATCTTTTTCGCCTTTACGAAATTGTGAGAGAATGAATGAATAAGTAAGAAATTAACTCAAATAAGGTTTGCGAAAGTTTCGAGACGTATGCACAGCAACGCCAAAAGCAGTTGATAAATGTGGCTTCTTAGTCTACTATAGGCTTGAAAACTAGAGTTAAGTCAATATTATTGATACACCCTGAGACACGAATAAATCCGACCGGTTGTGCCCACTGAATAACTCAACATTTCGGTTTTTTTTAAACATCTGGGAGAAGTTTTTATAGCTTACTATATTTTTTCTCCCCTACTTTTCCATTTCTCCCACTTCGAATAATCCTCCTTATCACTGGCTTTATACTTATAATCCTTTCTCTCGCTCCCCCTTTCCCTTATTATCTCGCTCTCCTTATTCAATTCCTTATATTTCATATTCCCTGCTCCCGCTTCCTCTTGAGCCATAAATACGAGTTTTTTAATATTGTAATGTGCGCAGCTTATTTCCCGAAAAAGGCTTTAGATATCGACGCAGCACCCTATCGCAGAATTTTATTGAAGAACACCGCCTCTTTCAGTTTTTCATTGTGAACACACTATCTCACCTGACAATTGCTGACTGAGATAGGGTGCTTTCGAAATGGCAGCTAAGATATTAAATATTTATGTGGGCGAAGGTCACCGCACTATCCGCTTAAAGACGAAATTCGTTAATAACTCATTCATCTGCAACCAAGCATTTATGGAGAGAAAGAAGCATATAAGCGCGACAACCTCCGAAGAGATTTTTGGAAGAGCTTTTCTTCCAATTAAAGTCGTGCACC
This sequence comes from Eurosta solidaginis, assembly GCF_040869045.1. Classification (NCBI taxonomy): domain Eukaryota; kingdom Metazoa; phylum Arthropoda; class Insecta; order Diptera; family Tephritidae; genus Eurosta; species Eurosta solidaginis. The sequence goes on from NW_027136899.1 coordinate 246,419, forward strand.
TTTTTTTTAATTTTGCTTACAATTTGGCGGGACGGGACCTACTTAATTTATACCAACTCCGAACGGCATCTGCAAGGCAGATGAGTTTTCACTGAGAGCTTTCATGACAGAAGTACATCGGAGTGCTTGCGAAAACACTGCCGAGGGGCGACCGCTTTAGAAAAATTTTCTTCTAATTGAAAAAACTTGTTTCTAAAATTTTGATGTTGCTTTTGTCCGGGCGTGAACCCGGGATCTTCGCTCCGTATTGTTCGAAGGACTCAAACTCACCGTTAATACGCTTATTGGACCTTCTACAAGGTCGGACAGACATGGCAAGGACCTGTCGGAGCCGATGCTAGAGAAAATTAAACAACAACTTAGCAATATGATGATGACATTAACATAATCGGCCTAAAGTTCTACTTTGAACTGGCAAATATAGTTTTGATGGCGAACGAGGAGGAGGACAAAACGAAGTATCTGCTGTCGTCAAGCAAAGTGTCAGCGCATTTGCGTTTTGGCAGGCATGTCACTGTTGATAGATATAAAATCGAAACTGTGAATTATGCAAGGTGGGAGTATACGAGGGAAAAGGTTTCAGGAAGAGTTACGGATGAAGATTTAATGATTTGCTGTCAGTGATGTTGGTAATGCATCCACTTTTTTATTGTCTTCTAGGCTTATCAAACTATAAACATGACAATAAGTGGAAACGTCGAAACATTCTACCGAAGACATTAGAAGGAATTAAAGAGTTCCCAAGACATAATGACGTCTCTATTCTAAAAATCGCATGTCAAATAACCATTTCTAAAAAAACAAACAAAAAAAAAAACCCTTGAATCAATTTTCAAGGATAAAGTGGTTTCTTTAAATTTAGAGGTGATCTTTTGCAACTTTTTTAATTGGCATGGAGACCGAGTCCAATGCACAACCGTTTCATATAGATAAATAAATAAAAACGTCTTTCGAATGTCCGAACTTCACCGAAATCTTTGATGCAATTAATCGCTGGAATGCCTTGGCACGGAATGCCCCTTCTATATAAAATTATGAAAGATAAGTTGAATGTATTATTTCTTAGCTAACAATAGAAATAGAAATTGTATACATAAATCCTTGTTGTTGAAACAGGAAAAGCTTGTATGAAACTGTGCAAAACATCAAAAAATGTAATAAAAGGGTTTAGTAAGAAATAAATTAAGTAACATAAAGTAACATAGCATAACATAACATAGTTAAGAACTCACGACGAATCGGTAAATGCTTCTAACGTTTGCTCAAATACTAAATCCTGAACTTTTTTACGACGGCAATGCTTTGGTGCACTGCGTTCAACTTGCCACCAGGGGCTTAAGGTGCCAACACCAGCAGTAGCAGCCATATATATACTATATATACCACCGATCTGTATGATTTTTTCAGACAACAATATATGCTATATACGTAAGCATTCGTTGAAATGTGAATCCTCTAGCTCTTAAAATAGGGCAGTAATTACGAAAAGTTTCTTATCTGAACAATCGGTTGTGGGGGATATATACTATATATACTACCGATCTCATCAATTTTTTCAGGCAACAATATGTGCAATATACGAAAGTATGTGGTGAAGTTTGAAGCTTCAATCTGTTAAATTGAGTAAGATATTACAAAAATCCTCTTTTTCTGAAAAATCGGTTGTATGCTATAGTGGTCTGATCCGGCCGGTTCCGACAAATGTCTAATCGGACACCCAAATACACCTGCTCGCCAAATTTTATCAAGATATCTCAAAAATTGAGGGACGAGTTTGCATACAAACAGACAGACGGACAGACCGACATGGCTAAATCAACTCAGCTCTTCAACCTGATTATTTCGGTATACTTAATGGTGGGTCTATCTATTTTCCTTTAAGGACTTACAATTTTGGGTTTCGTGACGAAATTAATATACCATTTCATTTTCATAAAAGGTATAAAAATAGGTCGGTACTTTGTGTGAGATAAAAAGCTTCACGTTTTTTGTGGTCTGCATGTAAAAACTATGAAAACGAATCACGTATTTCAAAAATATATGACGTAAACGTAACTATTTGATGAAATTTGATGAATTTTGAAGCTTCTATCCGTTAAAAAGGGGCAAAAATTACAGTTTATATGAAGTATATAATATATATACCACAGATCTCTATGATTTTTTCAGACAACAATATATGCTATATACGTAAGCATTTGGTGAAATTTGAAGCATCTAGCTGTTAAAACGGGGCAGAAATTGCGCAAAGTTTCTTATCTGAACAATCGGTTGTATGAGATATATACTATGTATACCACCGATCTCAATGATTTTTTCAGACATCAATATATGCTATATACGTAAGCATTTGGTGAAATTTGAAGCTTCTAGCTGTTAAAATGGGGCCGAAATCGCAAAAAAAAAATATATATATACTATATATACCATCATATATATATTATATATATCACCGATCTCTATGATTTTTTGAAACAACAATGTATACTATATACTTACGTAAGCAATCGGTGAAATTTTAAGCTTCTATCCGTAAAAAAGGGGCAAAAATTACAGTTTATATAAAGTATATAATATATATACCACCGATCTCTATGATTTTTTCAGACAACAATGTATACTATATACTTACGTAAGTAATCGGTGAAATTTGAAGCTTCTAGCTGTAAAAGTGGGGTAGAAATTCCGAAAAGTTTCTTATCTGAACAATCGGTTGTATGAGATATATACTATATACACAACCGATCTCTATGATTTTTTCAGACACAAAATATATGCCATATACGTAAGCATTCGGTGAAATTTGAAGCTTCTAGCTGTTAAAATGGGCTAAAATTGCGAAAAAAAAAAATATATATACTATATATATATATTCTATATATACCACCATATATATACTATATATACCACTGATCTGTATGATTTTTTCAGACAACAATATATGCTATATACGTAAGCATTCGTTGAAATTTGAATCCTCTATCTCTTAAAATAGGGCAGTAATTACGAAAAGTTTCTTATCTGAACAATCGGTTGTATAAGATATAGACTATATATACAACCGATCTCTATGATTTTTTCAGACACAAAATATATGCCATATACGTAAGCATTCGGTGAAATTTGAAGCTTCTAGCTGTTAAAATGGGGCTAAAATTGCGAAAATATATATATATATATATATACTATATATATATATTCTATATATACCACCATATATTTACTATGTATACCACTGATCTGTATGATTTTTTCAGACAACAATATATGCTATATACGTAAGCATTCGTTGAAATTTGAATCCTCTAGCTCTTAAAATAGGGCAGTAATTACGAAAAGTTTGTTATCTGAACAATCGGTTGTGGGGGATATATACTATATATACTACCGATCTCATCAATTTTTTCAGGCAACAATATGTGCAATATACGAAAGTATATGGTGAAGTTTGAAGCTTCAATCTGTTAAATTGAGTAAGATATTACAAAAATCCTCTTTTTCTGAAAAATCGGTTGTATGGAGGATATATGCTATAGTGTTCCGATCCGGCCGGTTCCGACAAATGTCTAATCGGGCACCCAAATACACCCGCTCACCAAATTTTATCAAGATATCTCAAAAATTGAGGGACTAGTTTGCATACAAACAGACAGACGGACAGATGGCCAGACGGACATGGCTAAATCAACTCAGCTCTTCAACCTGATTATTTCTGTATACTTAATGGTGCATCTATCTATTTTCCTTTAAGGACTTACAATTATGGGTTTCGTGACGAAATTAATATACCATTTCATTTTCATGAAATGTATAAAAACGGGAAAAAGCCAGAAAGCAAAATATAAGAAATTAGGTATTGAAGCGAACAAAAAGACCAAGCAAAGGTTGAATGTGGGACGATAGGCAAGAAAGTAAGATAAGGAATAATAGGTAAATAAGTAACAGGTGAAATGTTGAAAAGATAGCAAAAACGGTGGGCAGGAGTAAGGAAACGGAACGCAACAGGAGAAATATTAACAATTACACAGGTTTCAAGAACAAAATAAATTCATAAAAGTAAAAAAACTCACAAGGAAATTGAATAGATTTAGACTCCAGTTAAATTACCTTAACAGGCTAAATTTAAAATTTGAACTAATCAAACTCACGTAATGAAATCGTGATTAAAACTAACTAAAACAATATCAGCTAAGTTCAACAAAATTCAAATACAATATAAAAAAAACAATATAGATTCCGGCAGCGGCGCACGGATAACTCTGCTCCCTTCTTGGCCTCTCTCCTCGGGCTTGCTTTTCTACTCCAATTAGTGTTCCTCCAGGCTATGCTCAAGTGTAATGATTGCGGTACCAGGACAGGAGCGCTCAGATGCCCCTTTACTCCCTTGACGTATAGCCTGGTACCGTCTGTATGCTTCCCCTTCCTCTATATGAAATACTACCCCGCTTTTGTGTGTTTAGACTGTGTTGGTGGCTGGTGTGGCAAGTTCCTTTAATTTTAATACTACCTCGCCTTATTTTTGCGTTTGTGGCTCGTGATGGCGGCAAATTCATATTTTTGCGCAGCAATCTAAATGTGCAGAGGGAAGAATATTAGGGACTAGGGTCATGGCGAACGAGAAAGATACATTAGGGTGCATGTGGACTCACTATATTTATTGAATGTCATCTAGTTATGTCATTTTATTTATTTATTTGATTTTTTTTATCTATATATTTAAGGTTATCTAGGTATTAGATTTTACTCAAATTTATCACTTTACGTATCTATGTATGTTATTTTATTTTAATTAGTTTTATATCTTATTTTATTTTATAATTTTAGCTAATTTATTTTAATTTAATTTTACTTTTAACTTTCATTATTTTATTTTATTTTTTTACTTAATTTTATCTTTGTATAAAATTTCATTTATTTCACTAAATTTTATTGATTGTAGGTATGTAATTTTATTTAAATTAATTTTCACATTTAACATTTTTTTTTTAATTATACTATTAGTCCACATGCACCATGGGCTGTTGTCAAGCAGGGTATGGGATCCCGGTTCCTCCTTGGGATTCCGCTAAATTACCCGTTAGCACGGTTTTATGAAAAAAAACGCGAACTTTTTTATCCGCAAAAAAAAAATATACATAATTAAAACTTGCTTCCGCACTCACTTAAGTCAACTTTTCTTTTGAGACATTCTCTGCAATCGTTTGGTGGTCGTACCCCATAAATCAAAAGCCTTTCTTTCTCACCACTTTCACTCAAGAACGAAAGACACCAATACATACAATCCTATTTTGGCGGGAAACGACGGATATAAACTTTCACGAACTAACTTCACGTATACTAACTTCACGTATACTAACAGATTCATGTTCGAACATCTACCCATGTGTTTGCTTCCTACCAGTTACTAACACATGTAAACCTAGCTATGCTGGTATATGCACCCAGATACATACGTAAATGTTTGAACATCCTTACCATCGCATTAACCCACAGGCTGCCGCTACAACGACCAAAACCAACAGCTGTTTATTGTTAGAAATAAACACTTGGTTGATAGCAGTAATGAAGCGTAATTAATCAGGAATAAATTATATAGGCGGACGCCGTGGTGTGATGGTAGCGTGCTCGGCCTGCCACACCGAAGATCCTACATCAACATCATTGAATCATACATTTGAGTCCAGTTAGAGAACCGCAAGTTGTTAATTACATTTTTTCAACTTAAGTAATAGCATATTTTGCTTTATAAAAGGTTCCCTCTTTTGCTGAGTGCGCTATGATTCTCGAGTTGAGCCACTGTTTCGAAACAACTTTTGAGATTTTAGAAGTATGCCTAGTTATAAACATGAGCTCTAAGGGTACTCAAGCCCAAATGCTTGTTGGGTATATGACGCCATTTCGTATGAACGCAAATAACTAATAGGTTAACTAGAGTTTAACCCTGGCAGAGCGGCCGCTTAAGCTTAGCTTAAACTTCAGTTAAAGTCGACTGAAAAACTGCAGAATAAGTTTAAACGTAGTTTAATTGACAAATTGAGTTGAACTTGTTCTGAAAAACCGGGCTTTATATCGGTAGTTCCTTTTTGTATCATGTTCTATTCATAAACGGGGGAACTTTAAAGCTATGTTTAAAGTTTGATCTCACAACCTAAGGCATTTGCATGCGTCACATCTCAAATGAATACAGCCAAAGTTTTTTTTATTTTAAATCGCAGTTATATTTTTTATTATTTATTTGTAAATAACACAAAGAGAAATATTGCCATTTGGACTGCTTATTGAAATATCACCATATCTCCGCTGCCGTTCCGAGAACGCTCTATCTTAGCATAAATTCTATGCTTTGACGTGAGCTAGGATGTTTATGAAAAAAGATCTGAAATGGGGCGTTCAGCCGAGTTAGGTGAACTCAGCAGCCGATTTAAAAAAAAAACACTTTGCAATTTATTGTATTTCGCAAATTCTAGAAAAGCTCGAACATACTTAGTTTTTACACTTGTATATAAAGTCGACTTATAGAAGTTCATCCCACCTACTAGCACCGCACAAAGTTTTCCTTCCGCAATGGCCGGTGCACCAGCATCTCCCCAACATGTATCACTAGTCCCTCCCAAATCTCTTAAACAAATTACTGTTGTTGGGAAATTTTTCCCTGCTTCCGCATAACGACGCGCATAAAAATCTTTACATTCGTTGATTGGGGTTACTACAAATTCAGTAGATTGGAGTATATCCGAAGCTGGCCCTATGTATCCATCTTTCGGACCCCATCCACTAACTTACAATTTTTTGCCCACGTCTAATTCAGTTTCGCATAAAGATATTGGTTTTATAAATGGGCTTTTGGTGAATGTTCTTTTTAATACAATCACGACTATATCAATTTCTTCCATTCTCGGATGATTGAAATGACATGGACGAATTATACGAGCCGCAGCGCTATTTTTTCCTGCTATATTCAAATTGGCTGTACCAGCATTAACAGTGATGTCAGACAGGAGTACACCTTCCAAGCAAAATTCAGATGTCAGAACCTTGTTCAAAGTGAGCAAAGTACCAACGCATCGATAACACTCGTCATTACGTATTGCCACCAAATACGGTCTATTCGAATCTCTGCCTCCTATAACACGATATGTCGAATTCGTATTAATCAAAAGGCTGCTAAGGAGGACATACAATATCACGAAAGAATTGCGTAAGTTCATTTTAATTTATGATTTTCCGTCTATTTTTTAGTTTAAAGTGAAGGAAGTCGAAATATGTGGGTGCTATTTATACAAAATTTTGTTGTGTAAATAAAAATGAGTTTTGAATTGGAAAAAAGACAGCCTACTAAATTTTTGTGATTGTAGCAGCATAAGTGTGACAAGAAAACATTTTAAATTAGGTACATTCGATTAATGAATACAAAAATAAAGACATTAACACAGCGATATATTAGCACTCTCATGTTTTTGAGTGTACCCAGCCTGTAGTAGCCGACGTGGTGCTGGGTACTGGGTTCAACTCCCGGGCAAACTAACATCAAAAATTTAGAAAAAAAGTTTTTCTACCCGGGGTCACCCCTCGGCAGAGATTCGTCAAACTCTCGGGATATAATAATAATAATAATGCGCCCTATAAAAATAGCATTTAAAGGTTGTTCTTTTGCGAAGAGGTGAAAGAGTAGAGGTTTGGAATGGAAAACATTATAGGGACAAAACGTGTTTATTGATATTTTTGCATTATAAATGGTAAAGAATTGCTGTTGAAGCTTCTTATAAAGCCCTATGAAACTGCACTTGTATATCCCATATATGGAGCACTAAGAAAATATCGGTATTTCACTTTTAGAAATAAAAACGCGCCACAACTCTTCTTTTAATTGTAGATAAGTATAAACTTTATTAAGTATAATTATTGTATATACTATTAAGAATGTCCCTTTTATTTATTTTAAAGGTTTATTCGAGAGGGGATGTTTCCATTTAGTATATATCTTGTATAATTCTTTCATCGTGAGCTAAATTGGTGATACAGAACCTTTAACCTTTGTTATTTTGTAGTCGTAGATAAGTTTTCGGCATTCGTTTCTGGCAAGGATGCTCAGGGGGCTCCTGGAAGGAAGTGCATTGGAGTGAGGGCTAATAAATCACTTGGATCATGTGACAAGTTGCGGTTATTTATTTTGAAATCTGCTTTCGGATTGTGAGGGGCTTTCCTAAAGAGAGTTCTTTGGAAGTATTGATCTTCTTATTTGACTACGATTTTGCAATACATTTTTTCGAAGTCGTTTTCGAAAACGAACTTGTAGAGGTGCTGTATATAATGCGTCCTTCAGGGAGTCGCCTGTTGTGGTGCTTTAGAGGGCCTCACAACATTGGCTCTCGATCTTGATCGGGTTGCTGGGGTGTCTTCCTATTCGCAAAAGCGCTTGAGTAGGCTGCTGAGATCCGGTTATGTTGCCTCACTGACTTAAGTGGTGAAGACCGATACTAGTTACCGGACTGCTCCCTGGGTACCCATCCGAATATGAGCGACAAGGGTTTCTTGGGGGTTATACCGTGATAACCATGTCGATTTTTGCAGGGTTCAGCTGACTTTGGAGACTTTATTAGTTGGGATAAAATTAGTGAGTTTGTGGGTAATTAGCATTGGTACAAATCCTTTGCTTAGATCAGAGGAGCAAAGTGTGACCTCGCAAGTTGTTGGATTGGGGATGCCAAAAACGGTTTTGAAAGCCTTGGTCAATGAGCGCACGAATTTATGACATTGCCTCGCGTAGTATATAGGGACGATTGCCATGGGGAATATGGTTGTTTCGCAGCTGCCAAGAAATATGCTGACACTGTGTGGGGAGTGGCATCCTGAGATTTCTGCGTCGCTGTGTCACCTATCATGGTTGCTTACCATTTAGAGTAAAAATCCTCCATTCTATTACTTTCGAAAATTAAAGTGTCAAGACTTGAGTCGGATCCACCAGCGAGAGATTAATTTCTATTTTCCAATCCCAATTTTTGATAAGTGCAGAAAAAATACTATTAGTATTTGTGAAGAAAATTGTATATATATCGATGTGTTTATATCCACATTAGAGCTGTACAAAATAAAATCCACACAATCATATTTTTCTGACCACGAGCAGTAGACCTATATAGGTGATACACCTAAAACAAAAAAAAAAAAAACAAATAACAACACCAATGCGATTATACATGTAAAGTAAATTAAAATAGTAATACAGGTTATTGAGTCATAAAATGTAATTTATTGCAAAAACCTTTAAATGTTATTTTTATAGGGTGCACTATTCCAAGGAAGATATTTAAGTTCTGCTGATATAGTTGATTTAGTATTTGGGAGTAAATTGTCCCTATTCTTCTTTCCATCACTGTAAGTATTTGCACAATTGAGTTGGTATATTAGTTTGAGAACGATTATGTGATGTGTGTACAATGACTGTATTTTTAAGGAACAAATAGAGAAAAGTACAAAGGGAATACTTAATTAGTTCTATCTGTTTACAAACTGCTAATTAGTTCTATTGTGTTCTCCTCCCACAAAACCATAGGTGGGGCAGTGCACTAAATTTTGATCAACAACACTGCTCGAAACTAAATGCGTTGACATAATCAAGGTATTGTATTAAGTGTTAATGGGATGTTAATTTGCTACCGATTTAAACGTTTGTTCATCTTTCACATATTCGTAAAATTTAATGAGCTTAATACTGTTTTCACACAGAAACTTAATGATCTCATTTCACCTTCTAATGAAATCGTAAATTTTTTGCTTTCACACAGAAGTAACTGTTCGATTAGTATGAAGGATGAAATGTCAAGCGAATAAAATGACAATGCTATATGACAGACAATCATGGCGGAATGATACAAGGTGGCAGAATGGTGACATACCTACATACATAAATAAGAATTCCATGTACTTTGTTTTTGTAAATTCGATGGACAAATGTCAACATCGTAATGCGGCGGAAGTTGATGTATCAAATCAAATAAAAAAAGGTTATAATCAGCTGTTCGATGTGGCCACCTTGTATCGTTCCGCCATGCAGACAATGACATTTACTTTGACAAATGACATTTTTAAGCACTGAACCCACCAAAAACTGAGAAACTGAACGCTCCAAACAGAGTTGCATTGTGCTTTTGACTTCATTAAGCATTCGATTAGCTACTAATGAAATAATTATAGATTCGAATTTTGTAGGGAAGATTGAGCTCACTAAGCGTCTTAATGTAGAAAACTGCCGTTATTATTCAATGTGTGAAAACAGTATAAGACGGCATCTATAGGAATATAGAAATTGAGTTTACTTATGTATACCTCTTTGTCATCATCAGCGGTGGGCACCACTACATTTACACAGTTACCAAATTGGGAATGAGTTAGTAAACAATAACGCGTAGCGATCACGAAAGCAAAATCAGTTATTTATTTAGTTTGATTTCAATGCTTGAACGGTAAGCACGTGTCACACGCATTCTTTGGTACTCTGTTTTAATCGCGTGTGCGACACTTTCTTACTGTTGGACCATCGAAATCAAACTAAAAGAGCTGTCGTTGATTTTGACGAAGTGGCCGTTGGGCTCTTGCTTATCGTATACATATATGGTCGCTTAGCAGGTGCTAAGCTCACGCCCACCCCGGGTCATCATTCAAAAATAGTTTTTAATTGGACGCTAATAATTAATTTCAATAAAACAATAAGGGGACTGGAAAAACCTTGTCCATACAGTTCAGTTTAAATTTGCAAATTTTGATAAATAAAAATGTATTTCCTCACATTAAGTGTAGCATAAATTCGCGAATTAATCGAATGTTATTATTTTTAAATACAACCACACATAGAGAAGAAAATAATACACCTAGAATGCTGAAATTGGACATGTGGACTGATATTAAGACTCTTAATAAAAATTTGAAAAAAATTTTTAAAATGGGCGTGGTACCGCTCACTTGTGATAAAATCAATTTCACAAATATTATTAATCATAAATGAAAAAGCGTTAAACCTGTCGTAACAAAATTCGGTGAGGTTCCCCTTACTATAAGAAATGCTTTCAAGAAAAATTAACGGAATCGGTTAAGGACCACGCCCACTTTTATATAAAAGATTTTTAAAAGGGTCGTGGAGGAATAAAATAAGCTATATATTTGCAAACAAGAGCTTTATATAAATGGTATTTAATTTCCCAAGTGGATTTATAACAATAAATAGGAAAACTTCAAATTTTAAAATATGGGCGTGGCCCCGCCCCTTTTATGACTAAGGAATTTTCTATGTTTCCGGAGCCATAACTCGAAGAAAAATTAACGGATCGCAATAAAATTCGGTACACAGATTTTCCCTATAGTAGGAAATATTTCTGAAAAAAATGGACGAGATCGATTGAAGACCACGCCCACTTTTATATAAAAGATTTTTAAAATGGTCGTAGACGAAAATAATAAGCTATATCTTAGCGAAAAAGAGCTTTGTATCAATAGAATTTTACTTTTTAAATTGAATTATAACATTAAATTGGAAAACACTAAAATTTTTGAAAATGGGTGTGGCACCTCCGCTTTTATGACTAAGAAATTTTCTATGTTTCGGGAGCCATAACTCGAAGAAAAATTAACGGATCGTAATAAAATTGGGTACACAAATTATACCTATAGTAGGAAATATTTCTAGTAAAAATGGACGGGATAGGTTAAAGACCACGGCAAATTAGATAAAAAACAAGTTTAGAAGGGTCGTAGACTAAAATAATAAGCTATAACTTTGTTTTGAATCAATGATATTTCACTTATCAAGTTATATTGTAAGAGGAAATGGGTAGACATTTTTTTTTTTAAACGGGCGGTGCCACGTGTTATGATGAAAAGTAATTTTTCTGAAATGAAATGTATAATTGAAGCTCACGCTGAGTATATAATGTTCGGTTACACCCGAACTTAGAAACCTTTACTTGTTTAAATTTCACTCTCATAAATTTTTCATAACGCGCATAAAGAAGTATAACTTCAAAACGACTGAGCAGCGCCGAAAAAATGTGGAAATACCAGCCTTATCCAAAAATTGGTATGTAAGCTCCTGGGAACTCATCTCAGATCCCTATTTAAAATGAACGAAATCTGACTATAACCACGCCCACTTTTTTGATATCGAAAATTTCGAAAAACCGAAAAAGTGCGATAATTCATTACCAAAGACGGATAAAGCGATGAAACTTGGTAGGTGAGTTGACCTTATGACACAGAATAGAAAATTAGCAAAATTTTGGACAATGGGCGTTGCACCGCCCACTTTTAAAAGAAGGTAATTTAAAAGTTTTGCAAGCTGTAATTTGGCAGCTGAGTATGTAATGTTCGGTTACACCCGAATTTAGCCTTCCTTACTTAATTTATTCTTTGTACAGTATTTAGTATAATATTTCGTATAATATCATATGCAAAAGCTATACTCTTTGTTTTAGGCGCTTTCAGGGAATCTAATATTTGTTTTGTTCTAATTAGAGAAATACCAAAAATTAAAAATTGCTTCAACAACATTGGTGAATTAATACAAATATTAGTTTCTTTGAAACCGCTGAAAAACAAGAATCAAAATTTATCTAATGATATTATACGAAATATACATATGTATGTACTGTGCAAAGAATAAAATATGCAAGGAAGGCAATTGGGATATGTTTGTAACCATCCAACCTTCTTAGAAGTGCGGGTTCGAGTCCCAGTTCCGGGAGAAAAGGCTTTGAATAGATTTACAATGCATAGACGAAACAGCTGCCGCCTTGTCCGTCCTAATGTGTGATGAGTCGTATGAATAAAATGACCGTACAACAAGTACGGATCACCTCTGACGACGCCTTGTACGTGGCGAAGCGTGCATATTAGTGTTAGCCTGGTCTAAGCACACCGGATTGGGGTGGTTCTTGCTTGCCACTAATGTACAAGCTTTTACCCATTTCACAAAAAAAAATTCATGCACATATAAAATTGAAATCCGTAACGGCATAAACTAATCGAGATAGATATAGACTTCTATATATCAAAATGATCTGGGTGAAAAAAGAAATTCATTTAGCCATGTCCGTCCGTCCGTCTCTAAACACGATAACTTGAGTTAATTTGGAGGTATCTTGATGAAATTTGGTATGTAGGTTCCTGGGCGCTCATCTCAGATCGCTATTTAAAATGAACTAAATAGGACTACAACCACGCCCACTTTTTCGATATCGAAAATTTCGAAAAACCGAAAAAGTGCGATAATTCATTACCAAAGACGGATAAAGCGATGAAACTTGGTGGTGCGTTGACCTTATGACGCAAAATAGAAAATTAGAAAAATTTTGGACAATGGGCGTGGCACCGCCCACTTTTAAAAAAAGGTAATTTAAAAGTTTTGCAAGCTGTAATTTGCCAGTCATTGAAGATATCATGATGAAATTTGGTAGGCACGTTACTCCTATTACTATATGTGTACTAAATAAAAATTTGCGAAATAGGATGACGAACACGCCCACTTTTAAAAAAAAAATTTTTTTAAAGTCAAATTTTAACAAAAAATGTAATATCTTTACAGTATAAAAGTAAATTATGTCAAAATTCGACTCCAGTAATGATATGGTGCAACAAAATACGAAGATAAAAGAAAATTTCAAAATTGGCGTAACTCCGCCCTTTTAGATTTAATTTGTCTATAATACTTTTAATGCCATAAGTCGAACAAAAATTTAACAACCCTTGTGGTAGGGACATAGATTCTATGACGATAACTGTTTTCTGTGAAAATGGGTGAAATCGGTTGAAGCCACGCCCAGTTTTTATACACAGTCGACCGTCTGTCCTTCCGCTCGGCCGTTAATACGATAACTTGCGCAAAAAACGATATATCTTAACTAAACTTAGTTCACGTACTTATCTGAAGTCACTTTATCTTGGTATAAAATATGGCGAAATCCGACTATGACCACGCCCACTTTTCCGATATCGAAATTTACGAAAAATGAAAAAAATGCCATAATTCTGTACCAAATATGAAAAAGAGATGAAACATGGTAATTGGATTGGTTTTTTGACGCAAAATATAACTTTAGAAAAAACTTTGTAAAATGGGTGTGACACATACCATGTTAAGTAGAAGAAAATGAAAAAGTTCTGCACGGCGAAATCAAAAACCCTTGGAATCTTGGCAGGAATACTGTTCGTGGTATGACATATATAAATAAATTAGCGGTACCCGACAAAAGATTTTCTGGGTCACCCTGGTCCACATTTTGGTCGACATCTCGAAAACCCCTTCACATATACAACTAAGGGCTACTCCGATTTAAAACCCTCATTAATACTTTTAATTTGATACCCATATCGTACAAACACATGCTAGAGTCACCCCTGGTCCACCCTTATTGCGATATCTCGAAAAGGCGTCCACCTATAGAACTAAGGCCCACTACGTTTTAAATAATCATTAACACCTTTCATTTGATACACATGTCATACAAACACATTCCAGGGTTACCCTAGGTTCGTTTTGCTAAATGGTGATTTTCCCTTATTTTGCCTCCAAAGCTCTCAGCTGAGTATGTAATGTTCGGTTACACCCGAACTTATCTTTCCTTACTTGTTTTAAATAAAAAGTTAGCACCGATTCATGATAAATCTATTACATGTTTATTCATTTATTAATATAGAGTTTAAACTTATTTTGTAAATAATTCATAAACTAGCTTTAAATTTCAGTTTAATCTCATAACATACAATTAAATTGCCTATACACATACCTTATTGATTAAAAGGTTCAAGAGGAAATTCGAAACAAAAAAAAAAAAAATGTTCCAATTTTATCACAAAATGTATCTATCTTTGCATTTAAGAACATCCCTAATGCTTAACATACTTCAAATTCAACAACCTTCTCTTTATTTTCCAATTTGATTGATATGTGCGAATTACCCGTAAATTTCATTTATAAGGCCATTGACGAGGTTAAGAAGGAAAATTTCAAACAAAAGGATTCTAATTAACCTAAACCTTCTAATAAGGTTAATTACAATTTTACAGTGGCAACCACAATAACTCTCAAGTAAAGCATAAATATGGAAAATTATGTAAAACTGAAAAAGAGTAACATGACACTCTAATATGCATAAATATGCATTCCGTTTTCATGTTACTTTTCTTCTCACTAAGAAATTACATACACATATATGTATATATATAAACGTTCTGAGGTTATAAACAGTTTTGTCACTTCTAAAATCTATTTAGTGCTGATTTTCAAAAAAAAAGGGTGGTAGATCTCCTAAAAATAGTGGTAGAATTTTCAAAAACATTAAAACCAATTTTTTTCAAATTATTATTATTCAACCATTAAAACGAACATAAAAACTTCAAGTGCATTAACAACATACATATAAACATCTGTATGAAGAGTATGTGTATACTGTATAGGCTTTAGACCTTATCAAATAAAAAAATATAATTAAATAATAGTGGGACTCTCACCTAGTTTTTAATTCTGAAGTTAGCAGTCGGTAGTTTTTAAGGGTTTTTTTTTTTTAATAAACTATTTGAATAAGTATTAAAGAACTAGTCTTAAAAGTTTGAAAATTTGTTTACTACAAAAACCTTAACAGCTGAAATTGATAATCAAATGCGAACTACCGACCAAGAACTTTAACAAACCATGCGTGGATACTACGACTAAAGTTAATTTACAGTCTCCAAATATTCCATTTTTCATAACACATAGTTCAAACATATAATAATACTACTAAGAAACCTAAAAATAACAAATTACTTCAATGGTATCCAACGAATACCAATAGCCCGAATGTAATGAAATAGACTTGTTTGTGCATTAAAACAATTTATTTATTAAATCTTACAATTTTCATCCGTGACATCGAAGGCATCCATCGGATACTGCAATCGACGGCTGAGTGGAATATCGCTCGTATCTCGGCTGTCAGTTCGAGAACGCCCTATCTGAGAATGTTTTTCAAAAACACCATATTTCAGTTTTGCTTTTGAAAACGACCTATTTCAGAACTCGATTGAAGAACGCCCAAAATGTTTTTCATAAACGTCCCAGCTTGTCACAAATTTATTAAATTTAAGCTGAGATAGAGCGTTTTGAAACAAGTTCTGAAATAGGGCGTTATTCCAAAATTTTTTGGGATAGGGCGTTTTCGAAACGGCGGCAGAGATACGGCGATATTCCACTCAGCAATCGAAAAATCAGATTATTACAAAGTTTTTGACACGAATTTCCCATCAATAAAGTAAAATTTTACATAAAATTTAATATTTTCTTTCGAAGGTACGTAAGTATCATAAAATCACAAATTTCTTTGGTGAAAATTTGAAAAACTTACACAGAGTGTGCTTTACGTTTAATTTTCAACATACTTAAAAACCTTAATTTTAGGTCATTGTGAGCAACTTGAATAACATAGTCAAATGCAGGCAAATAAAAAAGTGGTAGATTTAAAAAAAAAAAAGTGGTAGGAGTGGTAGATCCGGATTTTAGCCTAAATAATGGTAGATCTTCCACTATAGTGGTAGAGTGACAACACTAGTTATAAATTATAAAAGAAACAATTTAAGAGCACTTACGTCTTACTCCAACGTCGTCAGCAGGCGCCAGATGAGCTGAGTTGGTAGCTGAAAATTTAAATAATTTTACCCTCTCTCTCTCTGCATTACGATTCTAATTAGAATCTGAGTTCCGTGTTGGTATAATATGTATGTATATGAAGTTGCATCTTATAAGAAAATAAGAGGCAATTTGTCCAATTTAACTCTTGGAAAACAAATTTTTTTTTCTTTTTTTTTTTGAAATTTTAATTTGCTTAGCTGAACTGCAATAGTGAGGTGGCATTTTAATTTATTAACCGATCATAATAATCTTTATATATCGTTTTTAAATTAATTATCTTTCACTTAGTTTTCCTTCTTCCTCTTCTTCATTAGTAAATTAATTTAGTTTATAATTGTTTTGCGTATGTAGGTAACACATTAAAATTTACATACAAACGTATGTATGTACTAGAGTCCTGCATGAATGCATTCACACGTGAATGTACAATGAGACATGCTGATACTGTCTCAGTATCCATTGTACTTCACGCCAATGAGTTTGTATTGTATGAGTGATGGTATGCAAAGAGAAGTTGTATGTGCCCGCATTTTGTCTGCGTTGTACATGCGGGCATTCATATCATTACCAAAGAAATTCATACATACACATGTCTCATCGAGAAGCACAATGAGATAAACGTTGTACAAGTTGTACCAATGAATATACTATGAGTACTAAGTGCCTATGTATTTGTTTTCGTTCTAAAACAGGGGTCGGAATTTAGTGGCACAATTGTGCACACTCAATTCACACGTATTCTTATTCTCCTTATTTTAGTAGTCACTGAGCATTTGGCGCAGTAACATCGATTGTGTGTGTCTCGCAATGTTGACGAATGTTATTAGCAAGCAACAAGCAAAGATCGTTTGTTAATTTTTTCAATGCGCACAAGCGAAAAATATTTAATGTTGACCAATCCTTTTGCGCAAATACAATGTATTTAATTGTATAAACCTTTTCCTTCCCATTGTGCGCATTAAAAATATAATAACAAACAATCTTGTCTTGTTGCTTGCTAATAAGCGAATGAACTAAGCAAACCGATGCATCAAGTGATGTGCGCGATTATCGCGCTCTTACTAACACATCTGCATTTCCAATTTGCCGATGCCTGTTCTAAAACGATGTGTGCATTTATGAAAAGTTAAATGTTTGCATTGAAACTATGAAAAACGTAACAAAAAATATGGGTATTTTTAAGAGGCGAATGCAAAATTTTTTAATAAGAAAGCAAAATACTAAATATCTTTTCTTAAGAGCTAATAAACGTTTACAAATCAGCCATGCTGGAGAAATTTGCAATGTTTCCCGCCTTTCATACAAAAATTTCAAAAATTAACAAAACTTCAAAATATATATTTCGCCGTTATCCCTGTTCACCATCAACTTCTTGATGTATGTATAGAATTATCCTAGGCTGAAAGTCATTGATTAGTTGGTAAAACGTTAATAATTAACGATCCTGAAACATGTATGTTGTGCATCGATAATCACCATACATACACTTGTATGATGATAGACATTTGCCTGCCTGAAGGCCATCGATTATGGCCTTAAAAATGGGTTAGGATATATTTATGTGTATACATATTGCATTGTAGATAAATTTCATTATCTATTTCTTTAACTATTTATATAATTTAACGCACTTCAGTATACATAGAATACATGTACATACGCTTTGAAAAAAAGCGCGGAATAGAACTATATAAATAGAGAAATTAACTGAAGAAAGATCATACCAATGGATAACTACATTGAAGTATCACCAACTAAACCACAATACTTTTTCTGAAGCCTTTTAATATTTAACAAAATAAATGAAAGGTGCGATAACCTCCGAAGAGATCTTAGACCGAGCTTCTCTTCCAATTTGCGTCGTGCTCCTCTTTATTTTCTCTACAAATTGGCCGGACTGGACCTACATGTTTTATGCCGACTCCGAACGGCATCTGCAAGGCAGATGAGTTTTCACTGAGAGCTTTTCATGGCAGAAATACACTCGGAGCGCTTGCCAAACACTGCCGAGGGGCGACCCCGCTTAGAAAAATTGTCTTCTAATTGAAAAACCTTATTTCTAAAATTTTGATGTTGCTTTTCCCGGGGTGTGAACCCAGGGCATACGGCGTGGTAGGTGGAGCACGCTACCATCACACCACGGCGGCCGACAGTGCACAAATATATATATATATTATGGACCAATTAACATCAGCCAATTCACCGATGTCCGTAAAAAATCGCCAATTTGCCGAAATAAAAGAAAGAATAGTCAAGGGAGACGATAAAATCATTTTAACTGCCGGAAAGAGCAAAGTTTGGAATATTTTCGGCAAAGCAAATATTGGCGTCAGCTTTTTGGACAAAGTAGTAGCTTGCAAAGACTGCAGTAGCGTTTTAACCTTTACAAAGATCACATCGAATTTAGTCAAACAAAAGTGTTACAAAACGTTTACAGATCGAGTTGACAATAGGCGCCGAATAGATGTTGATGACGAAACAAGAAAGGACAGGATGAGTTGTAAAAAATTGCCGATCGTTTCAAATTGTCGAGAATGAAGGCCTGCAGGAATACATAGAGCTAATATTGTCAATACGAGCCAAGTATGGTCCAAATGTAGACGTTGAAAAATTGCTACCACACCCTACCACTATATCCAGAAACATAGACAAGCTCTACAATATTTCCTACGATGAAATGAGAACAGAACTAAAGGAACTAAGTGGCGGATTTCTTGTACTCACTTCGGATATATGGACAGACACTGTTTCAAAGCATTCCTACTTATCACTAACGGTGCACTTTATTACAAATCCAAAATTAGTCACAAAACTGCTTGCTTTTAAGTCCATGGACTCCGAGCGCTGTAGTAAGAATTGCCTATTTCAATACCCTGATTGTTTTTTCACGAACTTTTTCACAATAGATCAAAGAATTCTGCAAAATGTAACGGAAGCGTTGGACGAATTTGATTGCTCCTTGGATAAAGCCATTATTGTTACGGATAGAGGAACAAACATGAAAGCCGCTTTCCAACACCAAAACCACATAGTTTGTATTACCCATTTATTGCACAACATCGTGGAAACATCTCTTAACCAGTCAGCCGATATTAGCGAAATGAAAGAAAAATGTCACATATCGTCAGGTATTTCAAGAAATCTGGAGCCAATGCACAATTGATAACAACCCTTAAAAGCATTTCTCCGAAAAGATGGAACACAGTTTACTACATGCTCTCAAAAATAACTGGTCTGACGTTGGAAATATTTTGGAGGAAAATCGTCAACTGAGATGTATTAGTGGAATAAGCTTAAATGCCTTAACAGATACCCTTAAAGTGCTGGCTTATGTGAGGAAGCATCAAAAGATTTGGAAGGCGATAGCTATGCAACCTTACATTTAGTAATAGTACATGTTTACTACTTAATGCGACATTGTGAATCAACCAACGATGAGTCAGAATGCATACAAGATTTGAAGCTACGGCTGCGTACATTGCTTAAGGACACTTTACTTAGTAATTTAACAATGATTCATAAAATAGCTCTATTTCTGTTCCCACCCACTAACAATCTCTCCCAATTTACTGCTGCTGAGAAAAATGAAATCAAAGAACATTGTAAAACTTTGCTTGAAAGGCTAAAAAATGAAGACAGTTTGATAAACAATGAAAACTGTCAGCGGAATTCTCTTTTAAACAAAAAGAATTCCTATTTTCCGGATTTCTCCAGCCTCAAAAGATACCTAGTAGTATTGAACGAGTACAAGAAGAATTGATGCTATATGAAAATAATTCTGAGGTCATGCACAACGGTTTTGATGTTCTAAAGTGGTGGGAGTTTAATAAACTTAAATATCCTCTGTCATTCCAGCTAAGCCGGAAAATATTTGCTACTCCTGCTAGTAGTGCCCCTTCAGAAAGAGTATTTTCAAGCGCCAAGCAATTACTTTCAGATAAGCGTAGTTCCCTAGGTTTTAATCGGACATGTGTTGAAAAAATTATGTTTTTACATATCAATATGAAAAATATTTAGAACATATATAAAAAAAACTTACTTGCTTAAATAGTATAAGTTAAAGCTACTTAGTTAAAGAGATATTAATATCTAACATAAGAAAACGCATTAATATGAAAAATAAATAAAATCCTAAAATGGCACATTTATGCACTTTATTTTGTTATAATAAATGGGTTTTACACGGGCAACTAGTGTACTCTTTTATAATTCCTTAAAATTCACCAAACTGTAGTTGTATACACAAGTACACCTGCGATACATGTAGTTCTACTGAATATACAAGAATATCAAAAATTTTTGAATGTAAAAATATTGCATGCGCGAACTTCGGTGGAAAGCAGCGGAGCGTAACAAAATTCTAGTAGATCACTTTCACCACACCAAAAACTTTAACACAATTTTTAACATAATCTAAGCACAGAAATACACTGATTGGAGTTTTAGTGAGTAAAAGTTAAAATTCTGAACACATTAGCTGAAGAAAAAGTGTACAAATAATTATTAAATAACAAATACAGACAGTGGTAGTTTAACAAATTCTGCTGTGGTAAGTGGTGAATGTGACCTACTAGAATTTTGTGAAGTTTGCCTCACACGATTTTTCGTCTATGCAATGTCTCTATATTATATCGTTTCTGAGAATATACTGAATATACAAGTTGTACTAGTGAATATACAAGTTGTACTACACACATGCGTTGACGTCATTGGTGGTAGTTGTCCCAGAGACGATATAATATAGAGACATTGCATAGACGAAAAATCGTGTGAGGCAAGCTTCACAAAATTCTAGTAGGTCACATTCACCACTTACCACAGCAGAATTTGTTAAACTACCACTGTCTGTATTTGTTATTTAATAATTATTTGTACACTTTTTATTCAGCTAATGTGTTCAGAATTTTAACTTTTACTCACTAAAATTCCAATCAGTGTATTTCTGTGCTTAGATTATGTTAAAAATTGTGTTAAAGTTTTTGGTGTGGTGAAAGTGACCTACTAGAATTTTGTTACGCTCCGCTGCTTTCCACCGAAGTTCGCGCATGCAATATCTTTATATTAAAAAATTTTTGGTTGTGCTGCATGAGACGAGACCGTGCAAGTACTTGTATATTTTTCAACTCACAGCCTTTTGTACTCATACCCATAAGTTCTCATGCCAGTGAATTGAAAGAGTGCTTGTACAAAATTTGTGTGAATGTATTCATAGGCATATTTTTGTGCATTCATGCAGGGGTCTAGTATGTACATTACACATTAGGATGTGGCTATATATTCAACACAAAAAAAATATTTGCAATTCCATTTTCTTTTCAATCACTCCAAGGCAATTTTAAAACAGTTTCAAAAGATTACAAGTAGCCTTCTTTAAAATATAATTAATTTTATATGGTTTTAATCCAAATAAATTTTCGACAATCTAATACAAAAAAAAAACTATGTTTTTTTTTTTGAAGTTTCGTTTCATAGAAAACACTCGTTTTAGGGAATTTTACTTTAGCTTTAAGTAGCTAGGGTTACTTAATTTTTCCCTATTTATATTTAACTCAAAAAAAATCCACGTAGCCACATGACTTTTGGCTGTCTGTGCTGAAACTGATAATTAAAGGAATCTGATGGTCCTTCTGCTGTGGGTCCCCAAACTCATCCAGATTCGCTGGTCTTGCTTTTCTTATGCACGCAGAATGGATTAATGTTTATTAGTTATATATATTGTAACGAATTTAGTGCAATTCCTCTTATTTGCAACCTTCTACTAACGTTCGAATCACTAAACTGTTGAATAAATAACTCCACTATTCAATAATGCAAAATGGCCTTTATTAAAGTACTTCACAATAACACTTATACATCGCAACTGATAGCTTGCTTAAATCAAACTGATTCATGATTGTCCGCTTGCGCTCTTTTATACTCTCTGCTGCTTCATTCGCATATTTCTACTACAGTCTAGACGTTTCGCCTGCTAGAACTGCTTTGCATATCTCCTACTTGTAATTAGCTATATACATGTATATTTGTAGTTTGTATCCATAAGCGTATGTATAT
The DNA here is from genome assembly GCF_040869045.1 of Eurosta solidaginis. NCBI lineage: Eukaryota > Metazoa > Arthropoda > Insecta > Diptera > Tephritidae > Eurosta > Eurosta solidaginis. The sequence continues at coordinate 269,124 of NW_027136899.1, forward strand.
GTGAGTAATACTTCGCTGATGATTACAAGAGTTTGCGCGTAATATCTCTGTGTGCCTTATATATATGAGTGTAAATGATGATTGATGTGTTTATGTACACAGTGTGGAGGGCTTCAAAGTTTTTGTGTTGGGAGTTTATTATTAAAAAATAAATAAATGTAAGGCGCGATAACCTCCGAAGAGATCTAAGGCCGAGCTTCTCTTCCAATTTGCGTCGTGCTCCTCTTGATTTTCCCTACAAATTGGCCGGACGGGACCTACATGTTTCATGCCGACTCCGAACGGCATCTGCAAGACGAGTTTTCACTGAGAGCTTTTCATGGCAGAAATACACGCGGAGCGCTTGCCAAACACTGCCGAGGGGCGACCCCGCTTAGAAAAATTTTCTTCTAATTGAAAAACCTTATTTCTAAAATTTTGATGTTGATTTGCCCGGGGCGTGAACCCAGGGCATACGGTGTTGTAGGCGGAGCACGCTACCATCACACCACGGTGGCCGCCCGGAGTTTATGGTAATATTCGTCACAATATTATTATATATTATTGATCGCGGTTATATATTTTTTGAGACAACACTTGAACCGCATTTTTCATTATCTCGGTGACCATGCACCACTCTATGACGATTTCAGAAGCACGACTTTACACTTGTATATCTCCGGCCAGTAAAAAAAGAGCTCACTCCAGCGGAAATCGATCTTTACCTCCTCTTTCTCTATTCTCATTTTCGTAAGCCCATCATGCCTGCAGTTAAACCAATTGCCACTGAACTAATTTCTTTTAACTTTAACCCTAGTAAAAATTTGTGAAACCAAATGTTACCAAATGTTGCCAATTGTTGTCCTCAAAGATATTAACTACCATGCCATTCTTTGTGAGTACAACTTACTAATATTACGATCAACAAAGAGACTTTAGGAATCAAAGCCGCGCTCACAGATGTTACGTTGTTTTAATGTTTCCCAAATTATTCAATAAATTAAAATACAAAATATTTTCTTACATCCACCGTAAATAGCGAATAATCTAAACCAAAAGGGCAAGGGGATGGCGAAGACGTCACGGCGAAGGTGCTGGAGGGGGAACAAACAGCCCAATGGTGCTGCGAGTCTTAAAGATAAACTTCCAACACAGTAAAGTGGCGTCGAACGAACTTCTTCTAACCCTTAAGGAGGGTTCGTTTTACGTGGCGCTGATCCAGGAGCCGTGGCTCTCATCGGAAGGAAAGATTTCTGGACTTAGCGCGAGGGAATTTGGCGTCTACTACGCGCAAACGGAAGGACGGGTGCGAGCTGTAGTCATGGTAAGTAAACAGCTGCATTCATATATGCTGCCTAATTACACAACTGAGGACCTAGTAGTTGTGGCCGTGGAGCAAAAAAATAAACAGACATTTATCCTGGCATCCTGCTGCATGGCCTATGCTGCGGAGGTTCCACCGATGAAGTGCAAGAGGCTAGCACAGGACGGAGGGCGCAAAGGGCGGTTGGTCATAGGCGCGGATGCAAATACGCACCACAATGCGTGGGGAGGAGGAGGTACGAACAAGAGAGGTGAATCTCTATATTGTTACATTCTGCAAACCAATTTGCAGATAGCCAACAGGGTAAGTGTCCCTACATAAATTTGTCCAACATCCAGCAATGTTCTTGATATTATACTGAGCACCAAACGTGATATATCAAGGTATGATTGGATGGTTCTTGAAAGAACATCCTTCTCCGACCATGCGTATATCAGATTCAGCATCCCCCTAAAGAGCATAGAGGAGGGAGGAACCTTTAGAAACCCTAGGTCAACGAACTGGACAAAATTCCAGAAACAGTTAGAAACAAAACTGGGACAACCCAAAGAAGTTGCCAATGTGGAGGTCTAATGAATTCCCAACAAAGACGCTTATGACTGCGTATAACAGAGCTTGCCCTCTAAGAATACTCACAGAAAAGGCAAAGCGGCCATGGTGGAGCAATGAGCTGAGTTTTCTAAGAAGACAAGTAAAAGAAATGTTTGAGCTAGCAAAGACCGTAGAAAGCGAAGTGTGTCGGGACGAGTACGGGGATCAACTGAGGATCTACAAGCGTTAAATTTCCAGGGCGAAGAGAATCTCACGAAAAAGTTTTTGTACGGACATAGAGTGCTCCAGCGAAACAGCACGGTTGAAAAATGTCCTGGCAAGGGGAAACATAGTCCAGGGACTAACAAAGAAAGAGAACGGGGAATGGTCACGTAATAGTGAGGAGTCCCTTAAGGTGCTTTTCGATACACATTTCCCATCGGGAGATGATTTAGAAGAGCCAGCAGACAGCATTCGCGGAGGGTGGGGCCGTGTGTAGAAGTCCACGAAAGTGGGGAAAGCTTCTGACCGCCATTCACCTGGGAATGGCCAGAGCGATTCTTTTGCATGCGGTTCAAGCAGCTCACTACTGCCGGTCGCTTGCGGCCAAGTATCCTCTGGGTAGCCGCTAAACACCCGTTTAGCGGTGAGCTAATGTGAGAAGGCGACAACCTGGCTAGGCCACTCCGACATAATCGGTTTAAGGGCTAGCCGGGGGAGATTTCATCGGCAGCGTCTGTACACCTCTAGGTGCGGCTGCAAGCGGGCGTCTGTCTTGGAGCAAGCGGCTCGCTATATAAACGTCCCAAGTAATATTTTCAACCCCGCTGAGCGGGTTGTGCGCTGGGCTTGGGACCCGCCACGTAAAACCATACTCCAATGAAATATAACAACAAGCCTCGGATAAATACACTCTCTATTGATGACGACCATGGCAAACGTTTGAAGGACAATGAATTGAGGGCATGCACCTGGAACGTCCGCTCCCTGAATGGGATTGGTGCAGATGCCCGGCTGGTTGATGTCCTCGTCAAAGCAAAATCTGACATCACCGCCATCCAAGAAATGCGTTGGACGAAGCAAGGAAGAAAGAAGATCAAAAATTGTGACATATATTGGAGTGGCCATGCAAATAAGCGCAGTTTAGGCGTCGGATTCGTGGTGGGAGAGAGACTTTGTCGCCAAGTGCTGGCGTTCACGCCTGTGGACGAGCGTCTCGCCGCTATTCGAATAAAAGCAAGATTTTTTAATATATCATTCATCTGCGCCCATGCGCCGACAGAGGAAAAAAAAGATGAGGTGAAAGACACTTTTTATGAACAATTAGAACGCACATACGAGCGCTGCCCCCGTCATGATATAAAAGTCGTGCTTGGCAACTTTAACGCCAGGGTGGGCAAAGAAGGTGTTTTTGGCCCTACAGTCGGAACGTTCAACCTACACAATGAAACTTCTCCTAACGGACTGAGGCTGATTGACTTTGCCGGTGCTCGAAACATGGTCATATCAAGCACGAGGTTCATGCATAAAAAGATACATCAATCTACATGGCTGTCTCCTGATCGAAATACTCGCAATCAGATCGATCACGTTGTGATAGACGGACGGCATGCCTCCAGTGTTTTAGATGTGCGAACGATCCGAGGACCTAACATCGATTCGGACCATTATCTCGTTGCAGCCAAAATACGCACCCGCCTCAACGCGGCTAAAAACAAGGAACAAAAAACACAAGGAAAGCTAGACGTCGAAAAGCTTCAATCACAACAGACTGCCAATGATTTCGCAACTCGACTCTCACACCTGCTCTCTGAGGGCACAACTCATCCTGAAGGAATACAGGAGCAGTGGGAGCATATATCCAAAGCACTTCATACTGCCGCCGAGGAAAAAATTGGTTACCGGCGGCCACGAAAAAATAACCGTTGCAACCGAAAGAAAAGACGCTGCCTACAGGGCTACGTTAAAAGCGAGCGCGACAAGAGAAGTGTGTGAACGCTATCGTGAGTTGAAAAGGGAAGCGAGACGCCTTTTCAGGAAGAAAAAAGCAGAAGTAGAAAGGCGTGAGTGCGAGGAGCTTGAGCTGCTAGCCACCAGGAATAACGCCCGAAAATTCTACCAAAAAATACGGCGACAGACGGAAGGTTTTAAGACCGGGGCAAACTGCTGTAGGAATGAAAACGGCGACCTGGTAACTGATGTCCAGAGAGTGCTTAGATTATGGAGGGAACACTTCTCTGCTCTCCTAAATGGAGGCAGCAATTCACCGCGCAGAGATGAAGAACCCGATCCCGCAATCGATGATGATGGAATATATGTCCCCCCGCCCGATTATGACGAAGTTAGAATAGCAATAACCAGATTGAAAAACAACAAGGCCGTGGGCGCTGATGGATTGCCTGCGGAGCTACTCAAGTTCGGCGGCGAGGAGTTGGTAAGGCGCATGCAGCAGCTTCTTAGCAAAATATGGGCGGACGAAAGCATGCCCGACGGTTGGAATCTAAGTGTTCTTTGCCCAGTCCACAAGAAGGGGGATACTGCAAAATGCACCAACTATCGTGGAATCAGCCTTCTTAGTATCGCATATAAGGTCCTTTCAAGTGTATTGTGCGAAAGATTGAAGCCCACCGTGAACCGGCTGATTGGACCTTATCAGTGCGGCTTCAGGCCTGGTAAATCTACCATCGACCAGATTTTCACAATGCGCCAAATCTTGGAAAAACCCGTGAAAAGAGAATCGACACACATCACCTCTTCGTCGACTTTAAAGCCGCCTTCGACAGCATGAAAAGGAGCTGCCTATATGCCGCTATGTCTGAATTTGGTTTCCCCGCAAAACGTATACGGCTGTGCAAAATGACGTTGAGCAACACCATCAGCTCAGTCAGAATTGGGAAGGACCTCTCCGAGCCGTTCTAAACTAAACGAGGTTTCAGACAGGGTGACCCCCTATCGTGCGATTTCTTTAATTTGATGCTGGAGAAAATTATACTAGCTGCATAACTTAACCGCACTGGAACAATATACTATAAAAGCGTGCAATTACTGGCATATGCTGATGACATTGATATCATCGGCCTAAACACCTGCGCTGTTAGTTCTGCTTACTCCAAGCTGGAAAAAGAAGCGGTAAAGATGGGTTTGATGGTGGATGAGGAGAAAACGAAGTACCTGCTGTCATCGAGCAAAGAGTCAGCGCATATGCGCCTTGGCAACCACGCTACTGTTGGCAGCCATAATTTCGAAATAGTAAAAGACTTCGTTTATTTGGGAACCAGCATCAACACTAGCAAAAACATCAGCACTGAAATCCAGCGAAGAATCATTCTTGCCAATAAATGCTACTTTGGACTAGGTAGGCAATTGAAAAGTAAAGTCCTCTCTCGGCGAACGAAAATCATACTCTACAAGTCACTTATCGTACCCGTCCTGCTATATGGGGCAGAAGCATGGACCATGACAACAGCGGATGAAGTGGCTTTGGGAGTGTTCGAGAGAAAAGTTCTTCGAAAGATTTATGGACCTCTACGCGTTGGCAATGGCGAGTACCGAAGAAGATTTAATGATGAGCTGTACGAGCTATACGCAGACATCAACATAGTCCAGCGAATTAAAACGCAGCGGCTGCGCTGGCTAGGCCATGTTATGCGAATGAAAGATGATGCTCCGGCCAAGAAAATGTTTCTATCGGAACCCGCCTATGGAAGCAGAGGTAGAGGGCGGCCACCACTCCGTTGGAAGGACCAGGTGGAAGGCGATTTAAACTCCCTTGGTGTGACCAATTGGTGCCGGTTGGCGGAGCGAAGGAGCGACTGGCGCGCCTTGTTGGACGGCCATAACCGTTTAGACGGTTGAGCGCCAATTAAGTAAGTAAGTAAGCAGACAGCATTCACACTTCGATCACGGAGCGGGTAGTGCCGGGCTTGGTGACCGATACCAAGATCGAATGGGTGGTGAAGACGTTTTCTAAGTTTAAATCGCCGGGCCCAGATGGTATATTCCCGGCCATGTTAAAAGTTTTAAGTAGAACGGTCGAGGAATGGCTAAATATATTATTCGATGGGTGCATAAGACTGAATCATGTACCGCACTCTTGGAGAACTGCTAGTGTAGCTTTCCTACCAAAGGCGGGGAAGATCTGTCACGTGTATCCCAAAGACTATAGACCCATTAGCTTAGCATCATTTCTGCTCAAAACCTTTAAGTGGCTGATAGATGTGTACATAAGGTCCAACGCGGATGAAAAGCTCCTCTTCACAACACAACATGCGTAGACCAAAGGCAAGTCGTTAGACACCGCATTGCATAGGATGGTAATAAGCATAGAGAAAGCGCTGGAATATAAATATGCTCTAGAAGTCTTCTTAGACATTGCCGGGGCTTTCAACAATGTTTCTAAATGGGTGATTATGGATGGTCCTAATTGTATTAAAGTACATTCAGCCTTAACCACATGGATCGGCTGCACGTTAAATTGCAGGAAGATTACATCACAATGGGGATTATACGAGGTCACGAAATCAGTGGACAGGGGCACCCCGCAGGGAGGGGTGCTATCACCTCTGCTGTGGACACTGGTCATCAAGCAACTGCTCAGGCGTTTCAATGAGGGACCCGTAAAACTTACGGCTTACGCAGATGACGTAAGACGGATATGATCTTGTTTACAAAGAGGTACAAGGTCCCAAATTGGGGCCTAAGTTAGGAGGGGTGACCCTAAAGGAGAAACCTTGCCCAAAATAGTTAGGAATCATCCTACACAGTAAGCTGTCATGGAGTCCTCTGGAGAGATTCGGGGCAGGGAGAAGCATACATCTATATTGGGTCCCAGGGCATATGGGAATAGATGGGAATAAAAAGGCAGATGAACTAGCTAGAGAGGGCGCATCCCTTGATGTTTGCTACGTAGACGTCCCAATTAGACTAGGCGAGATTAAGAGAAGGCGAGAGGTGCACATGATCGACCAAGCGTATTCTGGTATTCTGACTGGACACCGCCTTCTGGCGTCACATTTAAATTAGGCTGCGATACCTTCACGTAGCAGGAGAATATGGCGCAGTCCCGCTGCAAGGACCTGCTGGGAGGATGACATATAGCTTCTACAGCGCAATTGTCAACCTCATCTACCCGTGGCGAATCATATTTCATTAACAGCCGAGGCACTGGCGGGACCAAGTTCATCTTGGAACTAGGGGGTGGGGAGGGTGTGATGGCCTAGAAGGTTTAAAGTGTGTCATATAAATCGTTCCCGAGATGGTCGGGCTAGTAACTTAATGGTGATGTGTTACCGGAACGTACCGGATCTATATCCGGCAAAGGACCATCAACATCGATAACACTTCCCAAAGCCTTCGGGAAGTGTATTTATCATTAATACAACAACAACTACAGTGCCAACTCACCATAATAATATGTGGACCTATATACAAGCACATACGTAGGCTCTGGTCCCTTAGCAGTGCAGTACTTTTCATTAAACGTTTAAGCATTTTTGGCGTGGCACCAGATTTAGTATCAGAAAGTAGCAAGTAGTCGCTTTTAGTAGAGTTCATATATATCATCCACAGGTCCCCCCTCCAGCGGGTTAGGAAGCTTAGGATATACCTGCGGTAGGTACACCTGTCATAAGAGGCGACTAAAACACCAAATCAATTCAAGGGGTTGTGTAGCGCAATTCTGTCAAAGGGGTTGCCAGCGCAACATATTGTGACGAATTTTAGTAACACTAAGTGAAACTCACATCACTAATCTGATACTAAGTAAATAAAGCCACAACAACAATAAAGCAAGCTGCCACACTTGTATGTACGTAAACAAATTAATCATCATATACATACATACTATAACCGCACCGCGTTGCCCGCCTTTACGCAACAAAAACAGCTGTTGCTGAACAGCAATGCCAGTTGTACTCAGCAGTGGCAATGGCATTCAGCGATAGGAAAATTGGCAACGCAGCGTGGGTACATTTTACCGTTTTTGAATTGAGCCGGCGGACTGAAAAGATAGTTGCTAGTATACCGGCACACACATCAGACACGAAATTAAAAATCAGAAAAAAGAAAAAGTTATAAGTTGTGTACAGTTAAAAGGACAGTCGACAGAGAACATAAAATACGTAAATAACTAAAAGTTTGTTTTATATAAGTTTGTACAAAAAGGAAACTAGTTTATAATTAAAAGGATTTACGGATCGAACTAAGTTGTGAATAAAAGAAAAACTATGTGTTAAAAAAAATTAAAAAAACGATTTCATTTGTTTAACAAAAAGAGAAGAAACGAAAAGAATAAAAGTTTAGCGTAAGTGCGGTGTATGTGTGTGCACAGTGGGCTGCATACCCACGACCAAGCGTGAGTATATCCCAATACCAAAAAAAATGGTTGGCGTCAAAAGGCCAACCTTAAATGGCGACCGCGACAGGACTTGCAATGGCGGCCATAGGCGTGAAGAGGCCGGCCTCTTAAAAACTTAAAATCAAAAAGAAAAAAAAAGAGCTTAAAATTTTAAAAAGTTAAAAGGCTAAAACCCTAAAATCAAAAATTTATTAAAAATGAATTAACCAAAAAAAAAAATTTTTTATCTAAAGAATTAAAATTTAATTTACACAAAATTTAAAAATCTACAAAAAACAAAAAAAAAACCATAAAAATCCAAAAAAAAAAAAATACAAAACTTACAAAAACCTTACAAAAAAAATTTTAATACCACTTAAAAATCTACAAAAAAAATTACAAAATTTAAAAACCATCACAAAAAAATATATAAAAATGCAAAACTCTTACAAAAAAATTTAAAAAACGAAAAATTTTTACAAAAAAAAACGTTCTTTCGAAAACTTTAAAAAATTACAAAAAAAAATACAAAAATTTGAAAAACCATTACAAAAAAATTATAAAACATTTAAAAAAAAGAATCTCTACAAAAAAAAAAAAAAATACAAAATCAAAAAAAAAAATTACAAAAAAAATACGAACATTTAAATCAACAACGAAAAATTATTAAAATTTACAAGGAAAGGCAGTGTTGGTGGTGTATGGCAGTGGCTAGTGGAAAATTATCATAATTTAAAAGACATTTAAAGAACATATAGACACGTATAATACAAAAACTTATTAAAAAACAGAAATAATAAGAAATTGTTTTTACTAATAATAAAATAAACTAAACGGCAGCAGAAATAATACATAATTTAACATTTACACTTAAAACAACAAAAACAAAATTTCAGTAAAACTGTACCAAATTCTTGGTGAAAAAACAAACGGCACTAGCCACGCCACATCAATAACGGCAAACCACCGTACGAACTGAATAGCGGAAAAAATATGTGACGCCATCCAAGAGCAGCAGCATCAGCAGTACAGTACACGCAGTGGCAGAACGCGCAGCGCAGCAGTAGAACAACAGGTACAGCAAGCGGTAAATCGAGCCAAGCAGTAACTGGTAAGGTGTGCAAAAATTTTACATTATTAAAATTAGCTTAATATTTTCAATTCGCTTAATATTTAATATTTTTCAATTTTCTTTAATAAAATGAAAACACATTTCATATTATATTCACATTTTCATTTTTGACACTAACTCTTCATACTCATTAAAATGTAATATTTTATATTACACTCATATCTTTTTCCTCTTAAATTTTCAAATATTATTTTTGCAAACTCATTGCAAAATACAAATAAAAATTAAATTAATTAAATTGAATTACTCACAATACTTATTACAAAAAAACTTTTCTTGTATTATATTCATACATATTTTTATATGTGTAGGATTAAAGGTAGGCACTGTGGGACAGGGTCGGACAAAAACAGAAAAAATGTTTTTTTCAATTATTGCATTGCTTCAACGTTGTGATTATTAAAACAATTGCCAAAACTCAATAAACGTTTTTTCTAATTTTAGTCCCACTCTGCCCTACAGCGGGCTCCATCAAAGAGGAAAAATAACATGAAAAATATTTTTTTTAACATACAGTGGTGGTTCCGTAATTAACCAAAAAGATTTTTTTTGCGTAAACGGTGGTACTGTAAACAACCAATGAAGTTTTTTTTAATCCCGGTGCGGTCGAGGATATTCATATTACAAATTTGAAAAGATGCGGTGCGCCCGTATCTATAAAAATAAAACCATACAATTTTAATAAAAACGGTGCGTCCGTAAAAGCACAATCACATTGAGATCTTTTTAATAAAGCGGTGCGTCCGTTATCAACAGCCAAGTCCTTTTACCAAAATAAAATATTTTTCCTTTGAAATCAATTTAAACTGAATTACTTCAATGTACATTCAATTTATCATTAAATATTCAGTCTTTCATTAAATTGCCGGATAATTCTTTCAATTTCACATCAACATTCAATTCAATTTCTATTTCTGTTAAATTTTCGTAAGCACTTTCTACAAATTCGACTTTAATCAGCTTAAATATTTCTTCTTTGCTTCCTACTACATATGTTTCTTAGAAACCAAAAAGTAGTTCCCAGAATTTCAGAACAAGACTCAGATTCCAAAAATTCAGATTCCAATTCCAAAAATTTTAATTCCGAAAGTTCCGATTCCAAAAATCTTGATTTTAAAAGCCCAGTTTCCGAAGGCTCAACCACAATATTCGCCCAGTACAATCAAAAACCTTGTTGTTAGACTTTCTTTGTCCGGAGAATTTCACGGATTTGAGGAATTGCCCGAAACAAATATTTCAAATCCTCCTAATTCCGATACAAATATGGCGACTCCTGAAGAAAAAAGGACGTTTATCGGCATATGTGCTGGTATTATGCGTGAAAATTATAGCGGTGAGCCCCTAGGTCTCGAATCTTTCATTACTAAAATTGAGTTAATCGAACAATTTGTCGACGAAAATTTAACTAGCATTTGTATTTCATATATGAAATCCAAACTCGATGGTAAAGCTCGAGAAGCGATACCAACTCAAGTACTTTCAGTTAACGATATAAAAATAGCACTACGTAACCGTATAAAACCCGACAACTCCAAAGTTGTGGCCAGAAAAATTGCAGCTTTGCAAGTTAATAATAATAATTACACCGATTTTGCAAAACGCGTCGAGGAATTGTCTGATGCTTTAGAGCGTTCGCTCATTATCGAAGGGATTACTCAGACTAAAGCCCGTGAAATGGCCATCGAGCAAACAGTTAACGTTTGCCGATTGAACGCAAAAACAAGTTTAGTAAAATCAATCCTCGCTTCAACCAATTTTTCTGATTCCAAGGACGTAGTAGCCAAACTGATTGTAGAGCAATCAAATGAAATAAAAGAACGCCAAGTTTTAGCATTTAGTGCGCGGAACAATAACAATTTTAGAAATTTTCAAAGTAATAACCGAGGTCGAAATTTCCAAAATCAAAATCGTAACTTTAACAATTATAGACAAAATAGACCATCCTTTAGTAACAGTAACTATGGCAACAACTTCAATCGCGGCAATGAAAGGCAAAATTTCCGTTCCGGCGGCGGAAATCGGAATCAGCCTAATAGTAATAATAATAGCAACAATAGTCGTACTAGCAATAATAGCGATTCTAACACTTCCAATAATAGAGCTAGAAATGCAAGCGTTCGGGCTTTAAACAGGGAAGCCCCTCAGGAGCGAACACTGAGGGAGGACGAGACAAATTACTAACTAATTCATTCCGATTTTATACAAATAAATATTACTGGCTCTAACAAATTTTGTACATTTCTAGTCGATACACAAGCCGACATTTCGTTAATTAAAATTTCTTCTCTTAATAAAAATTTGTCAATTAATAGCAATGATACAATTAATATTACTGGAGTAACTACAGATCAAGTTTCTACATTAGGTACTTTTACAACCAACTTACACTTTTCAAATTTTTATATCAAACATACGTTGCACGTGGTAGACAATGATTTCAACATTCCATCAGATGGAACACTTGGTAAGGATTTCCTAAAAACAAATAAATGCGATATCAGCTATGCAACAAATTGCATTTCCTTCTGGATAGGCAATGAAAAGATCGCACTTCCCATCCTTCACGGAATGGAAAGCGATACATTTGTTATTCCACCTCGTTGCGAAGTTTATAGAATTTTCGCCTTGGAAAAAGACTCAGAACCACTTTTCGTTGATTCTCAAGAGATTTCTGACGGTGTTTTCACAGCGAAATGAATAGTTGATATTAGTAATCCGATCATTAAGGTAGTAAATACCACAAATAGCGTAAAATACGTAAACAACCACAACATTCAAACCGAAAAACTTTCTAATTATAACGTTTATTAAATCAATAACCCAGTAAAGCAAGATAGTCGTATTAAAGAACTTAAAAGCATTTTAGAAAAACAAATACCTAATTATGCTGAAAATAAACTTATTAACTTATGTTTACAATATTCCGATATTTTTGCGCTAGACAACGATAAAATGACAATAAACAATTTTTATGAACAAAAACTAAGACTAAACGATACGACGCCAGTATACATTAAAAATTATCGCCTACCTTATTCGCAGCGCGAAGAAATAAATAAACAGGTTAATAAATTATTAGAAAACGATCTGATCGAAAATAGTTTTTCGAATTATAACAGTCCCTTGATTTTGGTACCGAAAAAAGACTTAAATGGCCAAAAATCGTATAGAATGTGCGTTGACTTTAGGGCTCTAAATAAAAAGTTAATTGCCGACAAATTTCCCTTGGCACGTGTAGACGATATTTTGGATAACCTTGGCCGTGCGAAATTATTTTCTACATTAGATCTTTTTTCGGGTTTTCACCAAATTCCACTTCACAAAGATTCAAGAGAGCTTTTCGATGGAAGGTTTTACCATTTGGTCTAAACGTAGCTCCAAATTCATTTTCAAGAATGATGTCAATTGCATTTTCTGGTATTTCACCCAACCAAGCCTTTATGTATGTAGACGATATAATAGTAATTGGATGTAGCGAAGCACATCATCTCAATAATCTAAAAAAAGTTTTCGAAACCTGTAGAAAGTTCAACTTGCGACTTAACCCAAAAAAGTGTAATTTTCTTAGACCTGAAGTAACTTTCTTAGGGCATAAATGCTCAGCAAATGGGTTGCTACCAGACGATTCAAAAATTGAAGCAATTAAAAGGTATCCTAAGCCACGCGATAAAGACGCTGTCCGAAGATTCGTGGCATTTGCAAATTATTATAGGAGATTCATTCCAAATTTCGCTTCTTTAGCAGCTCCATTGAATCGTTTGAGTAGAAAAATGGTTGAATTTAATTGGGATACGGTATGTGAGTTAGCTTTCGAAAAACTAAGAAAAAGTCTGATTTCTCCAAAACTATTACAATATCCAGATTTCACCAAGGAATTTTTAATTACGGTCGATGCTTCAAAGTTAGGTTGTGGTGCGATACTGAGTCAAAATCATAACGGTAACGACTTGCCAATTTGTTTTGCTTCAAAATCCTTTAGCAAATCGGAACAAAATAAAGCAATAATATAATTAAAACTTTTGGCAATATATTTTGCAATAAAGCAATTTCGTGCATATATTTATGGCACTCACTTCAAAGTTAAATCAGACCATCGTCCACTAGTTTATTTATTTAATATGAAAGATCCGTCGTCGAAACTTTCCAGAATCCGTTTGGAATTGTCCGAATATAATTTTACCATAGAATATATTAAAGGAAAATCAAACGTAGGTGCAGACGCATTATCGCGAATTCCAATTCAAGAACTTCAAAATTCCAATAATTAAATTTTAGCGGTACAGACGAGGTCTTCCACAGGATTTAATTAAACAAAGCGGCACATTTAGTAATATTAAAAACACAATAAAATGCACTAAAAAATAAAACTCAATGAAATGGGAACTTGCAGGAGGAGACAGGCTAGTATATGTGTATGTGTGCACAAGCATAGTGATGGCTCATGCTGTTTTCTTTTACATATATGTATAAAACGGGGTGGTGTCTTATGTGGACAGGAAAATGCCTAACACCGGCACCAACTAATGTTGGCTATTTCGGTACTCTTTATATTTGCTTAACTTACAAAAAAGTAGAGCAAACATATTGGAAAAAGAAGCGGTAAGATGGGTTTGATGGTGAATTAGGACAAAACGAAGTACCTGCCTTCATCGAGCAAAGAGCCAGTGCATATGCGCCTTGGCATCCACGCTACTGTTGGCAGCTATAATTTCGAAATAGTAAAAGACTTCGTTTATTTGGGAACCAGCATTAACATTAACAACAACGTCAGCTTTGAAATCCAGCGAAGAATCACTCTTGCCAACAAATGCTACTTTGGACTAGATAGGCAATTGAAAAGTAAAGTCCTCTCTCGGCAAATGAAAACCATACTCTACAAGTCACTTATCGTACCCGTCCTGCTATATGGTGCAGAAACATGGACCTTGACAATATCATATGAAGCGGCTCTGGGAGTGTTCGAGAAAAGTTCTTCGAAAGATTTATGGACCTCTACGAGTTAGCGATCTCGTACCGAAGAAGATTTAATGATGAGCTGTACGAGATTTACGCAGACATCAACATAGTCCAGCGAATTAAAACGCACCGGCTGTGCTGGCTAGGCCATGTTATGCGAATGAAAGATGACGCTCCGGCTAAGAAAGTGTCTCTATCGGAACCCGCCTATGCAAGCAGAGGAAGAGGGCGGCCCCCACCCCGCTGGAAGGACTAGGTGAAAAACGATTTAAACTCCCTTGGTGTGACCAATTGGCGCCAGTGTCACAGAGAAAAAGCGACTGGTGCTCCTTGTTGGACGGCCATAACCGTTGAAACGGTTAAGCGCCAATTAAGTCTGTAAGTATATTGGAACTAAAGTACTTTCTAATACTTCCCATGATCTCAAATAGCAACAAATTACAAAAAATGAGTATACTCATTTGTCACAAAATTCAGTAGTTCCATATTGTATTTGTGTTGTAGACTTCTTTGGATACATTTCCCCTGCAAACGCGTACACGGCTCGTAAGTTTATGGACATCTTACCAAACTGTTTCAGTTATCTTAGCACCAAATCACTCAAATAAGTAGCTGCTACGGTAAATTGCTCCGCCACCCAATTAAACAAGTTTTGGTAAGTCTAGTTGAGGGGTCGACTGCTAATGCATGTCTAAAAATATCGAGAGAGGTGTTAAACGACGGGTATTGGCCTCGACAACAATAATAGGAAGGTGGAAAAGAAAAATGGTAAAAGTCTAAAAACAGCGGTATTTATCCATGATTTTGACTGAAAAATGATAGAACGGCAATCCGATCCAAATTCCTGATAACACTGTCCGTACTATTGCTGTGACATTTTTGTGCACACAAGCCTTAACAGCCAAAGTCATTTTTCCTCTTTTTTCAGAAGAGCGTTTTAAATGTTCAAATCGCTACTTGAAATCATGAAATTAAGATACCCTGGCAATATTTACGCTAGGTTAGGTTAGGTTGAAGCGGCCGATCCATGAGGAGCTCACATAGACTGAATGAGTCCGTAGTGTTACCAGAATTTTGTTTTAACGACCAAACTGAGAAACCGTATCAAAAACTAGTGCCTATGTTATAAAACAACTCCATCCTCTTGCCAAATACTAGAAGCTTCCTAGGACTTAAGCCACTTGCTGCTTCTCGATCTGACAGCTTTATCACTCCTAATAGATGGAGTCTTACCCTGGTAAGCGCAGGGCACGAGCACAGAACGTGCTCGATCGTTTCCTCCTCCAACCCGCACTTTATACATTTGATATCACTGACCAAGCCTAATTTAAATGTGACCCATCATGAGTCTACAGTTCTCTCTTTTTAATGATAGAAGCAACTTTGTTAGTCTAAGGTTGTAAGACCTACACATAATCTTCGACACTTTACAGCCCCGCGCTTGAACCCACACCCGCTTGGTCGATCATGTGCACCTGTCGCCTTCTTTTAATCTCGCCCAGTATAATTGGGACGTAGAAAGGTTCAAGGGATGCGCCCTCTTTAGCTAGTTCATCTGCTTTTTCATTCCTATCTATTCCCATATGCCCAGGGACCCAATATAGATGCAAGCTTCTCCCTGTCCCGATTCTCTCCAGAGACTGCTTACACTCTAACACGCATTTAGATGCTGTGCTATGCGAGATTATTGCCGTAATTTCTGCTTGACTGTCAATATAAAAGTTAACACGCTTGCAGTTTAAGCTCGTTCAGTGTGCCATTTGAGCACCCTTGGTCTTAAGACCTCCCTCGAAGCGCAGATAGGGAATAAGGTAGTTTGTTTGTCCTGTAATTGATGACGCTATACTACTATGGCCGTATAGTAGACGCTCAAGATGCCCCGAGGCACTGAGCCTGATTGCAGTTCTATGTTCTTTGCTACCAGGTTTACAGGTGGAATGTGCAGAATGGCATACAGTGTTGCCATCGGGGTTGTTTTCAGGGCTCAATGCTAAGCATTGATGGTCTGCATACGCCCTCTAATTTGACTTTCCACCAAGCAAGAGCTCCATAGTAAAGAATAAGGTTTACAATCGCTGTAAAAACCCAATGAGAAAGAGAGAGTGATAAACCCCACGTACATCCCAGCATGCTTTTGCATGCATAAAGTGCCGCTGAAGCCTACTTCACCCTCTCCTCCACGTTGAGCTTCCATGACAGCTTACTGTGTAGGATGATTCCTAGATATCTTGTGCAAGGTTTCTCCTGTAGGATCACCCCTACTAACTTAGGCCTGGTCCAATTTGGGACCTTGTTCCTCTTTGTAAACAAGACCATATCCGTCTTCTCCGCGTTGGCTGTGGACTTTATGTACACATCTATTAGCCTCTCAAAGGTTTTGGGCAGAAATGGTGTTAAGCTAATGGGTCTATAGTCTTTGGGATACACGTGACCGATCTTCCGTGCCTTTGGTAGGTAAGCTACACGAGCAGTTCTCCAAAAGTGCGGTACATCATTCAGTCTTATCCACCCATCGAATATTAGTTTAAGCCATTCTACGAACCTTCTACTTGACACTTAGCATGAAGCGTAGCATGGCCGAGAATATACCATCTGGGCCGGGTGATTTAAACGTAGAAAACGTCTTCACTGCCCATTCGATCTTGGTATCGGTCACCAAGCCCGGCACTACCCGTTCCGTGATCGAAGTGTGAGTGCTGTCTACTGGCTCTTCTAAACCATCTCCCGATGGGAAATGTGTATCGAAAAGCACCTCAAGGGATTCCTCACTATTACGTGACCATTCCCCGTTCTCTTTCTTTATTAGTCCTTGGACCATGTTTCCCCTTGATAGGACTTTTTCAACCATGCTGTTTCAGTCGATCCCTGCACTCGTCGCGACGCGCTTTGCTTCCCGTGGTCTTTGATAGCTTAAACATTTCTTTTACCTGTATTCTTAGAAGTCTCAGCTCATTACTCCACCATGGCGGCTTTGGTTTTCCTCTGAATCGTCTTAGAGGGCAAGCTTTGTTATACGCAGTTACAAGCGTCTTTGTTAGGTAGTCATTAGACTCCTCCAATTTCCTCCACATTGGCAACCTCTTTGGGTTGTCCCAGTTTTGCTTCTACCCGTTTCTGGAATTTAGTCCATTTCGTTAAAGGTTCCTCCCTTCTCTACCCTCTTTAGGGGGATGATGAAGCTGATATACGCATGGTCGGAGTGGGATGGTCTATCAAGAACCATCCAATCATACCTTGATATATCACGTTCGGAGCTCAGTGTAATATCCAAAACATTGCTGGATGTTGGACCAATGTATGTAGGGATATTTCCCCTATTGGCTATCTGCAAATTGGTTTTCAGGATGTAACAAAATAGAGATTGGCCTCTCTCCTTCGTATCTGCTCCTTCCCACGCATTGTGGTGCGCATTTGCATCCGCGCCTATGACCAACCGCCCCTTGCGCCCTTCGTAACGTACTAGCCTCTTGCACTCCATCGGGGGAACCTCCGCAGCATGGGCCATGTAGCAGGATGCCAGGATAAATGCCTGCTTATTCTTTTGCTCAACGGCCAACACTACGAGGTCCTCCGTAATGTAATTAGGCAGCATATATGAATGCAGCTGTTTCCTTACCATTACTACAGCTCGCACACGTCCTTCCGTTTGCGCGTAGTAGACGCCAAATCCACGCGCGCTGAGTCCAGAAACATTTCCTCCCGATGAGAGCCACGGCTCCTGCATCAGCGCCACGTCAAACGAATCCCCCTCAAGGGTTAAGAGGAGGTCTCTGGACGCCACTTTACCACTTTACTGTGTGTGTTCCTCCTCCAGCACCTTCTTTGTGACGTCTTCGTCATCCCCTTGCCCTTTTGGTTTAGAGTATTCGAGGCCCCCTTCAGCCTGTCGCAATTGTTGTGCCGGGTGTTCCTCTGTGCAAGTCAGAGCACCATTTGGCGGTTTGTCCTCTTCTAACAGCTTCGTGGTGACGTCGGCTGCCTCCACCTGTCCTTTTTCTCTTAGACTTTTGAGGTCCTTTTTGACTTCGCCCACTTCTAGCGTGTTAGGATATTTATCCCCGGAACTTCTTTTCCTGAGTCGCATGTACATTTTTCCTGTACCAAAGGACATTTTGCCAAGCTGCGTGTACAATATATCCGCCGCCTGCTTGTTTATTTGGAAGATGCAAAGCTGGTCTTCCCCCGTACGCCGAGATAGAGTAAGTACATTCCAATCCTGTGTCGGCATGTTCGGATTCTGATTCTGATATCCTCCAACTTCATCACGCATGGTACCCACACCTTAAATTTTGGTACCGTGGGGATTTGCGCTTTATCCACCACCTTAAACTGCGCGTTCGTGTCTTGCCGTTGAAGGTTTGGAACCACTTCCTGCAGCCACCGTAAGCTCGCGACGTTGTCGCACGCTGTCATCTTCACACCATTCCACCACCCCCGAATAAAAGGTTGGAAGGGGCTTACTTGGTTATTCCCGCATCATCCTAAGCATTAAGCGAATAAACTCCCTTGCTACAGACCTCCACCTTTCAGTAGTCATCTATCCGAAAGGACTGCTACGATCAACCAGCGCCGCAGTCAGTGACTGCTTTGCCACATCACTCATCTTCTCGGGAAAAGCCGGAGTCTTAGTATTATCTCCCTTTGGCACCTCCAAGAAAGCCGGAGTCTTAGCGTACACTCCCTTTAGCACCTCCGAGAAAGCCCTTATCGTTATCTTCCTTTGGCTTATCTCCTACTTCCGTAGTTGGAACTTCCGTCTGACTCGAGGTAGTTGCTACCTCGCTATTGGGGTCTATCTGTCTTACAACTTTGGGACTACTTGTCTTGTTTATGCGACTGCCTCTTGAAAGCAGGCTTGTCGCATTGCGCCAAACGTTGCCTCTTCATTCTGCCATTCGACGCTTCTTCCTCCTCGTACCGGTTGCAGAACCGAGGTTTTCTCGCAGCAAGCCTTTTGAACTGACTTCTACCTGCTTATACCGCCTCATGGGCCCAGTCCTAGCGCTCGATCTGCACTTCTGTTGGGTCAACCACTGCTCCCAGGCGTTGGACAGTTCTTAGTGCTGCACGGTGCGGCTTAAGTGCAGTATACGGACAATTCCAAAATCAAAAAATGAAGTATGAGGATTGATAGACATGGTCAAGGTGAGTATAACTACACAATTTTGTTTGTGGGCAAATGACAATAACAGGAGTTATTAAGGGTCAAAGTTCATATGAAGCATTTTTTTTCATTGTATAGGTAGTAAAATTACCTTTCATTTGATATGCTGTTTGTATTCCTATCCCGTAAAATACTTAAAAAATTCGATGTTTAAAAGTGCTATATTTACTAAGTAAATTACGCATATTTATTTGTACATATGTATGTATGTGTATGTATATTGAAATAAAGCCAGCATGGCCTTATTGCCATTTTCAAAACATGGTTGTTGTAATTTTATTAGGCTGTACCTAAAAACGCGCAAAAGTGTGCGTACCGTGGCATGTTGCCACGGTTCAGGCAACCACCCGGACTTGGCATTGTAGCCCAGGGTTATTTAAATAAGCGCGACCGAAGGCCGCCAACTCGAAAAGGTGTTCTGCACATAAAGGAAACAAATACCAGATGTTCTGCTCAGAATTACTGTTAATTAACCCAAAATTAAGTTTTGGTATACCAGGAACAGGACAGTTGGTATTGCATTGATGGGACTAAGGATATTATATATAATTTTAAATGAAAGCTTAAATTATTTGCCATCTTCCAAACTATATTTTCATATATTTAATACAGCAATTAAATTTAAAAAAATTTAGTTTTTAAAAATTTCGATATGTTTTTTAAAAAATTATATTATTTCAGGAAATTCTTTGCAGTTAAGATATACATCAAATGAAAGGTATTGGAAATACATATCCAACGACGTCAAAATTTTGAAAATCGGTTCAATACTTTAGAAGTAAATTAGATTAAAAAAAAAAAGCTTGTTATGAACTTTGAACTTTAATAACTTTTGTTGTTGTTGTTTGCCCAACAAAAAAAATATACCGTTATGTTTCTTTTATTAATACCTATCGATCTCAATTTTTCGTTTTTTTATATCAGCATTGTCCGTATACTGCACTTGTTCCCACGGTGCTGCGAGAGAGCTCTTTTACTGCCTCTGGTCCGTACCCTTCTCCACTCTTTTACTCCGTTTTCATTTGTATGCTTTTCCAACACGGGTTCATTGAATCAGTACCACTCTCGCTCCCCGAGTCCGACGCATCGTTTAATGCGTCTTTGTTATCCTTGGCTTGCGACTCGGTCCTCCTCTTATCATCGTCCTCATTACAATTAGGTAATGAGTCGTTCATTTTATCGTACGACCACCTGCCAGACAAGGCGGGCTCAGCGGTCCAGTATTATATACGGGGAAAGAACCGTCCGCCACAGCAGCGCCCATTACTGTGGTAAGGCCATCAATACTTCCCGAGGTGACCCGGTATCGGAAAGGTTCCGTTCGAATACAGCCGAATTTATCCCCTGGCTGCAAATCGTCCAATAGGCACGGTCCGCATAACACCCTGGCTTAGGGGGTTAGCAGTTCTTGATCACCGACATGCCGTCGCCCTCCTATGAGGCCAAACGGCGTAGATGCCAGTCCTAAACAGCTCCGCCTCATATTCGGGCGCTGTAGAGTTCGGCTAAGCCCTCACACCAACGGCAAGGTGCCTACTCTAGTGAGGGTGTGACGAGAAAAAATTTAAATTTAGGTACATTCGATTATTGAATGCAAAAAAAAACGTTTAAACGGTAATATATCGGTACTCTGATGTTTGGGAATGTACCTAGCCTTTTGTAGCAATATAGGAGTATTACATACATATATGCCGCTATATGTAAGTTGCTCCAAAAGAATACAAGCAAATAATAGCAGTCTTTTTTTACACGCTTTCCTTTGCCCGTGAAAAAAATGCCTATCCTCGCTTAGATAATGCTTAGGAGACCCATCTAGCGGCAGTGGTTAAACAACTAGCTACAGCACAGGGAGCGGAGACACAACCCTCTGTTGTATTTCTGTGTATAACATATAGCTGAAACAGTTGTGATAAATAGTGGACGCGCATAGAATACATACAATTAGTGCAGAGGGTGATAGATGTAAAAAGAAACAGAGCTAATATTTTGCGCGCGCACGCAGTGTAGTAGCTCAATGATCTTCTTTACAAGCATTTTGGTGAATCGCAAGACGTATTGAATTAACATCATTTAGGGAAACTGGGTAAATCGTGAATCACAAGGCGTACCGAATTAACATCATTTGAGCATGGTGAATCACAAGACGTACCGAATTAACATCATTTGACCATGGTGAATCGCAAGACGTACCGAATTAACATATCGTGGGCTGATGCAAATGATCGAAGAATAAAGATGTTGCAGGCGCAAACTTCGGTGGAAAGCAGCGGAGCGTAACAAAATTCTAGTAGGTCACTTTCACCACACCAAAAACTTTAACACAATTTTTAACAAAATCTAAGCACAGAAATACACTGATTGGAGTTTTAGTGAGTAAAAGTTAAAATTCTGAACACATTAGCTGAATAAAATGTGTACAAATAATTATTAAATAACAAATACAGACAGTGGTAATTTAACAAATTCTGCTGTGGTAAGTGGTGAATGTGACCTACTAGAATTTTGTGAAGCTTGTTGCCTCACACGATTTTTCGTCTATGCAATGTCTCTATATTATATCGTCTCTGCTTCCACCACACCAAAAACTTTAACACAATTTTTAACATAATTTAAGCACACAAATACACTGATTGGAGTTTTAGAGAGTAAAAGTTTAAATTCTGAACACATTAGCTGAATAAAAAGTGTACAATAATTATTAAATAACAAATACAGACAGTGGTAGTTAACAAATTCTGCTGTGGTAAGTGGTGAATGTGGCCTACTAGAGGTTTTGTGAAGCTTGCTTCACACTATTTTTCGTCCCTGCAACATCTTTATTCTTCGATCAATATTTGCTGATGTCTCAACATTTAATCAATTTGCGTTTGATGGCGAAAATAACAAGCACATCCCAATGAATCCACTTATACATATACATACTTACGCATTCAAATAATTTTGACATATTTGTGATTGTCAATGCACACAACAGGGTGCTTTTGCGTTTGAAAAGTAGTCTTCTCATTTAGCACTTACAGTGGTTTGAGCCTTGGGAGATTTCGGAAAGTGGTTATCGAATTTAACGGTCTTTGCGCCATCGATTGCCATATAAAGATCCGGCACGTTCTGATAATAAGCACTAGCCCGACTATCTGAGGAACGATATTTTGGACGCTTTTTTAACAAGCCACCCCTTTTCTAGACTTTTACACGATTTAATATGACCACATTGAACTTGGAAGAGCACACCGCTCACATCCCATAACTCCATGAGGAACTAGATGTTGCCAGAGCTTCGCATGGTTATATGTTATATGTTCACATTTGAAACAGGATTCACTTTGCGTAAGTGAGGTTGACAATTGAGTTGCCGAAGCTGTGAATTGCGCTTATCACCACTGTTTCCAGTCCATCTCTAAAATTTCTCAATAAACGGAAAATATTTATGTGGAATCAAAATATGTAATCACCGATTTGGTCAACCTTCCACTGCCTGTTGTTGTTGTAGAGATAAGGGCACTCCTCGAAGGCTTTTGCGAGTGTTATCGATGTTGATGGTCGTTTGCGGGATGCAGATCCGGTTCCGTTACCAAGCCCGACCATCTCGGGAACAATTTGTTATGACCACATGCGACCTTCTAGGCCATCCCGCCCTCCCACCAGCTACATCCATGAGGAGCTCGGGGTCGCCAGAGCCTCGGCTCTTAATGAAACAGGATTCGCCACGGATAGGTGAGGTTGACAATAGGGTTTGAAGAAGCTATATATTTCGCTGGCAATCTGCAAGGCTTGCGCTAATCAACCCCATGAATCTATTTGGTATTTTAGTCGCCTCTTACGACAGGCATACCTACCGCGGGTATATTCTGACCCCCTAACCCGCTGGGGGACCTTCTACTGACTAATAGGAGTATGTTATGCGTAATACACTTCGATTTTCACATGGTGGAGCTGTGGTGAGTTTTGAAATCTCAAAAAGGCAAAACCAACGGTCTCAGTCTGAGTTGTATTTCAAATTTACACACCGCAACCAGTTTTGTTCATTTCCGTTGTGAATTCATACAAGGAAAAATCTTGCTATTCCTCCATTGCCATACCTACCTGTCAAATAACAACTGCTGACAGGGAGAATGGAGGAAAGGTTTGTTTTTTTGCTCGCCTTTATTAAATTGAAGTGATATGAATCGCCCATTTATGTTTCAAATCAGCTTTTCTTTTGAGTTCACAGAAAATAAGAACAAAAATATAGCAAATTCTTCAAACTGTTATTAAAATATTTTTTAACAGAAAATCACCCACTTCAGTGCCCTAGAAATAAGCCGGAGAATTCAACCATATAATATAACAAAACTTCAATTGCATTCTCCCAAAAAACTTAAATTTTGAGCTACATCTGTTTACAATAAGAAGAGTGATATATATTTCTATAACTCTTTTATTTTTTCATCAAAAACACAAATTTTTTAAAACTGCTAACGGCTACTGCCTAGAAGTATTAACTTAGGAGTTGCACAGGCAACCAATCTTAGACCAAGTTTAAAGACCCAGATCTATTTGGCGTCATTTGTAATTAAAAACAAAAAAATACAGCCATTTAATCTCTTTTATACACTTCATGAAATATTTATATGAACGGGGGCTTTTAAAATTATCACCGGGCTTTGCACGCGTTTCATTTATGGGCTCATAAAATTGCCACATTTCACTTCTTTTTTTACTATAATTTAGTCTCATCTTTCACTCGGTATTAAAACGCATTTTTAATAAATTAATACCACCAAATTTTCGCAGCCAACCAGGTCAAAACGTTTATAAAAATATCAAATCAAAATAACGTCGCCTGAAAGAGCAAACTAGCTAAAAGTAAACACAACCGAGTGAATAAATATCGCTTCATGAAGAAATATTCCTATTGGCGAAATCCTTCCAGAGATGATTGTCATTCAAAAGAATAGACTTAAGGAAAATCCATAGTACAGGTTTACAAGTATGATATGTATGAGAAGGAGACAATTCCTTTCTCTTTCTAACACACTGCAGTTTGACACTTCGGTCAGTGTCAAACTAGCGTGGAACTCAGTGGAACATACGTTTGACACTGAACGAAGTATCAAAATTACTTGGGTTTGCTGTCGTAGAAAGTGATGCAGGGAAACAAAAAAAGGAGCAGAATATCAGATTTGGGTTGCTGTGATGGTACATTTTTTTGACCGAATTTAGTATGAAAATGTAGTGCGCCTATATGGGTCCTGCAGAAAATTTTACAAAAGTCTTGAATTGGGGTATCTGAGGACGCGTCGTTATTCCAGCATTAAAAATACTAACACGAAAAACAGTTTGAAACCGAGGTCGACTGCAATAACTCTTCCAAAAATATGGAAAGAGAAATGAAAAGACGCGTTTTGTCCTGTTATCAATAGTCCAAAGAGAAAAAGTATTCGAATTATTGGAAGCGAGCCAAAAACGCCTCAACTAATACCTCCCCCGACGGTTTTGGTCGTGTTTTAGCAATCGTCCCCTGTAATAAAATATCACAATTTGTTAATTAAAATTGTTCAAAACATATGGATTTTAAAGAGAGATGTAATTAAGTGCTCGTTTGAAAGTAAATAAGGATATTTCTTTGTAATGTAACAATAAAAATTTTACGCAGTTTGCGTTAGCAGCTACTAAACTTTTTTTGACTAAAAAGTACAACAGTGCCAAATAGCATCCACAAAAAAGCGAACAAGAACAAGCATTTTATTAGGTGACCCTGGCTGTGTATGTGCGTACTGCTACATATCGTACTTGTAGACCTTTACAATGGGAAAATCGCCAGTCACTGATATATTTGCATAGCAATTAGGCAGCCACATGGCAGCCATAATTTCGAAACAGTAAAAGACTTCGTTTATTTCGGAACCAGCATCAACACTAGCAACAACATCAGCACTGAAATCCAGCGAAGAATCAATCTTGCCAATAAATGCTACTTTGGACTAGGTAGGTAATTGAAAAGTAAAGGCCTCTCTCGGCGAACGAAAATCATACTCTACAAGTCACTTTTCGTACCCGTCCTGCTATATGGGGCAGAAGCATGGACCATGACAACAGCAGATGAAGCGGCTTTGGGAGTGTTCGAGAGAAAAGTTCTTCGAAAGATTTATGGACATCTACGCGTTGGCTATGGCGAGTACCGAAGAAGATTTAATGATGAGCTGTACGAGCTATACGCAGACATCAACATAGTCCAGCGAATTAAAACACAGTGGCTGCATGGCTAGGCCATGTTATGCGAATGAAAGATGATGCTCCGGCCAAGAAAGTGCTTCAATCGGAACCCGCCTATGGAAGCAGAGGTAGAGGGCGGCCCCATACTCCGTTGGAAGGAGCAGGTGGAACACGATTTAAACCCCCTTTGTGTGACCAATTGGCGCCGGTTGGCGGAGCGAAAGAGCGACCGGTGCGCCTTGTGGACGGCCATAACCGTTTATACGGTTAAGCGCCAATAGAGTAAGTAAGTAATTAGTGATGAACGATATTTCACTATCGGTGATTGCATCGCCGCTATCACTATTAGTATTAGAATTTCATGCTGAAGGAAAATCGCCAATCACTGATATTTTTGGATAGCAACAGCTATCGCTATTATCGATTTTTCATTCACGGTTCACGGCGATGCAATCACCATATAGTGAAATATCGTTCCATCACTAATTGCATATAGAATTCAAAACTTACCACAGCTCGGCGTTCACAAAGTGGTGTATGGTTGTATGATGTTGTATGGTATATAAAGCCTCCTGCGATTTACAACCAGATTGACTGAATTTTTGTATGTGTGCGTGTCGGGTATTTGACGCTTGCTCCGCGACTATCAAATAAAAAGCCATCAATCAACATATGTATTGAGAAACCGTAGCGTTCGGACATGAATATGTCATCATCGGATGTTGACTTTTTTTACTTACAACTACAGCAGTTTTATTAAATAACAAAAAAATGTATAAAAATTTTATTAAATAATAATAAAAGCTTTACATTCCATAAAGCTGGTAAACATTGATAATATTCAATAAATTTGAATATGAATTGCTGTTCTTCCGCGCACTTGTTCATTTTGAATGTAATGAATTTGCAACTCTTTGTTTCGAGACATTTATCAATGATGCCACTCCAATCAAAAATGAATAGATCTGAAAATGGGGATTTTTGACAATCATTTCGGCGATTATAGTTTCAATCATTTAATAAAATGATAGTCGTAAAATATTTATTTCCTTAAAGTTATTTTACAATAATACGACTAGTTAGAGGCAAATATAAACAAATCTAAGTAAAACTAACATTTCGATTAAATTAATTAATCAAATATTGTAACGCATTTAACTCGCAGTGAAAACCATATATTCTATTGAAATTTCAGTAAATCGGACCTATGATATAACAGTTAACATTATTTAATGGATAGGGCTTATCCTACTTGTCTGGCGTTCCAGGTTCTGTGATCAAAATGGAATGGTTGCATCGGGAGTTCATATTAACAAACCCTGTTTTTATACTCAGTTGAGCAGAGCTCACAGAGTATATTAAGTTTGATTGGATAACGGTTGGTTGTACATATATAAAGGAATCGAGATAGATATAGACTTCCATATATCAAAATAATCAGGATCCAGAAAAAATTTGATTGAGCCATGTCCGTCCGTCCGTCCGTCCGTCCGTTAACACGATAACTTGAGTAAATTTTGAGGTATCTTGATGAAATTTGGTATGTAGGTTCCTGAGCACTCATCTCAGATCGCTATTTAAAATGAACGATATCGGACTATAACCACGCCCACTTTTTCGATATCGAAAATTTCGAAAAACCGAAAAAATGCGATAATTCATTGCCAAAGGCGGTTAAAGCGATGAAACTTGGTAGATGGGTTGACGTTATGACGCAGAATAGGAAATTAGTAAGATTTTGGACAATGGGCGTGGCACCGCCCACTTTTACAAGAAGGTAATTTAAAAGTTTTGCAAGCTGTAATTTGGCAGTCGTTGAAGATATCATGATGAAATTTGGCAGGAACGTTACTACTATTACTATATATATGCTAAATAAAAATTAGCAAAATTGGATGAAGAACACGCCCACTTTTTAAAAAAAATTTTTTTAAATTCAAATTTTAACAAAAAATTTAATATCTTTACTGTATATAAGTAAATTAAGTCAACATTCAACTCCAGTAATGATATGATGCAACAAAATACAAAAATAAAAGAAAATTTCAAAATGGGCGTGGCTCCGCCCATTTTCATTTAGTGTGTCTAGAATACTTTTAATGCCATAAGTCGAACAAAAATTTACCAATCCTTTTGAAATTTGGTAGGAGCATAGATTCTATGACGCTAACTGTTCTCTGTGAAAATGGGCGAAATCGGTGGAAGCCACGCCCAGTTTTTATACACAGTCCACCGCCTGTCCTTCCGCTCGACCGTTAACACAATAACTTGAGCAAAAACCGATATATCTTTACTAAACTTAGCCCACGTACTTATCTGAACTCGCTTTATCTTGGTATAAAAAATGGCCGAAATCCGACCATAACCACGCCCACTTTATCGATATCGAAAATTACGAAAAATTAAAAAAATGCCATAATTCTATACCAAATACGAAAAAAGGGATGAAACATGGTAACTGGATTGGTTTATTGACGCAAAATATAACTTTGGAAAAAACTTTGTAAAATGGGTGTGACACCTACCATATTAAGTAGAAGAAAATGAAAAAGTTCTACAAGGCGAAATCAACAGCCCTTGGAATCTTGGCAGGAATACTGTTAGTGTTATTGAATATATAAATAAATTAGCAGTACCCGACAGATGATTTTCTGGATCACCTGATCCACATTTGGTCGATATCGCGAGAACGCCTTCACATATACATCTAAGGGCCACTCGCTTTTAAAACCCTCATCAATACCTTTAATTTGATATCCATATCGTACAAACACATTCTAGAGTCAACCCTGGTCCACCCTAATGGCGATATCTCGAAAAGGCGTGCACCTATAGACCTAATGCCCACTCCCTCTTAAAATGCTCAGTAACACCTTTCGTTTGATACCCATATCGTAAAAACATTCTAGAGTCACCCCTGGCCCACCCTAATGGCGATATCTCAAAAAGGCGTCCACCTATAGACCTAATGTCCACTCCCTCTTAAAATGCTCAGTAACACCTTTACTTTGATACCCATATCGTACAAACATTCTAGAGTCACCCCTGGCCCACCCTAATGGCGATATCTCGAAAAGGCATCCACCTATAGACCTAGTGCCCACTCCCTCTTAAAATGCTCAGTAACACCTTTCGTTTGATACCCATATCGTAAAAACATTCTAGAGTCTCCCTTGGTCCACCTTTATGGCGATATCTCGAAAAGGCGTCCACCTATAGAACTAAGGATTGCTCCCTTTTAAAATACTCATTACCACCTTTCATTTGATACCCATATCGTACAAACACATTCCAGAGTCACCCCTGGCCCACCCTAATGGCGATATCTCGAAAAGGCGTCCACCTATGGACCTAATGTCCACTCCCTCTTAAAATGCTCAGTAACACCTTTCCTTTGATACCCATATCGTACAAACACATTCCAGAGTCACCCCTGGCCCACCCTAATGGCGATATCTCGAAAAGGCGTTCACCTATAGAACTAAAGCCCATTCCCTTTTAAAATACTCATTATCACCTTTCATTTGATACCCATATCGTACAAACACATTCTAGAGTCAGCCCTGGTCCACCTTTATGGCGATATCCCTAAATGGCGTCGATCCATAGAACTATGGCCTACTCTCTCTTAAAATACTCTTTAATACCTTCCATTTGATAGACATGTCATACAACCACATTCCAGGGTTACCCTAGGTTCATTTTCCTACATGGTGATTTTCCTTATTTTGTCTCCATAGCTCTCAACTGAGTATGTAATGTTCGGTTACACCCAACTTAGCCTTCCTTACTTGTTAGTGATAACTTTTGAATGGGAAATAATATTTACCCTCCGCCTTCGAACTAATAATACTTACACTAAAACAAGTTTTTTTATCCTTTTTCCCATAATTTTTGAACGCTATTCTACAGTCGTAGGTCAAACCAAAGTTTACCAAAATTTTTGGCACGTTTTTTGTTTTGGCTGGCACATTTTTTGTTCTGGCATCCGCTTCAGCTGGCGCGAGGGATTTATCTGTGATTGTTGCCAGCAACAACTAGAAGATAAATCCCTCGTGAGAGCGAAAATATGAGAGCGTAAACAAAAGATTCGTATCAATCTAATCTATGTTGAATGTCGACACAAACTAAATACAACACTGCTGTTTTGTCAATCATACCCCGCGACTATCAAATAAGCAAGCGTCAAGTGAAAAAATCAAAAATTTTTGATTTTCATCAACGCGTAGCCGACAACAAATACGTGTGTCAAGAAGCAACCCGACTGCACTAACACACACAAAACTCAGTCAATCTGGGTGTAAATCGCAGGAGGCTCATAATGTAATGAAAGATGCCGTCTTCCAGTGAGTTTTACAGCTCCGGCTCATGCTCAATTCTCACGGGAATGCTCTGGATCATTAAGAGACTTGAGAAGCAGATGTCGTGAAATTTTCGCACACGTGAAATGTGATAGGCAGATGTCACCGCTGTTTTCCATTTAACTCATACGGCGAAAGGCTAAGCAGCGACATCTATTTTTGAAAAAGTAGGTTTATTAAAGGCAGTGTTGCCAAACTAAAAAGAAGTAATTAACAAATTATCTGGCTCACAAATTGAACCAGACTTCTATCTGGATTTATCTGGCTCAAATCCTTCCCTTCAAAAACGCGAGTACTCCATAAATAATGTAAGGAATACTCCTTTGGGAGTATAGGAGTATTCCAAAACTAATCTGTATTCATACAAAAAATGTGCTCCAATTAACATTGCGATGTCCTAGGAGAGGAGTAGGTGATCCCACTCTCGCTTTGTTTGTGAGTATTCCATAGAGTACATACGTGAGAGTACTTTCCAAAGTACTTTTACTGTAGTACTAGGACCACCCACAGAGGATCATATGCCAAAGTACTATAGAGGAATTGTGTCGGAAAGAATTATCGGAGTGAATTTAATTTAAAATGAAAGTAAATGAAGTGGGAGAATTCAACTTTTATATTTTTTACTACGAATATTCTTATGTTATTTAGCATTTGCGTGAATACAGAAACTAATATTTCTCTATACTATAATATGCTGTTGCATTTTATCAGAGTTGCCATAGTAAAATTTTATTATCAGTTATTTGTATGCAATATTTTACTTTTGGCAACTCTGTTCGATCGTCATCGTGTCGTTATCACGGTCGTTAAAAAACGAGCAATGATCGGCTGATGGTGGTCCGCAAACGCATTGCAAAGGAGTATTGTTAGAGTACTCCAACATAGGTTGTCTAGTTCCAAAGACTGCTTACATACACTGTTGCGCGTATTCAGTAAACGTACTAATGGGCTCAAAGTTATCCATCTCAATGCGCAAAGCCTATATAAAAAGCTGGATGAATTGAGATTCATATCTGAGGGTTCTGATATAGATGTTATATGTATTTCCGAAACCCGGTTTTCTTCATGTCACAAAAATGATTTGGTGCAATTAAATGGATATCAACTTTTCAGGGCTGATAGACGTGGTCATGGTGGTGGTGTTGCTATATGTGTCAAAAGTAGTTTATTCTGTAAACTTTGCTGCAGTGCTAGTCCAAGTGATTCTGTCGAATATGTGTTCGTAGACGTGTTCTCTGTAAACAATGAAAGGCTTCTTATCGGCTGTGCATACAGACCTAATCGTGGAGTTGACTTCTCTGGCTTTATTGAATTTCTCGAGCCTCTACTTATAAGCTATGATAATATAATCATTGCTGGGGATTTCAACTTCAACCTTCTTGTCGACTCAACTCTAAAGCTAAGTATAGAGTCTCTTGGACTTTTTCCCACCAATTTAACTTCACCTACACACTTTACTGACTCAAATTCTTCTTTGCTGGATTTATTTTTTGTGAATGATCCCCTGAAATTGCTCCACTACCATAAATTTTCGGCATCTTGCTTTTCAAAACACGATCTGATATTTCTTAGTTACAACTTTCAAACGTCACACATCCAATGTTCCTTTACGTATCGTGATTTTAGAAGCATAGATTACAGTTCCCTTAATGCAGCGGTGGAGTCGGTCGAATGGAGCTTGATTCGTACGCTGACATCGGTCGATGATCAGGCAACATTCCTACAGAACCATATTATTAGGCTTTTCGACAACCATGTGCCAGTGAAACTCAAGGCTGCTGCACACAATAATACCCCTTGGTTTAGTGCCAATCTAATACACTTAATTCACCAGCGTAACCTTGCTTACTCACGATGGAAACAATACAAAACCCTGGAGGCTCACAACTGCTTCAAAGCAGCTAGGATCGCTGTAAACAAAGCCATTAGGTCAGCAAAGCAGAAATTTTAAAATAACAAGTTTAGTGCTGCTTTGAGTTCGAAGGAAACCTGGAAGTCGATTAAACATATTGGTATCGGAAAATCCAAATGTGATATTTCTGTCCTCCCTGATGTAGACATTAACGAGATAAATATAAATTTTGTAAATCTGCCAATCTCAACTGACAATATATGTTCTGACAATTATTGTATTCGCGCTAATGTTGATTGTGGTCCTCTTGAGTTTGCTAGTGTCGATGATTGTGATGTCGTTCAAGCCATTCTTTCAGTAAAGTCTAATGCTATGGGGTTCTATGGTATATGTCCGAAATTTTTAAAAATAATTCTTCCTAAAATCCTTCCTCACTTAACCTACTTGGTTAACTCTGTGCTGACGTCCTGTGTATTTCCCAAATGTTGGAAAGTTGCTAAGGTAATCCTAATCCCCAAGCAAAACAAGGAGTATAGACCTATAGCTATTCTGCCTTTCCTTTCCAAGGTCGTCGAACGAATTTTGCACTGCCAGATAAATACTTATGTGCAGGATTATAACCTTCTCACAGATTCCCAGTCTGGATTCAGGTCAAATCGTAGCTGTAAAACGGCGCTCCTATCGGTGATAGAGGATATTCGCGAACAAGTTGACAAAAATTTTACGGCTTTCCTGACTCTTCCCGACCATTCAAAAGCGTTTGACTCGTTCGACCACACCGTTCTCTGCAAGAAGCTGGACAACCTATTTAATTTCTCCAACTGTGCAACAGCCCTCATCAGATCGTATTTGGCCGACCGAACTCAGGCAGTAAGTGTTGGTAGCAGAAAGTCTGACTTCGTCAGTGTTTTAAGAGGAGTCCCACAAGGCTCAATCCTTGGTCCCCTGTTATTTTTTTTATATAAACGATTTGCCTGGTGTTCTCAAGTATTGTAATATTCACATTTATGCTGACGACGTACAATTGTATATGTGCTGTCCTAGTGATCGTACCAGTTCATGTATTAATAACTTAAATTACGATTTATGTCAAATTGGTACGTGGGCTTCTATGAACGGTTTATGTCTTAACCCTACGAAGTCGAAATGTATAGTCATTCATAGAAGGTCACTAGATAAAAGTGGAATGGAAAATTTAATTTTAGACAACACTATTATAGAATACGTTGACACGGCAAAAAATCTAGGTGTAGTTTTTAACAAAACCTTGACATGGAAAGATCACATCTTCCGCACAGTGGGAAAAGTGTATAAGATGCTTCGCACACTCTGGCTTACACAATATTTTACTCCGTTACATATTCTTCTACTAATATCAAAAGCGTACTTAATACCTACGCTGCTTTATGGTTGTGAGGTTTACTCTAATTGTGACTATGTATGTAATAGGAAACTTAATGTTGTTTATAACAACATTGCTAGATATGTCTATGGGTTGAAAAGACTTGACCACGTCTCTCAGCATGCTTACAGGTTGCTAAACATTTCTTTCGATAACCTTATTAAACTTAAAACGCTCACTACGCTACATAAATTAATATATATGAAGGAACCTGACTATTTGTATCGGAGGCTAAATTTTCTCCAGTTGTCTAGATCTGTTCTCCTTACCCACTTCAGACATCGTATGCTAATATCTGATCGCCAGTTCTTCATTACTTCCATACGTCTTTGGAACTCGCTCCCTTCTAGACTTATGCTTATAAGCAATGCTCTGCTCTTCAATAAAGAATTAACAAGTTTCTATAATAACCTAGACAATTAAAATACTGATTTCTTCTAACAAATGTACTCTATCATTCGTTTATTTTATTTATTTACTATTTATTAAATATATTATTTATTGTAACCTTTTCTTAGTCATAGTCATTAGCTTTAAGTTTAAGTTTAAATTGTTCCTATTTTATGCCTTTTACCAACTAGCACTGTAAAATAATTTTTGCTGGGATGAATTGCCTAATAAATACAAATACAAATACATGAAGAAAATGGAACACGTAATCCAACAATTGTTGCAGGGTTGTTGTTGCATTTACATGCAAAATCATTTATCTGGCTCAGGATTTTGCCACCGGATGATGGCAACAAGTTGGCGGAAGATTTGACAGCTGTCATATCGAACCCCCTTAGCTCCAGTGAGCTCCCGGTTGTATTTTGGAAGTACATGAGAAAGGGCAATAAAAGATTGGCCCTTTTTGGAATAGTACTTAAATTGATACTTTCTAAATAATCATAAAATACAGAAAGTGTACGTAGCTTGATTATTGAGCAATTTTATAATAAAAATTATGAAATGAAGATTGCTTTATTAAATTTTGAGACGTTTGCTTTTTCTACCTTTATCTGTATTCTATTCTTATTCGTAGGAATGGTCTCTGCTAAGAAGTGTGTTTACCTCAAGTGGTATACATCACCCTTTATCACTACTATATATATATTAGCTATTAGATATACTAGCCTTTACCCGCGGGCTCGTCCGCAAGGAGAAAATGAATACACCACCCACGTTAACCTGCTTATCAAGTTATTTATTTTAAAAAAATTGCCTGTCTAATATATTTCATTTTTGCAATAGAGTAAAAAAATAACTAAATGAGCTGATAATATGATAGGATCCCCAAATGATCGAAATTATCCAGAAAAAGCCACGCCGTGATACCAGATGGATCCCGAAAACTATCAAGAAATGATGCCTGAAGCATACCGAGAATGTCTCGAAATAACCTCGACGGGATCGGGATATATTCCCGAAAAGTCCCAAAATAACCACGACGGGATCCCGGACGAATCCTGAAAACCATTCAGACGGGATAAAAAGTATCCTATGTGCGTCTCCTGGTTCTAAGCTACCTCTCGCACCAATTTTCCGCCAAATCGGTTCATCCATTCTTGAGCTATAGTGTAACTAACACCACTTTCTTTTATATATATAAATAGATTTTTCACGGGCAAATTCAACGGTGAAAAAATATTCATTAAATGAAAAAAAATTGACGGTAAATATCACTATTTTTTTCAAACTGAATCGCATATCAAGTGAAGTGGAAAAAAATGTTTTCACTTCACCACTTCATTGAATTTGAACTGACCCCCTGTAGGGGAATTTTATTTTACTTAGTCCTATTTTTAGATTTCATTTCTGACGGCATTTTTTAATGAATAAATATCAATTAGAAATCTGTTTCTTAATATCCGCAATACAACTGACCTTAATTCAAAGACGAAACATACACATTTCTCTAGTTCTGCAAATAAATAAAATCCTTTTCTGAATTTTATAATAGAAAAGTCAGAGCAAAACAAATCTGGAGAAAAAAGTGATGCCGTTGCTATTTTTTAAACAAAATTTGGTGTGTGTTGTTTTAGTACACTTTTTCCATTGAATAAAATAGGAGTTTTGTAAAGCAACACCATTCTTATTTCTAAGGGCGTTCAAGATGGCGGCGTTATAGCGAGAAACTGCTTACATCCGCTACCTTCTATAATTCCATCATGGAGATGGAATGGTTCATTATGGTATGGTTCAATACGAGGTGAGTACTTGTGAATCGAAAACTCTGAACACTGACTAAGGCAAAATTTGCATATGGCAACAATCGGTTTGACATTTCTGAGCAGATCTGAAAACATATTTTTAACTAAACTTTTGCTGTTAATTTGCAATTTCCATAAGGATTAACAATTTCAAGTTGTTTAAAGGAATTTTTATATTTAAATAACACTGAATACAAGCACAAATAATTACACCTAATAAAAATTGGCTGCATGGTGCATAAAAAAAATAAGTATGTTCGAGTTTTTCTAGAATTTGCGAAATACAATTAATTGCAAAGTGTTTTTTTTTAAATCGACTGCTGAGTTCACCTAACTCGGCTGAACGCCCCATTTCAGATCTTTTTTCATAAACATCCTAGCTCACGTCAAAGCATAGAATTAATGCTAAGATAGAGCGTTCTCGGAACGGCAGCGGAGATATGGTGATATTTCAATAAGCAGTCCAAATGGCAATATTTCTCTTTGTGTTATTTACAAATAAATAATAAAAAATATAACTGCGTTTAAAATAAAAAAACTTTGGCTGTATTCATTTCAGATGTGACGCATGCAAATGCCTTAGGTTGTGAGATCAAACTTTAAACATAGCTTTAAAGTTCCCCCGTTTATGAATAGAACATGATACAAAAAGGAACTACCGATATAAAGCCCGGTTTTTCAGAACAAGTTCAACTCAATTTGTCAATTAAACTACGTTTAAACTTATTCTGCAGTTTTTCAGTCGACTTTAACTGAAGTTTAAGCTAAGCTTAAGCGGCCGCTCTGCCAGGGTTAAACTCTAGTTAACCTATTAGTTATTTGCGTTCATACGAAATGGCGTCATATACCCAACAAGCATTTGGGCTTGAGTACCCTTAGAGCTCATGTTTATAACTAGGCATACTTCTAAAATCTCAAAAGTTGTTTCGAAACAGTGGCTCAACTCGA
Source organism: Eurosta solidaginis (assembly GCF_040869045.1). Lineage (NCBI taxonomy): Eukaryota > Metazoa > Arthropoda > Insecta > Diptera > Tephritidae > Eurosta > Eurosta solidaginis. The sequence goes on from NW_027136899.1 coordinate 305,494, forward strand.
GAATCATAGCGCACTCAGCAAAAGAGGGAACCTTTTATAAAGCAAAATATGCTATTACTTAAGTTGAAAAAATGTAATTAACAACTTGCGGTTCTCTAACTGGACTCAAATGTATGATTCAATGATGTTGATGTAGGATCTTCGGTGTGGCAGGCCGAGCACGCTACCATCACACCACGGCGTCCGCCTATATAATTTATTCCTGATTAATTACGCTTCATTACTGCTATCAACCAAGTGTTTATTTCTAACAATAAACAGCTGTTGGTTTTGGTGGTTGTAGCGGCAGCCTGTGGGTTAATGCGATGGTAAGGATGTTCAAACATTTACGTATGTATCTGGGTGCATATACCAGCATAGCTACGTTTACATGTGTTAGTAACTGGTAGGAAGCAAACACATGGATAGATGTTCGAACATGAATCTGTTAGTATACGTGAAGTTAGTATACGTGAAGTTAGTTCGTGAAAGTTTATATCCGTCGTTTCCCGCCAAAATAGGATTGTATGTATTGGTGTCTTTCGTTCTTGAGTGAAAGTGGTGAGAAAGAAAGGCTTTTGATTTATGGGGTACGACCACCAAACGATTGCAGAGAATGTCTCAAGAAAGAAAAGTTGACTTAAGTGAGTGCGGACGCAAGTTTTAATTATGTATATATTTTTTTTTTTCGGAAAAAAAAGTTCGCGTTTTTTTCATAAAACCGTGCTAACGGGTAATTTAGCGGAATCCCAAGGAGGAACCGGGATCCCATACCCTGCTTGACAACAGCCCCAGGTGAGTCCAGTGAAACCCCTTTCCCCCAGTCCATGGTGCATGTGGACTAATAGTAATAATTAAAAAAAAAATGTTAAATGTGAAAATTAATTTAAATAAAATTACATACCTACAATCAATAAAATTTAGTGAAATAAATGAAATTATATACAAAGATAAAATTAAGTAAAAAAATAAAATAAAATAATGAAAGTTAAAAGTAAAATTAAATTAAAATAAATTAGCTAAAATTATAAAATAAAATAAGATATAAAACTAATTAAAATAAAATAACATACATAGATACGTAAAGTGATAAATTTGAGTAAAATCTAATACCTAGATAACCTTAAATATATAGATAAAAAAAATCAAATAAATAAATAAAATGACATAACTAGATGAAATTCAATAAATATAGTGAGTCCACATGCACCCTAATGTATCTTTCTCGTTCGCCAGGACCCTAGTCCCTAATATTCTTCCCTCTGCACATTTAGATTGCTGCGCAAAAATATGAAGTTGCCGCCATCACGAGCCACAAACGCAAAAATAAGGCGAGGTAGTATTAAAATTAAAGGAACTTGCCACACCAGCCACCAACACAGTCTAAACACACAAAAGCGGGGTAGTATTTCATATAGAGGAAGGGGAAGCATACAGACGGTGCCAGGCTATACGTCAAGGGAGTAAAGGGGCATCTGAGCGCTCCTGTCCTGGTACCGCAATCATTACACTTGAGCATAGCCTGGAGGAACACTAATTGGAGTAGAAAAGTAAGCCCGAGGAGAGAGGCCAAGAAGGGAGCAGAGTTATCCGTGCGCCGCTGCCGGAATCTATATTGTTTTTTTTATATTGTATTTGAATTTTGTTGAACTTAGCTGATATTGTTTTAGTTAGTTTTAATCACGATTTCATTACGTGAGTTTGATTAGTTCAAATTTTAAATTTAGCCTGTTAAGGTAATTTAACTGGAGTCTAAATCTATTCAATTTCCTTGTGAGTTTTTTTACTTTTATGAATTTATTTTGTTCTTGAAACCTGTGTAATTGTTAATATTTCTCCTGTTGCGTTCCGTTTCCTTACTCCTGCCCACCGTTTTTGCTATCTTTTCAACAGTCCACCTGTTACTTATTTACCTATTATTCCTTACCTTACTTTCTTGCCTATCGTCCCACATTCAACCTTTGCTTGGTCTTTTTGTTCGCTTCAATACCTAATTTCTTATATTTTGCTTTCTGGCTCATGACTTTTTTACTTTTTAACCTTTTTCCCGTTTTTATACATTTCATGAAAATGAAATGGTATATTAATTTCGTCACGAAACCCAAAATTGTAAGTCCTTAAAGGAAAATAGATAGATGCACCATTAAATATACCGAAATAATCAGGTTAAAGAGCTGAGTTGATTTAGCCATGTCCGTCTGGCCATCTGTCCGTCTGTCTGTTTGTATGCAAACTAGTCCCTCAATTTTTGAGATATCTTGATAAAATTTGGTGAGCGGGTGTATTTGGGTGTCCGATTAGACATTTGTCGGAACCGGCCGGATCGGAACACTATAGCATATATCCTCCATACAACCGATTTTTCAGAAAAAGAGGATTTTTGTAATATCTTACTCAATTTAACAGATTGAAGCTTCAAACTTCACCATATACTTTCGTATATTGCACATATTGTTGCCTGAAAAAATTGATGAGATCGGTAGTATATATAGTATATATCCCCAACAAACGATTGTTCAGATAAGAAACTTTTCGTAATTACTGCCCTATTTTAAGAGCTAGAGGATTCAAATTTCAACGAATGCTTACGTATATAGCATATATTGTTGTCTGAAAAAATCATACAGATCAGTGGTATACATAGTAAATATATGGTGGTATATATAGAATATATATATATAGTATATATATATATATATATATTTTCGCAATTTAACCCCATTTTAACAGCTAGAAGCTTCAAATTTCACCGAATGCTTACGTATATGGCATATATTTTGTGTCTGAAAAAATCATAGAGATCGGTTGTATATATAGTCTATATCTTATACAACCGATTGTTCAGATAAGAAACTTTTCGTAATTACTGCCCTATTTTAAGAGCTAGAGGATTCAAATTTCAACGAATGCTTACGTATATAGCATATATTGTTGTCTGAAAAAATCATACAGATCAGTGGTATATATAGTATATATATGGTGGTATATATAGAATATATATATATAGTATATATATATTTTTTTTTTCGCAATTTTAGCCCATTTTAACAGCTAGAAGCTTCAAATTTCACCGAATGCTTACGTATATGGCATATATTTTGTGTCTGAAAAAATCATAGAGATCGGTTGTGTATATAGTATATATCTCATACAACCGATTGTTCAGATAAGAAACTTTTCGGAATTTCTACCCCATTTTTACAGCTAGAAGCTTCAAATTTCACCGATTACTTACGTAAGTATATAGTATACATTGTTGTCTGAAAAAATCATAGAGATCGGTGGTATATATATTATATACTTTATATAAACTGTCATTTTCAACTGTCAATTTCACCGATTGCTTACGTAAGTATATAGTATACATTGTTGTTTAAAAAAATCATAGAGATCGGTGATATATATAATATATATATGATGGTATATATAGTATATATAATTTTTTTTTTGCAATTTCGGCCCCATTTTAACAGCTAGAAGCTTCAAATTTCACCAAATGCTTACGTATATAGCATATATTGATGTCTGAAAAAATCATTGAGATCGGTGGTATACATAGTATATATCTCATACAACCGATTGTTCAGATAAGAAACTTTGCGCAATTTCTGCCCCGTTTTAACAGCTAGAAGCTTCAAATTTCACGAAATGCTTACGTATATAGCATATATTGTTGTCGGAAAAAATCATAGAGATCGGTGGTATATATATTATATACTTCATATAAACTGTAATTTTTGCCCCTTTTTAACGGATAGAAGCTTCAAAATTCATCAAATTTCATCAAATAGTTACGTTTACGTCATATATTTTTGAAATACGTGATTCGTTTTCATAGTTTTTACATGCAGACCACAAAAAACGTGAAGCTTTTTATCCTCACACAAAGTGCCTACCTATTTTTATACCTTTTATGAAAATGAAATGGTATATTAATTTCGTCACGAAACCCAAAATTGTAAGTCCTTAAAGGAAAATAGATAGACCCACCATTAAGTATACCGAAATAATCAGGTTGAAGAGCTGAGTTGATTTAGCCATGTCGGTCTGTCCGTCTGTCTGTTTGTATGCAAACTCGTCCCTCAATTTTTGAGAAATCTTGATAAAATTCGGTGAGCAGGTGTATTTGGGTGTCCGATTAGACATTTGTCGGAACCGGCCGGATCAGACCACTATAGCATACAACCGATTTTTCAGAAAAAGAGGATTTTTGTAATATCTTACTCAATTTAACAGATTGAAGCTTCAAACTTCACCACATACTTTCGTATATTGCACATATTGTTGCCTGAAAAAATTGATGAGATCGGTAGTATATATAGTATATATCCCCCACAACCGATTGTTCAGATAAGAAACTTTTCGTAATTACTGCCCTATTTTAAGAGCTACAGGATTCACATTTCAACGAATGCTTACGTATATAGCATATATTGTTGTCTGAAAAAATCATACAGATCGGTGGTATATATAGTATATATATGGCTGCTACTGCTGGTGTCGGCACCTTAAGCCCCTGGTGGCAAGTTGAACGCAGTGCACCAAAGCATTGCTGACGTAAAAAGGTTCAGGATTTAATATTTGAGCAAACGTTAGAAGCATTTACCGATTCGTCGTGAGTTCTTAACTATGTTATGTTATGCTATGTTACTTTATGTTACTTAATTTATTTCTTACTAAACCCTTTTATTACATTTTTTGATGTTTTGCACAGTTTCATACAAGCTTTTCCTGTTTCAACAACAAGGATTTATGTATACAATTTCTATTTCTATTGTTAGCTAAGAAATAATACATTCAACTTATCTTTCATAATTTTATATAGAAGGGGCTTTCCGTGCCAAGGCATTTCAGCGATTAATTGCATCAAAGATTTCGGTGAAGTTCGGACATTCGAAAAACGTTTTTATTTATTTATCTATATGAAACGGTTGTGCATTGGACTCGGTCTCCATGCCAATTAAAAAAGTTGCAAAAGATCACTTCTAAATTTGAAGAAACCACTTTATCCTTGAAAATTGAGTCAAAGTATTTTTTTTTTTGTTTGTTTTTTTAGAAATGGTTATTTGACATGCGATTTTTAGAATAGAGACGTCATTATGTCTTGGGAACTCTTTAATTCCTTCTAATGTCTTCGGTAGAATGTTTCGACGTTTCCACTTATTGTCATGTTTATAGTTTGATAAGCCTAGAAGACAATAAAAAAGTGGATGCATTACCAACAACACTGACAGCAAATCATTAAATCTTCATCCGTAACTCTTCCTGAAACCTTTTCCCTCGTATACTCCCACCTTGCATAATTCACAGTTTCGATTTTATATCTATCAACAGTGACATGCCTGCCAAAACGCAAATGCGCTGACACTTTGCTTGACGACAGCAGATACTTCGTTTTGTCCTCCTCCTCGTTCGCCATCAAAACTATATTTTCCAGTTCAAAGTAGAACTTTAGGCCGATTATGTTAATGTCATCATCATATTGCTAAGTTGTTGTTTAATTTTCTCTAGCATCGGCTCCGACAGGTCCTTGCCATGTCTGTCTGACCTTGTAGAAGGTCCAATAAGCGTATTAACGGTGAGTTTGAGTCCTTCGAACAATACGGAGCGAAGATCCCGGGTTCACGCCCGGACAAAAGCAACATCAAAATTTTAGAAACAAGTTTTTTCAATTAGAAGACAATTTTTCTAAAGCGGTCGCCCCTCGGCAGTGTTTTCGCAAGCACTCCGATGTACTTCTGTCATGAAAGCTCTCAGTGAAAACTCATCTGCCTTGCAGATGCCGTTCGGAGTTGGCATAAATTAAGTAGGTCCCGTCCCGCCAAATTGTAAGCAAAATTAAAAAAAAGGTGCACGACTTTAATTGGAAGAAAAGCTCTTCCAAAAATCTCTTCGGAGGTTGTCGCGCTTATATGCTTCTTTCTCTCCATAAATGCTTGGTTGCAGATGAATGAGTTATTAACGAATTTCGTCTTTAAGCGGATAGTGCGGTGACCTTCGCCCACATAAATATTTAATATCTTAGCTGCCATTTCGAAAGCACCCTATCTCAGTCAGCAATTGTCAGGTGAGATAGTGTGTTCACAATGAAAAACTGAAAGAGGCGGTGTTCTTCAATAAAATTCTGCGATAGGGTGCTGCGTCGATATCTAAAGCCTTTTTCGGGAAATAAGCTGCGCACATTACAATATTAAAAAACTCGTATTTATGGCTCAAGAGGAAGCGGGAGCAGGGAATATGAAATATAAGGAATTGAATAAGGAGAGCGAGATAATAAGGGAAAGGGGGAGCGAGAGAAAGGATTATAAGTATAAAGCCAGTGATAAGGAGGATTATTCGAAGTGGGAGAAATGGAAAAGTAGGGGAGAAAAAATATAGTAAGCTACAAAAACTTCTCCCAGATGTTTAAAAAAACCCGAAATGTTGAATTATTCAGTGGGCTCAACCGGTCGGATTTATTCGTGTCTCAGGGTGTATCAATAATATTGACTTAACTCTAGTTTTCAAGCCTATAGTAGACTAAGAAGCCACATTTATCAACTGCTTTTGGCGTTGCTGTGCATACGTCTCGAAACTTTCGCAAACCTTATTTGAGTTAATTTCTTACTTATTCATTCATTCTCTCACAATTTCGTAAAGGCAAAAAAGATTCGGGATTCCTTCGGATTGGTTATTTGAATGTCCGAGTGAAGAATACAACGGAAGCGTTCAGCAACTTCTTGGTAGTGGGCAATGGGTATATACTCTCTCACGCGGAATGGCAAATCGTCATCACCAGCGATCTCACCGACACCATCTACAAGGTCGTCGTCATCTTCCACAAAGTGGTAGGACTATGCGGAATCCGATGATGATGAAGACTAAACCATCAGGGTTTGGAACGTCACACCATCACAAAGGTAGCAACAGTAGTAATAGTAAACTATTGGGTCGCGTGCCAGTATTGCTGTTAATATGAATAACGTTCCTCGGTAACATCGTCCATCTCCACAGATTCATCACGTGGTTCTATTTCTTCAACAAATTCTAGTACGAATTTTATTGCGGTCTATAGTAGTACCCCAACAACACCAAATCAACAACGTGCACCTAGCGGGCGTGTACAGTCGGATATGATAATGAGTGGTCGTACATCGATGAGCAGTGGTAATTTACAATCTTCGCTCTTGAAGTATACATGCAAAGGTTCATACATCTTGATATGTAAATAATGTACTAAGTGGCTCAATTAACTATAATGATGTTCCGTGTATATGTGTATGAACTAATTATATATACTACTAGAAGACCCGGCAGACGTTGTCCTGCCCTAAATTTGGCCTATCTGCATACATTTTAATAAGCTTTTTCCGTCTGGCTCTGCCCTCCCCCCTCTCACTTTTTCCTAATACTTTTATTCACTCCTCCCTCCGTCTTTTTCGCTTCACCTATCTCCATCTTCGTCTCATTCTGTCTCTTTCTCAATCTCCTTCTCTCTTTTCTATTCTCTCAATTTATTCTCATTCTTATCCTCTACACAACTAAAGACTCTCCCGAATTAAAAAAAATGTCATAGTACCTCAAAATCGCGGCCCCCTCAGGGGCTCTAGGGACTCCCTTTGGGTCGACGGGGGGGTAAAGTTACAAGGTCGGTTCTGCCGATGGTACCCCCCACCCCCTGCCCCCGGCCTATTGGGCAGCCCTAACACATATTCCAGGGACTCCCTTTGGTCGACGGGGGGTAAAGTTACAAGGTCGGTCCTGCCGATGGTACTTAACCTACCGGCCTATTGGGCAACCCTAATATTTTGTCATCATCTCATCTGAGTAAGACGGGGCTCACCCCATCCACCACCATCTCTCTCTCTCTCTCTCTCCTGGATTCAAGGTTGTGGATATTTTAGCCTGAGAGCCGCGTGTGTGTGTGTGTTCGAAATCAAAGCACTAATTTACTGTGTATTTATTTAGGTGGGGGAAGTGGGACCTCCATCCGACTCTGGATTGACTTGAGCATACCTCAGCCTTTGACCAAACCCACCTCGTAACGGTTTATAACTCAACTAAGTTGGATTTTAATTAAAACAACTCAACTCCGTTTGGTATTACACGTTATTCAGTTGAAGTTGAATTGATGTTGCCAACCTTAAAAGAGATGATTTGACAGATAAATTAACAGCTGATCAATTTGTGGCGGAAATTTTTGCATTTTCAAAAGTGTTTTTTTTTACTAATACCAAAATGATATTAGCTTAGATTTACATATTTTATAACGACGAAAATGTTGGTGACAAAATTGCTATGTCACGAATACCGAAAAAATTCGCTTGATCATTCCAATCCCTTGGAACTACTAAGCACCAAGTAAGAAAACGCGACAAATGATGAGCTCCTAATAAAGTTATTTTGCAGATTTGTAAGTTATTTTCGGTTAAGTAATGAAGCATTTTGCTCCTTAAAATTATGCACTACACTCCGACTCTCTTGAAAGATAAAAAATTTTCAATGGTCATGGGTCCAAAACGCATCTTTTAACACCCCTTCCGATAATTTTGGACGAGTTTTAGCAGTTGTGAGCTAAAGTAAAGAATTACCAAATTTTAGCTCGTTCAAAATATATTTACGAAAAACCGAAAAATAACCCCGGAGGTGGGATCCATAGTATTTTTACGCAGAACACCTTTCTGCATTGGCGGCCTTTGGCCGCGCTTATAAAAAATTACCCTGGGTAGCTTCAACACCGGTTTGGAGACCAAAACTATATCCGCTCAAAACACTTATGTTCACAATTTTTTTGTGGGTACGACACCATTACAACAACCACATGAAAATCGCCAACTTCAAATATCTCCGGACACAGATAAAATTTTTCTGGTAAAAGTCTAGTTGAGGGGTCGACTGCTAGTACGCGTAAAAAATATCGGGAGAAGTGTCAGAAGACGCGTATTGACCTCGAAAACAATACTCCGAAGGCGGAAAAGAAAAATTGTATCTCTGTCCGGAGATATTTGCAGTTGAAGTTGGCGATTTTCATGTGGTTGTTGTTGTACCCACAAAAAAAAATATAATAATAATAATAACACAATACAGGGAGTTGATTAAACAAGTAAGGAAGTCTAAGTTCGGGTGAACCCGAACATTACATACACAGCTTTACACTTGAAATGCTATTGTTGTTTGTGTTGTGTACTTAATAGTGTTACAAGGCTGCGTATTAATACATATACATATGGTTCTATTCTGAACTAATTTTCGTTTAAATGAAGCAAAGAGGATACAAAGGCTAACACCGATGACCTTGAGCGGGTAATAATGCAGTTTTCCTTCAGATATGGGGATTTTCCTACTGTTTATTTTAAAATAAAGATATAACAGAACAATAAACATAAACACACAAGTGCCGTTGTACTAAAAAGCGTTATTACAAAAAAAGGGATGGTAGGGGCGGTGCGAAGGTTCCGATCGTGGAGGGGTGAATCTTACTGGTATGCCGACTGATCTCAAAAAATTGCCGACTCTTTGTATAGTAATAATAATGGATTAAAAATGAATTCATGTGAGTGTGTATCCGAGGGTACTTAAGAATTTTAGCGTATTTGGAAAACTAAAAGGCCTCTTACACGATATTTATTTGTTATATATATATGTCACTTTTTACGTATGAAAAGCAACATACCGTGTAAACGCAAAATAAATTTTCTTTTGTACAAGTCAGGAAACTTCACATACGAAATAGAAACGTTTCTATTTTTATCTGACACATAACTAGAATATGCTGTTCTTTAATTTGTGGACTTAAATTTTTTTTGGATTTATTTATTTATTGGGAGAAAGAAAGCAGCCAAACTGAACTGCTAAAATCGTTGGAAGTCATAAGACATTACGTGAGTGTAGAAAAAGTGGCAGTATAAAATGTTTGAAGAAGATAAAACAAAGTAATTTCAATGGGCGCTTATGTTCAGCGAAGAAATCTGATTGTTCTTTATTCAGAAATACTTTCTCTTTTATAGTAAAATGACTTACAATACTATTACAATATTTGCATACAATACTTACACACCAAGAATAATTACATTCTATTTCTATATACTTAACTATGTAAAAATATTTGGGCAGTCGCATTGACAAACCGACGCTGTCGATCAATCATGCTGATCGATACGTGAGCTGGTCAGTGTGACGCATACGGGTTAAACAACTGTAAACGGATACGGCTTCCCGCTGGGTTCAATATAACTTATCTATGCCGCTATGACTATGACGCTATGAGTTATTTGCGTGTGGTCGAAAGTGAAATTCATTTGGTTGTGCATTACAAACTAGACTCATTCTGGCATTTACATAAATACAAATACCTTGTCTTGTGGTAATGCCACAGCAGGTAAGATGTACAAACCATATCGTGTACAAAAACCTTAAATAAACATGAAACAATTTCTGACAAAATCGCAATATGTTACCGAATGAATTAAAAATTACAGTGATTGTTTACTCTTCTTTTATTTTCGTCATATAAAATGTTTTACAAAATTAAATACATACTAAAAAGATACCATTTTCACAAGAATCAAAATAATTTTAGAAAGAAAATTTTTACACGAGAAATGGAAAAATTAAATTCAAATTTTGACTCTGCGATGTTTTAGTAAGGAGCATTTTTGAAAAACTTCACAAAGGTCAATTTCATGTACTTTATCTTTTGAAGAGAAGAGTAGCATCAACGAATTTAAACGATCATCTCCCATTGTTGTGTGCAAATGGTCGAAAACTATTTTCAATTTACTGAAGGAACGTTCACACGATGCTGACGTCAAAGGAACAGTCAAAATATAACGAACCAGTTTGTATGCTAAGGGGGTAATTCGTTTTAACTTCAATGCTACCGTGGAAATATCTTCGAACGATTTATAACCTTGACAACAGTCAAAAAGATTTTGTAACTCACAAAGCAAACATTCGATATCTTCCTTGAAGAATCCGGGTTCCAATTGTACAATAGAGTTTATCAAATCCATCGTAAAATTGTTTCTGTCTGCTGGAATTCTAAACATTTCCTGAATGGGTTTGAACGTTGACAAACTTTCTTGTAACTTTTCTTGGATGCATCTTGTGAAAACTTGAAGGACAATTTTAAATTCTTTTCTATAAAATGTTTCAAATTAGAAAATTGTAGCAGATTCCAGATTTTCGTAAAATTTTTTTGGTACACGTCGCGTTGTGATGCTTTGAAAAGTCCTTTTCGGGGCTTCTCTGCCACTTTCGAGCAAAGGATACCGAACTCGCAATTAAATCGTTAATTTGAATATCATCGTTCATCTGCTGAAATGACGCTGATGTGCTTTGAATCAACAATAATGCATCGATGATGTTTAATTCTTCAGCTTCCAAACTTTCTGTCAAATTTTTAACTTTGAACATTACATTTTTGCAAAAAAATAAAGAGCTTATAAAATCGAAATCCAAAAATTTTTTTAACAAGCCTGAAGCTAGCGTACGTGAATTGCTGTCAACATTTTCGGAATCTTTCTTTCTAATTTCAAGAGCATGAATGATGCATTCGAAAGAAATCCATACAGCTTTGACTGTTTCTGCCCGAGCAGTCCATCGTGTTTTTTACAAATTCTTCAACTGCAATGAATTTTCAATATTACGTAACTCTTCACGCAAACTCATGAAACGTTTCGTACTTCCAGAAGAAAAAAAACGTACAAAGCTTCTAAAACATTGAAAAATTCTTTAATCAAACAGCTTGCATTGCATTATGCTTCTACAAATATGTTGATTCTATGAACATGACATGGAATATAGGGAACACGTTTTTCACATTTTTCCGATAATTTTTGCTGCCTGCCTTTAAACTTTCCAGACATGTTTTTTGCAAAATCATACGATTGAAAAACAATGTTTTTTGTGGAAATTCCCATCGAATGAAGAGTTGTTACAATTTTTCCTGATTTTTTAGTCTGGACATTATCCATCTTCAAAACCCCTTCAACAGGTACAATTCCTTTATTTGTTTGATGCGCATACCGAATATTGACAGCTAATCGATCTTGATGTGACACGTCTGGAATAGTATCAGCCATGACAGAAAATATCCCCGCTTGGTTAACTTCGTTGACGATGGCCTTTTCAGTTCCATTCCCTAATAAATCGATGAATTCATTTTGAGTCACGTTACTGAGGTAAGTTATATGATGTGGTCTTTTGGAGGTTTCATCCAACCATTTTTTAACCAGTGCACAATGCCGGGAAATTAAATTAACAATCTGTTGAAAATTTCCATCATTGTTTACTGGTGAATCTTTGTGACCACGTAAAGCGAGACCTTGCCTTCCGAGAGTCCTCGCAACATCGAATAAAACCCGCAAGTCCTTTGAATGATACTCTTTTTCTTGTACTGCTTTAATTTTGTTGTCCCTGATGGATCTATCTATTAATATATCAACATGGACCCCTTCGTTGATAAAATTGGAATAATCACATAGAGCTGCGTTGTGAGATTCTGAAGTGAAGTGCTGAAGTAATTTCCCTTTTTTATTTTGACCACGACTTTTCATTTTATGCCACTAGCGGACTCCTACTGATACCAATTCTGAACTAGCATTACATCTCCCTGGCCCTTTAGGAAATAAAATGCAAGCAAAACGAAAAGCTGCATCTTTATGGGGACTATATTCCAAAAAAGAAAATTTTTCATACCAAACTGTATTAAATCGACGTTGTTTGTTAGTGGGAATATCTGTATTGGTCGGATAAATGTCAAGTTTCGGTTGATATGGACCGAGAGAACTCAAATATTTACGTTCATTACTGGATGATATTTTATTTCGTCGACCGTGGTCATGATCGATTAGAACGTCATTCCCAATAGTCAAATTGAAATTTGTAGACGACAGCTTTTCATTTTCCTTTTTTGCAAATAGCAATAGCTCACCACTTTCTTTGTTGATGTTTGTTAAACAGTCGATCACATCGACGAACACTGCTTTTAAATTCGGCACTGCCTCGTCCTTTACTCTACTTAGAACGTCATTCGTTCGTTCAAAATTCTTTAGGAATTCAGCAACCTTGCCGGAAATATCTACCCAATTGCAATTTTTCTCATCTTGTTCTGATAGTAATGTTGATGGGAGTTCTGGTGTTCCTTGTGGCGACATTGACGATTGTAAATGAAGCAAATCTGGGGACGGTAGTTACGGCGGTATTGATGAAGATGATACAGGTGGAGACATCGCTCGTTGGATATTAGTCTGCAGCGAGGGAACTGGAGATATAATGGTTGAGCGTTCAGTGATTTGAAGTGCACCTTTTGAATGTGATTCTGAGGTAACTTCTTGTGTATCAGAATGAATGGGATCAGCATTCTTCGCTTTCGGTGATGGAGTTGAAGAATGTCCAAACGACGATACCTGACGTTCTCGTTTAGAAGCCTCAAATGGATTTATTGGAGCTCCGACATGTTTGACTCTGACGTATTGACCATTATGTTTGTATTTTTCATGACGCGATTTGTAGTCATCGTCAAATTGATTTCCGCATTCTTCGCATTCTACTTTTATTCTCTTTCGCGGCGGTTGCTTGGACATTTTATATATATATATATTTTTATATATATATATTAGAAAATGTCCAACCAATTTTTCTCACTTTTCAATTTAATGTGAAACACTTCGAACTAAGTGTAGGGATACTCCAAATGAAATCAACCAGGGCTAAACCCCAATCTTCTTTATTGTTTCTCGGAGTTTTGCGTAAACAAAATATACTTTCATATATTATTAGAAGCGACAAAACGTCTTCTTTTCAGGGACGTCAAACTCTTTTTCATACAGCAACCAAAAATAAAGTTATGGGCCAATATATGCCTTCACCAATGGAAAAGGGGTTTTTGGCCCCTAAATCCAGATTTCGGGGGTTTATTGGAAATTTTGAGTATGCAGTTTTTGTATGTCGGACTAGACCTACAACGTGAGGTATGTCTCGCAAATATTACTTTTTTAGTGTCACACAGAGTTATTGATTTGGTTTTGCCTTGTTACTAGCACTACCGAATTTGGAGCTATTTTAAATTTTAAGCCTTTTTTAGGTCACTTACCATCAAATACCCACGAATTTTATTTTGGGAATATAATAGTATGTTTTATTTTCTTTAAAACGAGACCTCTTCGAGTTTTGTTTTGGAAACTTAGAAAAAGTTATTAGCATTCATAAAAAAGACTATACTGAGAAAAAGAAACCTAAAATATCAACTTTAAAGGGTGAAAAAACATATTTTAACAATACTTACGTTACTTTCAACGTGATATTAGGAATTTTGGTGAAATTTCACATCAGAGCTGTAAGTTTGATAGCTTTAACTTAAACAACAACTTCACAATGGGCTTTTTACTGAAAAATACCTTGCGCCATTGAATTTAAAAAAAATAAATCGGCCGAAAACATAAAATTTTAAAAAATTCATAAAAATGGAACTAAAGTGAATTTGACAAAACTAAAAAATACGGGTTGTTATATTTGTCCATATATGTTGTAAAAAAAATTCATGAAATTCGGAAGAGGTGGGGTGTAAAATGTCAATAAATTGGTTGATTTCATTTGGAGTATCCCTGCATTTAACACTCGAAAGTGTATTTCAGCGCATTGTATTGATTCAGGATATTAGTACTTAGTCGGACATAATCGAAAAGCTTGTGAATAACTTTCGAATAATTGTGTATTTCATATGAGTCAAATATTCAAAAAATCATATTTTCGAAAACAATCGTAAAAAAATACATGTCGAATATTTTTGGACAAAGAGTCGAAAAAAATTATTTCGAGCCCTAACCGCCATTTCGGTGTAACCAACAAAGATATGAAAATCCGTTTTTGACAGATATTGGTAATTCTGTTTGTTTTAAACTACCTCAAAAAATTTCACAACCGTAATAAGTTCCTTTACAAAGATAACCACAAGCAGTTTTGCATCAAATTTTTAAAAAAATGTAATCTTAAAAACGATCACATGTAAAATTTTATTTTTGTTGGTTACACTAAAATTGTTGATAGGGCTCGATTTAATTGAAATGTATTTTCCAAGTGTAAAATCGGCGTCGAAGGACCAGTATATGGTGTGAAATTCGTGAAGCGTCCCACTGCATTTTCGATTTTTTTTGTGCAAGCTTGTTTTCATTCAAATATAGCTCATGTAATACACGCTTCAAGAAGATATGCAATTAATACTTCTGGCCTGAACTGAAAATAAATACTAAACAAATTTTATCGAAAAATGTTAGTAACAATTTTACAATATAAGAAAATATTCAATTTTTTTTTCAAGTTTGATATCTTTTTTAAATTTTTGTTTTATTCTTAAATGAAAGCTCGGTTCTTTTCTTTAAAACGATACCTATCTTGTTATGGTTCCCGCAAATTTCTTTAATACATTTTTATTTTAAATGAAGATGTACGGCTAAAATTCATCCATAAATTGACATTATATTAAAAATTATTAAAGAAATTTTCGCGCACCATAACAAGATGGGTATCTATCTATTTAAAGGAAAAGAATTAAGTTTTCATTTGAGAATAAAAAAATTATTAAAAATGTTAAACTTAAAAAAAATTAAGAACTTTTTTTTTGCAAAATTTTCAATGACATTTTTCTAATTTCTTTTTCAAATATTATCTTTAGGAAGAACGTACAAAATACTTTTGATATCGTTTTTGCATTTCTTCTTAGAACGTCGATTACATGACAACAATTTGAAAATTCAAACGTTTTTATCTCGGTAACTATACAATATTTAACCCCGTCCTTTAGTGAGATTAACACAACTATATTGTTACGAATATTAGCAAAACTAAGGGGTGCTGCCAACTCTAAGCCGATGCTAAACAGTGATATCATGCACATCCATAGATCAATCATTATGTATCTACTACATAAACGAATCAATAATTGCGTCTACACATATGTACATATACGAGCAGCGGAGAAACAATGCACAAACACATGCATATATCTTATCTGAGTTGTCACAAAATAGGGAAATAATTTGTGCAAGTATTACTCAAATGAGAAATTATACATCTGTAGTTGTAGCTGAGAAATTTATTACTAAGTAAAATTCTGGAAGCGCCTAGAAGATGCCACGAAGAAATCACAGAGTATAAAAGCATCTGGGGGTAGAGGCGCTATGGGCAAGTTTCGATTCAGACGCTATAGCAATATTGTTTTGATAGTAGAGTTTCATTTGAGCTATCAATCAGTTTGGTTATTAAGCCAGCTAGTTGCAAAGTAGCTGGTTATTGAATGTAAAGTTCGACAAACAGGTGTCGCCGCTATTACCATCTACAGTCGACTCGCTAATATTATTATACATAAATAATATACGAAATGTTCTATTTGTCAAGAAATCGAAGGGTTTTGAGTTTCTATTTCAATGATTCAATTAACTTACGATATCTGATTTTGTGTATACCGACACATGAATTACCTGAACTTTTCAAGAATCCATTCTTGGTACGTTTCTAATGGCCGAAATTTAGTAATATCTCTTGTGTGTATTTGCCATCAACTTCAGCTTTGAATCGTCATCTCGAAAAAACCATATCTTCCAAATTGCCGGACGAAAATTTTACAACACAACTTTTAGAACAACTAAGTATGGTGAATGAATCTATTTTGATGATATTCTCAATTTTTTACAGGTTTTGAGATAAGAAATTTAGTCAAATTCCAATTTTTTTTTTCAAATTTGCCTAAATTTAGTTACTAATGGTCGAAATTCCGTCATCGCATATTCAAAAATGCCGACTGCAAAAAAACTGAGATAAGAAATTTAGTATCATTTGGATTATTTTCAAATTTTACAGCAATTTAGTCGCTAATGGTCGAAATATGGTTATCGCACATTCAAAAATGCCGACTTTTTTTTCAAATTTGCCGGAATTTAGTTGCTAATGGTCGAAATTTCGTCATCGCACATTCAAAAATGCCGACTTCAAAAAAACTGGGGGGGGGGGGCGTGTGACAACCCCACACCCCTACCTCGCACCGCCCCTGAGGGCAGGGTTATTAACGAAACTTTTACTAGAAATAGCTTATTACCTGCTTCTACGCACTTTTACAACACCTTTTATATAAAAGAAGGCGATTTAACCGATTTAGTCCATTTTTACTGAAAATATTTCCTGTTAAACACCAAATTTTTCGTCGAGTTCTGGCTTCAGAAATGTTGGGAAATGCATTGTAAGAAAGGTGCAGTGCCACGCCCATTTTTCAAGATTTTAATTTTTTACCATTTCTTGTTATAAATCCCCTTAGTAAAGGCAACCTGTCTGCCGAATTTTGTTATGATAGCTTGAGCGATTTTTGATTTATGATTAATAATATTTGTAAAATTAATTTTATCACAAGTGGGCCCATTTAAAAATTTTTTTTCAAATTTTTATCAAGAGTCTCAATATCAGTCCACACGTCAAATTTCAACACTTTAGGTGTATTATTTACTAAAAAATGAGGTTTTTTGTGTTTTCCAAAATGTTATATATATAAAAAGTGGGCATGGTTATCATCCGATATCGCTCATTTTCCATACCAATCTATCTTGGGTGTAGATAAGCTCGTGTACCAAAATTTGGTGAAGCTATCTCAATATTTACTTAAGTTATCGTCTTAACGGACAGACGGACGGACGGACATGGCTCAATCAATATTTTTTTTGATACTGATCATTTTGATATATGGAAGTCTATATCTATCTCGATTCGTTCATACCTGTACAACGAACCGTTATCCAATCACAGTTATAATACCCTGTGTAAAAGTACAGCTGGGTATAAAAATAATAGCTGTTTGCTGCGTAGAGTCACTAAATGCCGTCAGATCTGGAAATGAAAATTTTTTAGGCTAGTTTGATGATATGCGCCTTGGCAACCACGCTACTGTTGGCAGCCATAATTTCGAAATAGTAAAAGACTTCGTTTATTTGGGAACCAGCATCAACACTAGCAACAACATCAGCACTGAAATCCAGCGAAGAATCAATCTTGCTAATAAACGCTACTTTGGACTAGGTAGGCAATTGAAAAGTAAAGTCTCTCGGCGAACGAAAATCATACTCTACAAGTCACTTATCGTACCCGTCCTGCTATATGGGGCAGAAGCATGGACCATGACAACAGCAGATGAAGCGGCTTTGGGAGTGTTCGAGAGAAAAGTTCTTCGAAAGCTTTATGGACCTCCACGCGTTGGCGATGGCGAGTACCGAAGAGGATTTAATGATGAGCTGTACGAGCTATACGCAGACATCAACATAGTCCAGCGAATTAAAACGCAGCGGCTGCGCAGGCTAGGCCATGTTATGCGAATGAAAGATGATGCTCCGGCCAAGAAAGTGTTTCTATCGGAACCCGCCTATGGAAGCAGAGGTAGAGGGCGGCCCCTACTCCGTTGGAAGGACCAGGTGGAAAACGATTTAAACTCCCTTGCTGTGACCAATTGGCGCCGGTTGGCGGAGCGAAGGAGTGACTGGCGCGCCTTGTTGGACGGCCATAACCGGTTAGACGGTTAAGCGCCAATTAAGTAAGTAAGTAAGTAAGTTTGATCATATTTATGACTTATGGCGTTTCAAGTGATTAATGATTTTTTTTACCTTTATATTAAGTCGCTTTCATGTTTGTCCCCTCATTTCCATACGAATTTTTGACCCACGGAAAAGTCTTTTTCGGTTACTTCCCGTTGAGCTAGACACTTGATACTTAGAACATAGTTCAGATTTGAGAGACATTACAATGCAATTGAAAACAAGTAAGGAAGGCTAATTTCGGGTGTAACCGAACATTACATACTCAGCTGAGAACTATGGAGACAAAACCACTATGTAGGAAAATGAAGCTACGGTAACCCTGGAATGTGTATATCATATGTATCAAATGGAAGGTATTAAAGAGTATTTTAAAAGTGGACCAGGGCTGACTCTAGAATTTGTTTGTACAATATGGTTATCAGATGAAAGGCGTTAATGAGTGTTTTAAAAGGATGTAGGCCTTAGTTCTATAGGTGGACGCCTTTTCGAGATATCGCCAGAAGATGGTACAGTATATCAGGTTGCAGGTAAAAATGCCGAGGGTCAAACCATACTTGTAACGCAAGGACCAGATGGTGAACAACAATTCGCGTACGTTGCTGCTGCTGAAGGTGATGATAATCAAGTGCTGACTCTTGACAATGCTGTTGCGGAAGCAGTATCCCAACATCCAAACGAGTTACACCAGCAGAATGAAGCAATGCAAGAGGCACAGTATATTGTTAAAACCACAAAGGAAGATGGTACGACTCATGTAGTGACAATGAGTGAAGCGGAATTGCAACAACATCAAGCTTTAGCAGCAGCACAGCAACAACAGGTAGATGGTGGGAGTGGGGTCACTGCTACAGGTGGCACATCAAGCGGGCAACTTTATACAAACATCGGATGGCGGTGATGGACAGGAAGCAAATATTCCTGCTGAAGTGATACAAGCAGGCATGCCATCACCAGGTAGAAACACGTCGATCACGTGTACACATTTGAGTTATACTTGATGTAATTTGTTTCCTTTGATTTTTCAGGTGGCACACGTCGTGTGGTTTTATTACTGCAAGATGGTACTTATATGATGACTGAAATGCACGACGATGAGTTTAAAGCATTGAATATTGCCACGTAAAGCATACACACTTCACAAAACTAAATATAAGACAGCTTGGCAGACCTATTCGAGTTGAGCAGTACTTTACATTAATCGGAAAATGTGTTGTAAACGGCAGTTATAAAAAAAACTACAAGCAGTACGTTTTTATTCATCATTATCTCACATTTTAGTTATTAAAAAAAAATTAGAACTGCATATTGTCATGAAAACATGGCTGTTTCAGTCCTACGCGCAGATGTAGCATATAACAAAAAAATATGTAGATTAAAGATAAAATTAATATTTACTGATAAATAGAAATCAACATATGAGACAGTTTGATGACAGCACACAGCCGCATTTTACTTAAAAAAGTTTATATTAATTTTTTTCTAACCCGCTTGTGTTGTATAATATGACTCAATAAGTTTTATTACATTAATATTTTTATTTTATTATAATTTTTATGGGTTTAATTCATCAAAGGTCATATGTCTGCTTATAAAATGTATTAATTATATAAATTATGATATATGGGTATGTCTTTTGCCTTTTGTTGTGTTCTATGCGCAGCGTTCAGCTCCGTATGCTACGTATAACCATCAAACTTTTCATTGTTTGCTTAAAGTGTATATGCATAACCACTGCGTTATATAATACACACGATCGTATAGAGAAAAGGCGAACCCCCATGCAAATTACTAGAATAAAGAATTAATCTGATAAATTGCGATGAATTTTGTTATGGTGCGTAATTAGAGCCTCATTTTTCTTTAATATACGTGATCGACACCTACAACGCCATAAAGATACATTCACCAGCCTGGCATGACTTAGATCTGGAGACATAGATTTTGAAAGTAAAGCGTTGTAAGAAACGCTCATCAAAAAGACCTTCCTTGTCCCTATTCAGCAAATTTTACCATGAACGCAAATTGGGATATCCACCATTAACTTAAAGACAGTTGAATTTGAATCCTTTACATGTCTATATCGATAACAAATAACACGTACGATTGATGTTAAAAGACATATATTAAGGTGATGAACACATTTTAGAACGATTTTCCGTCATCCCTTTCCAAATTTGGTTTGGGGACAAACCGGTTTTGGCGTTGCGCCATTTTCGTTCTTCGAAAAGTTACACTGATAATGGCGCAACGCAAATTTGACAAGGGATGGCAGAAAATCGTCACAGCATACATCAATTATTCATCCTGTCCGAAAATCAACAAAACAAATCGAATATACATATTAAGGACTAATTAGGATATAATTAAGTCATATCTTTGTGAATTTCGCAATGAAAAATCCAACCGTATCAATGTAGCGTCCTGCAAACTCTGTCATATCATGGCCGAATCGTTGCACATAACCTCTGAAATGACAAAAGAAAACAAGAACCCTTGGAAATGCTTGTAACAAATACATCGTGAATCAAATTTCATTACCTCTCCAACTCATTAAGTCCTGTGTGTTCTAGTCCGCAACCGCCTACACGCGGAGTAGCCGAAGTTAACTGTATTTGCGGAAATTTTCCAAGCACCCAAGCTACCATGCACTCATTCTCTTGTTCCGTCACAGTGCAAGTCGAGTATACCAATACGCCGTCTCGTTTAAGCAATGGCACTGCAGCCGAAAATAACTTTCGCTGCACTTTCGGATACGAATCGAGCATTTGCGAGCACATATTGCGCGGCCCCGCCAGCAAAGGTCTATTTCCTAACGCGCTACAAGGTGCATCAAGTAGTATTTTGTCAAATGTACAAGCACCAAAGGGGGGTTTACCCAACTTTTCGGTCTCTTCCATATCTTTCGTTTCGTCAAAAGCTTTAGAAGCATCGAAATGATAGGCTTTTATACTATGCAGTCCTTGGATCTCTATTTTCTCTTGCATAGCTCTAATTTTTTTGGCCACCTTATCGATTGCTATTATTTCGCCTACATCACCCATTAACTCTGCAATAAGTGTCGTCTTGTTGCCCGGAGCAGCGCACATATCTAAAACTCGTTCTCCGGGACGGGGTTGCAATACACGCACACATAGTATAGACGGTAGATTTTGTAGCAATGCCTCCTTACAGCTGAGATCTCCAATGGCAGGCACACCCGATATCGTTTCAATCATTTCTACCGCAGTACCTTTTAAGGGCTCAAGCGCGTTACTAGCTGGAGGTCGAAATATCTGATGTCTTTGCATTCGAACGATTCCAATACCTAAGTAAAGCTTGTGCAGCGCCTCATATCGTGTATTAGTGCCTTGTTTACACTTTCCGGCCAAATCAGCATAGACCAAAACTTTCTCATCGATCTTAGTGTCCGCTTCCATTGCAAGAACCCCAGGCGCATAAAGATGAGCGCCCCGTAGTAGTGCAGCGCCACAGGAACTATCTACGATGACTTCACGCTGTATTTCCGTCTGTTTTTGTTTGAAATCTGGGATGTTAACGGGCAAAGGCGATATACATAGTACCTCGGGAATAAAGGGTATTTCATAGACCATCGGGGTCTGTGTATACCTTTCATGTAAGATCTGTTGTAATTTCTGTTTAAATGCTGAAACGGTAGTTTGAAGTGTGTTGATGCGATAACTTGTGACTGTTGGTGGTCGGCATAACCAACTCATTACCTCATCTATTTGATTTGGCTGGAACAGGCAAAAATAATTAGTTTCTGGAGTTTAATCTGGAGGGCCAGTATGAGAAGTATTTGCATTCAAGTACCGTCTAAGTGACGAACTGATTATTGACGCTAGGAAAGATGTCTAGCAATTAAGTCCCTCACTACAATTCGTCATTAATACAAACATTATGGTTTGGTCTCCACTGGAAGGTGTACAATGAACTTGTTTAGACGAGAATAAGGAAGACACCCAAGCACTGTCCTATTTTGATCAAATGGCTGCTTTCTGCACCGAAAAACTGAAGACATGTTGTTGTTGTTGTTGTGGCGATAAGGACACTCCCCGAAGGCCTTGGGAGTGTTGTCGATGTTGATGGTCCCTTGCCGGATGCAGATCCCGTACGTTTCAGTACAAAGCCCGACCATCTCGGCAACGATTTGTTATGACCACATGCGACCTTCTAAGCCATACCGCCCTCCCACCCTCTAGATACATGAGGAGTTCGGTGTCGCCAGAGCTTCGGCTGTTAATGAAACAGGATTTGCCAC
This sequence comes from Eurosta solidaginis, assembly GCF_040869045.1. Classification (NCBI taxonomy): domain Eukaryota; kingdom Metazoa; phylum Arthropoda; class Insecta; order Diptera; family Tephritidae; genus Eurosta; species Eurosta solidaginis. The sequence goes on from NW_027136899.1 coordinate 328,282, forward strand.
GAATAGGTGGGGTTGACAATTGGGTTGGAGAAGCTGTATATTGAGCTGGTAGCCCCCTAAAAGATTTGCGCTACACAACCCCTTGAATCTATTGGGTATTTTAGTCGCCTCTTACGACAGGCATACCTACCGCGGGTATGTATATTCTAACCCCGGCACGCCGCTGCAATTCTGAGTGTGGAGTTTTAGCAGTCCCGTTAGTTTCTCCAATGGGTATTTTGTAAGTCGGGAGCCTTTATAGGTGGCGCGTAACACAGTATCCGTTGTCCAAATACTCAGCGACAGTCAGGCCGCCCTCAAGGCGATCTCGGCGTCTGAAATAAAATCAGCACTAGTACTTGAGTGCGTTGAAAAGCTAAATCAACTAGGAGCACACAACAAACTGTTGTTGGCCTGGGTTCCTGGCCACCGGGGAGTGGAGGGCAATGAGCAAGCAGACAGCCTGGCAAGGAAGGCAGCAATGACACGACCTATTGGTCCTGAGCCGTTCCTGCCAGTAGGCTCACAGGAAATCAGAGGGCATCTACTATTAGAAGAAAGGAATAAGAGGGAAGAACACTGGCGCAATATGCCAGGCTTGAGGCAATCTAAGTTACTGCTGGGGGGGCTACACACAACTCGATATAGGGCATTAATGGGCCTGTCGAAAGATAACCTGAGGATCCTAACAGCTATTCTTACAGGACACTGCAGACTGAACAGCCACATGCAGAAGCTGGGCATACTATCGAACAATACATGCCGATTTTGTGATCGATCAGCGGAGACGGCGGAACATATACTCCTGGAATGTGACGCAATCTCAAGACGTAGGGCTAAGTTTTTGGGCTCACCATGGCCAGAGCACTCTCCCATCAAATCCCTCAAGCCAGGTGAACTGCTAGGGTTCATCAGAGAAGTCGGCTTGGATGAGGTGCTGTGAAGCAGTTGAGAGCACAATAGACCAATGGTCGCAGTGCGATCCTCAATTAATTATCCGTTGTCCAATCGCTTTAACTGACGCAAAAAAAGCTTTATAGCTTCAAAGCTTCCGCAACCCAATTGTCAAACTCACCGACGCGAGGAGAATCCTGTTACAAATATGAGTGTATCATACACATATTTAGCAGCCGAGGCTCTGGCAACCCCAAGTTCCTCATGGAACTAGGGGATGGGAGGGCGGGATGGCCCTAGAAGGTTTATTGTGGTCATACTAATCGTTCCCGAGATGGTCGGGCTAGTATCTTAATGGTGCTTTCTTACCGGATGTATATCCCTCAAAGGACCATCTGCATCGATAACACTCCCCAAAGCCTTCAGGGAGCGTCTTTATCTTTAAAACAACAACAACAAAAACCTATCTTTGTGTTATCTACATATACTGTCAGTTAGCGGCTGAGGGATTTTGTTGCGACTATAAACATTGGAGGAAATTGCAGAGCTTTTAGTCCACGTTGACAAAAAAGGGGCCGTAGTTCTGGTCGTGATATCTGTGAGAAAAAACTAGAGACTTGGTAATTAACGGTTTATTTTAGAGCACAGCTCATCAGAAGAATAGCCGAGCTCTTACTTCGTTGCAAACCCAATTCCGAAAATTTTAATAAACGGGCCACTTCAAATTCCTCAGATGGATATTATGAATGACAAGATGGATGTGGTGAAAACGTTTTTGTGCCAAACCGGATATTTTTCGGCTTTATACCGTTGACCGCTCCTTACATAAATCAACGGCAACTCTGTAATCAGTTTCACCAATGAAATATCTCCCCTCACTTTTGCTTTCGCGAGTAGACTGCGTTAATTTCCGGCGTGTTCTCCACACAATTTTGCATAAAGTGTTTTTTAATAAATTCAAAACTAATTGCAGTTTAATCAAACTTACATTCCTCCTGAGAATTTGTGACTCCACAAGTGGATTACGTAAAAAATTTTGCTGCAGCAAAATTCCACGGAAGATGGAGAAAAAAGAGAAGGACGATGAAGAATGGAATTGCAAATGTTGAAAAATATTGAGTGCTGCCCAAAGGTTCACGAAAAACATAAATGTATATGTGAAAGTTTTGGCCAAAAATGAAGTTTCAGGAACGCCGAATTTAAAGCCGATAGCGTTTATTTAATCTGAATTACTGTTTTGAAGCTAACTATGCTATTTAATACAGAACAACTTTTTATCTAACATCGTTACAACTTTTGCAAATATTTCGTGTTGACGCATTCATTTACGCATTATCTAAACACCACACGAGCTAAACACGACGTGGCAACTTTTCGTTGTTTTTAGCTCATTCAAGCTAATTACTGAAGCGCGTGGTCGTACTCTTCGTTTAAATGGTAGAATGCCTTCAAATTCGAACGCAATTTTTTTTGTCACTATAGTTTATTCTTTTTAAATTTTTCTTGTATGGCGAGGTGAGAAATTTTTCGTGGTGAGCTAATAAATTAATACGTATGTCAAATAGCGTACTTTGAATTGGTGTGTTCGTGTATTTCTTGCTCTGTGATTTTCGCTGACATTTCCAAGTTGAATTAAATAAAATTTGAGAAATTTAAGTGCGTGAATTAGACACTGTTATTTGGTGCGTATAATAATTTATTTCAAATATATAAAAATTGTTATTATAGGACGGTAAAGCGTAATTGTAAATTTGGTATAATTTTCTGCAGTCGGTGATTGCAAGTTTCCTCATGTTTTTCTTTCTGAAAAGCGACATCATGCTATCCTCTTCGTGTTGAATTTGTTTTCTGCTCAAATTGTTACAAAAGGAAAAGTGTATGTATGTATTTATTTGAAAATTTGTTCCTAGCACAACAATTTTGACAAATTATTTAACAGTGCTAGTCATGAGTTATAAAAATTGAACATTTGTAGTAATAATAAATTCTATTAATCAAATTAAATATAACGGATAATGGTGAAATATTATGTATGTAAATGTAAATCTTAAAACTAAAGAAAAGTAATTAATAAATTTGTTTAGGCCACCAGCCTAAATATTTCGGACCACCCTAACACGCACATTAGTTTTTATTATTATTACCGGTAACGGCTAACACCAGCCGAAAGCTAACTTTGAAGGGGAACAACTCAACGAAAGTTAGCTATCGGCGGGTGCCGCGGACTTGTTCTCGGTCTTGGTCTTTCTTTTCTATTTTGGAACGTCTAAGAGCCAGCAGCTAGCCCCAGGTGAGTAAGATAAAAACCAACCATTTTATACAGTGCGAGTGTCAGTGAATTAAGATTTGCAAATAATTATTTTCATTTGGTCCTTACGCGCCGAGAAAATCAAAAATTTGAAGACAACATAGGTGATTTACCCCAGAATCAGCGCAGCGGAATAATTGAAAAATATTAGCCAAGCAAGAGAAATTATTTATAAAAGTGTTAAATTGGAAAAAGTAATCAACGAAACAAAACCAACTAGCACAACATTTTTGGCAACTCGCTATCACACAACACACATACTGCCATAAAATCATCACATCAAACAGTCCACTAATCAACATCACATACATCGGGATCACATCATCATAATATTACTATCACATCATACAGTCCATTAATATCATCATCAAACAGTCCACTAATCAACATCACATACATCGGGATCACATCATCATAATATTACTATCACATCATACAGTCCATTATCACTCATACAGTCCATTCGCATCACATCGAAAACACAAGGTACGTGGTTGCTTAGTATTGCACATATTTTTTTTTTTTAATTTAATTTACGTGTTTTACGTAAAAGTGCACTCCGTGATAGTTACGAAAAGAGGCAAAGCAAGTGAAATTGTTAGATTTCGTGTTTTTTAAGCACACAACGCCTTTTGACGATCGTGTAATTCCCCCCACCAGTGGTAAGGGTTACTCGACACCGCTCAAGGCAGACAGGCAGTGAATTTTTTTTTAGTTTTTTTTTCATATTCATCACTGTACTGTATTGTACCCCTCGTCGTCACAGTCGTTGACAAAACTCCCTAGTCAGGAACCATATTTTCACTTAGCTTGCCTATCACAGAAGTCACTTTAGTAATCAGTTTGCAAGCTGAAATATTACCAAAAGCCAAAAAGTATCACTACGTTGGGTGGCTAGTGGCTCATCACACTTGGTCACAAACACAATTTTATACTGATCATTTTTATATTATATAGCTGTATGTTTTTCAGCGTTTTTATAATAAATAATTAAAAGTGCAGTTGTCCACATTAAGTTGGAGAAACACATTTATTTTCCTATTTATATTGGGAAAGATACCCTGGTTGGCTACTCGGCGATACTCATCCACGTTCACATAACACCGTTTTGTACACACATTAAATCCTCGTCAGGATTTCTATCTGTGTTTCACTTTCACTTGTATACACATTAAATCCTCATCGGGATTTCTATCTGTGGTTCAAACATTACACTTATATCCACATTGGGTTTATCATCTGCGTTTTTAATCTTTTAAACACGCCAAATTTTTTGGAGAATATTTCTATCTGTGTCTAACACACCCGTTTAGACACATTAAATATTTGCAGACGAATTTTCTTCTCTGCATTGCACATCACTGTAGACACATTAAATCCTCGTCAGGATTTCTATCTGTGTTTGCTGTCACTTTGTACACACTAGAACCTTTCAGGATTTCTATCTGTGCTGCATATCACTATATTTACATCACTTTATCCACACTAAATCCTCGTCAGGATTTCTATTTGTGTTTATTTCCATATCACTGTATACACATTAAATCCTCGTCAGGATTTCTATCTGTAGCTTACACAATCCTCGTGAGGATTTCTATAGGTGGTTCATATCACTGGCCACATTACATTCACGGCAAAATTTACATTTGATTAAATTTTTGCTTATCACTATTCACATAAGATTGCTATCTGTATTAACACATTCAATCAGACTAGAATTCTGTGTGTTCTTAAAGCTTTTACTTATACAGCGCAATCACAGCAGGATTGATAGCTGGAATACGTTAAAAAACAAAAAAACAAAACACTCTTCTTTGTTGTGGTTGCATTTACACCAAAGCCACTAAGTCGTTTACCTCCGAGCTCGACACCTTCAAAGAGACAAAGTATTCAAATTAATAAAATCAATGGCGACTTATATTAGATTGGCTGATTCCATAGTGGAGTTTGAACAAGACTACAACTCTGCCCCGGCCGAATCCCGGAACAAGCACACCCTTGCACTACTGCAAGAGGAGCTAAAGGCACTATGGAAGAAGACCAAGTCCACATATGAAGGTTTTCTCAGCAATCCTGAGCTGTCCAAAGAGGAACTCAGCTCGCTAAGAAGAAAGAACAAAAGTTGCTTCGCATGCTACCTACAATGCATGTCTGCTGTGGCGGCTGAAGCCGAAGCTATCACCCCACAGCCGGCGAAAGATGAAGCAAAGGATGACGACTCTTCGCGCCGTGGACATAAAATGCGGCTGCCGCCTTGTGACACCGATGTATTTAAAGGCGACTACCTCTCCTGGCCAGCCTTTAGAGATATGCTCACCGCGATATACATCCACAATACTGATCTGAAAGATGTCGAGAAATTATATTATCTAAAACAAAAAACTCAAGGGGAGGCAAAAGAAATAGTGGGCAGGTGCTCATTAACAAACGAGGGTTTTGCAACTGCCTGGAAGAATCTAAGCGACAGGTACGAAAATAAACGTATCCCCGTCAACACACAATTAAAACTTTTATTTAATCTGACGGCAGTCGAGCAGGAGTGTGGAACATCAATTAAAAAATTGCAACGTGAGATCAACAATTGCATTTCTGCGCTACAATGTCATAATATTGACATCAGAAATTGGGACGCAATCATAACTTACTTATGCTCCACAAAACTTCCTGAATCTACATTGGCTCTTTGGGAACAGACCATAGAACGGAAGACAGATATCCCGAAATGGGAGGATATGGACAAATTCCTATCCAATCGCTTCCAGACATTAGAGACGGTTTCCGATCTTAGGGGTAATAAAATAACAAAAACACCCAAAAGTCAGAGTTCGCATTCTAGGGAAAATTCTACGAAACTTGGGGTTTACCAAGCAAGCGTACCAAAGTCGGCATGTAAGATGTGCAACAGTACGGAGCACAAATTACGTAATTGTCAAAAATTCCGTAGGTTGTCCAGGTCAGGAAAAATCGAATTTGTCAAAAACAATAGTCACTGTCTGAATTGTCTCTCGGGTGGACACACCGTGACACGATGCACTAGCCAATTTAATTGCACACGTGCCATGCAAGGCACAACACCTTGCTCCATCTTCCGACAGCACAACCAAAGACAACTCCTCAAAGGTGGACTCAAAACGCCACCGACAATACACCTTCAACCTCACAGCAGGCTAGGGCAAGGATGGAGTCTGAAAAAAGACAAGATAATGCTAATAACGTCTCTTCGTGTCATGCTAACACAACAAAAGGGGTGTTACTAGGAACAGCGCGGGTTAATATAATCTACAACGGAGTGAAATTTTCCGCCAGAGCGCTGATAGACTCTGGGTCCGAATGCTCTTTCATAACAGAAAGACTAAAAAAGCGAATAAACCTTCCATCCAAACGTTTGCATGTGAAGGTGTCAGGAATAAATAATACACCATCTGCACAGGTAAAGGAATCATGTGCGATTACGCTAGGTTCGCTTACAGATCCATTAGTAAGCATCAATACAGTGGCCCTAGTCCTGCCTCAATTAACAGGGGACCTTCCGACTTGCCAAGTGAGCGCAACGACTCGGCAAGCATTCCCTGATCTGATTCTGGCGGATAAGCGGTTCTTCATTAATGAACCAGTCGCCCTCATACTTGATGGCGATATTTATCCCCAGATCATACTAAACGGTATACGGAAGAACGTCCTAAATACGCTTCTCGCCCAAGAAACCGTCTTCGGTTGGATTTTAACCGGTCGCGCAGATGCACCTCACCCAACCAATACACGAGTATCCTTTTTCAATGAAATTAGCCTAGACAAGCAGCTAGCCGCTTTCTGGGAACTTGAAAACGTACCTACAAAAAAGGCCCTGACCGAAGATAATGCCTATTGCGAGGCACTATATAAAAACACAACGGAAAGGAATTCAGATGGAAGATACACCGTCGCCCTTCCATTCAAACAAGACTTCCCAAAAACGCTCTGTTTGGGCCCATCTCTTAAGAGCGTCTGCTCTCAGTTCTATCGGAACGAGACACGCCTAGCCAAGACACCGGCCCTACAGACGGAATACAATAGGGTACTGACAGAATACGTCACGTTAGGGCATATGTCTAAGGTGCACACCGTAGTGCCACCACAATCATCTGATTGTTACTTCTTGCCGCATCATGCGGTTATCAAAGAGGAGAGTACAACGACTAAAGTGAGGGTCGTGTTCAACGCGTCATGCCCGACATCCAATGGCACAAGCCTGAACGATGTTCTACACACCGGCCCAGTACTTCAATCCGACTTAACAATACTGCTCCTCCGATGGAGATTCTACAAGTACGTCTTCAACAGCGACATTGAGAAGATGTACAGGCAAATTTGGGTAAAGGAAAATCAAACCCAATACCAAAGAATAGTTTTCCGACTCAAAGCAGAGGACCCTGTCAGAGTGTTTGAGCTCAACACGGTAACCTTTGGGGTAAACTGTGCCCCCTATCTAGCGATCAGAACCCTACATCAACTTGCTGATGACGTCGAGGCGTCTCTGCCAACCGCAGCGCATATCTTGCGAAACAGTATGTACGTCGATGAAATCACAGCTGCATTAAAGTCAGCAGGATTCCCTCTGCGGAAGTGGACATCCAACTGCAGTAGGATACTACAGGGCATACCCAAACCTCACAGGCTTACGGAAGACTTTCGGGAATTCGAGGACGCGAGCATGGTAAAAACCCTAGGCATCCGTTGGAACGCGCATTCCGACTATTTCTATTTCACAGCGAAACCAATCGAAAACCAAGACATCTTAACAAAAAGGGCGATCCTATCGGCCATCGCCAAACTCTTCGACCAGTTAGGCTGGCTTGCTCCAGTTATCATCGTAGCTAAGATATTAATGCAGAACATTTGGCTGGAGGGGACGGATTGGGATGAACCGGTATCCACAATCACTTTAGATCGGTGGCAAACCTTTATGCAGGAGTACCTCGCCATTAACCGGATTCGTATACCTCGGTGGGTGCACTTCACCCCAACCAACCATATAGAAATTCACGGCTTCTGTGACGCGTCCGAAAAAGCCTACGCGGCTACGGTTTACGTGCGCGCTAAGATCAACGATAGGGCATACGTTAGTCTACTCATGGCGAAAACGAGGGTGGCACCAGTAAAAACAATTTCACTACCAAGATTGGAGTTATGCGGTGCCGTCTTCCTGGCTGACACTTTGGAAAATGTGATGGAGAACCTGAACTTAGGCACATTTAACATGCACCTATGGACAGATTCGACCATCGTCCTCGCATGGATTCGGAAACCCCCGTGTTCCTGGTCAACATTTGTAGCTCACAGGGTAACGAAAATCGTCGAGAAGGTCGGAACTAAAGCATGGCATCATGTCGAGTCCGCATCAAATCCTGCGGACTTAGCCAGCAGAGGACTTCCAGCCACGGACCTAGTCGACAACTCTTTGTGGTGGCAGGGACCTTCTTGGCTGCAAGAAGGCAAAGCAAAATGGCCATATCAAGGCGAACAGGAGTACCACACAAACATCGAAGAAAAACGAGTACAAGTGCATGTAGCAACGAACATCAACAATAGCGGGGATATTCTTGATCGGTTTTCCGATCTATCAAGAGCGTTGCGGGTAATCTCCTACATTATACGATTCTCGAATAGAACACGTCCAAAAACTAAAATGTCCTTTAAAGCAGAGTCTCACCAGATCTCTCCCGACGAAATCAAGGCTACGACTAGCCGCCTCATAAGGATATCCCAAACCAACCACTATGCCGAAGAAATAAGCTCTCTGAGAACTAGGAAACCCATCGCGACCAAAAGCGAGATTCTCTCTCTAAACCCCTTTATCGACGAAGATAATGTCCTTCGGGTGGGGGGTCGCCTCAACGCATCCAGGGACGTTCCCGTCGACGAGCGTCACCCGATAATCCTCCCTTACGCCTGCCGACTCACCCGTCTCCTGGTCCAGTTTGTTCACACCATTTCCATACATGGCGGAAACCAACTAATGCTGCGGCTCCTACGCACGCAGTATTGGATACCTCGGGTCAAAAACATGATCCGATCCATCATACACAACTGCAAGGCCTGTACGCTATTCCGCAAACGTTCCCCGACGCAACTCATGGGAACCCTCCCTGCGGAACGCACTACCTTTAGCAGGGCATTTACCAACCCCGGGGTGGATTTCGCAGGACCGTTTGACATAAAGTCTTACAGCGGACGAGGATGCCGCATGTCTAAGGGTTACGTCTGCCAATTCGTCTGCTTTGCGACTAAGGCGATCCACTTAGAGGCGACTAGCGACCTCAGCACCGCCGCGTTTCTAGCAGCATTTAGTCGGTTTGTCTCCAGACGAGGATGCCCGAAAAACCTCTATTCCGACAACGGAACGAACTTTGTCGGTGCGTCGAGGGCTCTCCGCTCAGAGGTCAAGGCATTCCTCGTTGATGCGCGCAACCAAACCCTCTCTACGGCCCACCAAACCCTTACATGGCATTTCATACCAGCAGCTGCTCCTCATATGGGCGGACTGTGGGAAGCGGGAGTCAAGAGTTTCAAAACCCATTTCAAAAAGATCGCATTGGTTCATAAATTTACTCTAGAGGAGTTTAGCACCCTCCTGTGTAGGATTGAATCCTGTCTCAACTCCCGACCCCTAAGCCCATCTTCCAATGACCCGTCCAACCTGGAGCCACTCACCCCCGGGCACTTCCTAGTCGGGGGCCACCTACTAGCGCCACCCGAGATTGACGTCAGCGAGAATCGCGCTTCACTCGTCAATCGATGGGAAAAACTTAAGGCGCTGCATCAAACCTTCTGCAAGCGGTGGAAAACGGAGTACCTCACCGAACTGCAGAAGCGCGTTAAGTGGAAGCATCCACAATCGAATCTCAAACAGGGGGACTTAGTCGTCATTAAAGAGGACAATCTGCCCCCAAACGAATGGAGACTAGGTCGGATAGCCAACCTCCATTATGGCCCCGATAACCGAGTTCGAGTCGTCGAACTTGATACGGCAAGAGGACAAACCACCAGACCAATCACGAAATTGGTCCTACTACCACCCTCCAGTGAGGGTGAGGGAGACTTGTAACTCCCAACCGTTATAACCAGCAACCCGTATAACCTATAATTTAACATTATACTACCACCCTCCAGTGAGGGTGAGGGAGACTTGTAACTCCCAACCGTTATAACCAGCAACCCGTATAACCCAGCTCTCGTTCACCCTGAACGAGGCCTACAACCCGCTTAACCCAGCTCTCGTTCATCCCGAACGAAGTCAACAACCCACTTAAACCCGCTCTCGTTCACCCCGAACGAGGCCAAGAGAGCCCTACCGCAGATCCGCTATATGCCACAGAATACCAGTGAATCAATAATCATTATTTTGTCTTAAAACATCTACATACCAATTCTAAATATTCCCGCGGAAAAATTCCTCCAATTCTTTTCTCCTAGGGAGAAGAAAAATTGGGGAATAGGAATTTCGAATTTTCCAAGTCAGCTGTTTTGTCAATTCAAATCTCATTGCGCATTTCTTATTTTGTAAAAAAAAAAAAAAAAATTTGTAAGGTCTAATGATTGTTGCTAATTTGTTTGAAATTAAGAAATAAGGTGTAAACCACGCACATTATTGCATTTCATGTGAAATGAGTAATGAATTGGTGCCACAGCAACATCAACTGAGGAGCATAAGAAGAAGACGGCGGGATAACACAAATCCGCCGGAGAGGCCTGCTCTCATTCTGCAAAGCAAATTTCTGGCGGCCATGTCGAGTTGAGTTCGCCCTTCGCCATATACAAAAATCTAATTAAGCCTTCTTAAAATCCTTGCGCAATTTCTGGATGGCTACATCAAGTATACAAATAGCTCTTCCGTTGCTTATGATACTTTTCGACTTAAAATAAAGAATATTGTGGTTGTTGATGCGGTTGTATTAACAGTGAGAATATTGTGGTACAATGCAAATACATATTTAGCACACATTTGTACAATTAAGTGTTCTTTCTTAAAAGAACCAATTTCCTTTACCTATTTTGATGCATTCCCTTTAACTAGTGGAAAAACTCCTATGATGGCAAGGAAATATCCCTCTCCCTCACATTCATAATACCTACTCTTCTCCCATAACTGGTTTCCTCCTTTTCGAACATTGTTCAGAATAGGAGGAAAGGGAGACGTGAAAAAAAACTCACAAGGAATTTTTATTTAGAATACGAGGAATGGGAGAAGGGAATTGGGCTGCTAATATTTTATTACCTTAACGTAATATAGTTTACCATCATACCTTTAAATCCGTTTGGCGTATCAATCTCCGTCATGTGGTGCGCAGGTTCTGCACGTTCCTGTGGTTTGGCTGTAGTAGCATTTGAGGTAGTTGTTTTGTCAACGTTGTTCCACCTGTTAAATTAACTGATTTTGAAATTAAGGTGATTTTAGCTATCGTTACTACCTACTTACCATCATAAATTAATTCCAATCATCGGGTTGCTTGTCTTCGGGTAGAACTGGTAGATACAACAACAACCGCCACAACAGCATCAATCGCCACCACAACAACAACATCAATCGCCACCACGCGATTTAAAATATTTTTCCAAATTGTCACAATCTAATTTGGTGCGACAAAAGATAATGGCACGATCCATTTTATGTTGGTCAACTGCAGATATGCAATATTCGCCTTTAAGTATTTTAACACCTTCTGATAATGTTTCTGGTGTAGGATTTTGTGGTTGCACATTATCACGAGCATGTACACCATCGGTGCGTATATGTTGTCCTAGATTATGCCAAGTGGTATCTTGTTGAGGGTCGACCATACACACAACGTGGTGTACAGTTTCTGGCACAGCATCTTCACCCTTAAGATCAACCCATGTAGGAAAATGCATTAAACAATCAGCCATCTTTTTCACTTCAAATGCATGAAGTGTAGCCGAGCAGACAACCATTTGTAAACTACGCCCATCGGATGTAATTTTTGGTATTTGCTTATGAAGACGATTGATTAAATCGGTATAACCCTGTTTAAGCAATACGAACACTTCGCGAGTATCTACCATTCGCCCCCATCTTCATAGTATAACTTGCACATACATATTTTCGGAATAATACGACTTTTGTCGCTGTCATAATACATCCGCTTAATCAGTTTTACTTTCTTCTTCAAGGTCCTAGCGCATTTTAATTTCCATTCCATTGTCGCATGCTGAATTGTGAAGAAAATAATAAAATTAAAATTAATCAATAAGAGTATTAAACAGATTAGCTAACTATACAAATATTAAACAAAATCATAAAGATTGTAAATGTTCCTTTGTGTCTGCGATAATTATTTCATCGGCTTCATCTATATCAACACCGTCTGGTAGTGGTGAACGAAGCTGTAACTCTGTATTACGATCGTAGTCGATTAATAAACGCTCATCAAAGTGGTAATCATCCGCATTTCCATCAGATTCAATTGCTTTGTCATTGGTGTGCGCTTCATCGACATCCATTTGACGATGTTGTTGTTGTTGTTTGGTTTGACGATCATCAGGTTATGTTATTGATTTAGCAACATCAGTCTCATTTGTCATTACTTCTTCAGTCTTAAGAATTTCGGTTGCGGTCTTGCCTGCACGAAATGTCCTTTCTTCTCCAACATATGTTGGTGGCTTATGGTCACATGTATCAGATTTTGGGATGAGTTTAGTAGTTGGTGGATCTGAATGTGGGTTAGTTGGAGGATTGGGTTTGGGAGAATTACAAGTGGTGGTTATGGCTTCGAGAAAATAGCCACCAGTATTAGGCATGACGACATGCGAGCAGTCGGGATCGTCCAACTCTGCCGGCATGCCTCCATTACTGATCAAAACATCCCCAATATGTTGATGTTCATCCGCGGGGAAACCAAAGAAACAAACCTTTTGACCTGCAAACGTTTTCAATTTATGCTCACGCGAAAAGTTATCGGTCGTTGCACGAAATTGCACCTCATCGCGTCTCTCACAAGCAGCATAAACCCAGGCTGGTCGCACCACGGTCAAGCGAGATGTTTTTGCGAATTGATTTTTATCTCCATTACTCTAGCCCCCGATCCTAAAAGCCTTTTCCAAACAGTACATTTTTTTGGTACAATCAATACCAAACCAGATGGCTATGCAAACGTAGCATTTTGTGGATACGAATTATTACGATTCTCCTCCATACCATTTCCGCAAATGGCAACACAAGTACGTGGATCTAATTGTCGATATTTCCACCAAATTATTCCCTCTGGAAAATAACCGCAAATTTATGTGTTCCAACCATGTCTACCAAACCTATAGCTTTTTCTGGCAAAATACGTTCATCGACATGCACCGACATATCTATATCGCGCGTTCTAAAAGCAGCGATATCCAAAGGCGATGAAATGCTTTGCAAAGGACCCTGTCTACCACCCACACGATCATGTCCCTATTGGCCTGTGCCAGCTAATATTCTTGCTAGATGACTTCGAATACTCCTGCCAACTGAAGGTGAATTGGCGTTGTGTACTTGTGGGGCGGTTGTTACGCTTAACGAACCACTGCTGGCTATGCCCGCACCTATGCCTAGTATAGCTACCTTTCTATTATTTTGTGTCAATACATTATCACCATGTTTAAATTCAACCTGTTGTTGCGATAGAGATTCTTTACTTTCAACGTTTTGGTAATCACATACGATTGTTTTAACATTATTACTTTGTTGATTTGTATTACAATTAGCGGCATCATGGTGATCTATACTGGGACTACCTATTAAGGTGTTATTTGACATATCACTGTTAAGCGTACTATCTAAAGTGTTGTCCATTGGTCGATAGGATGTGATACGATTGTGACACACTTTTCGTGCATCTAAATTCGGTGTTGTGCCGTTTGTTTTCATCCGCACTAGAACTTAACACTAATGCAATGGAAGAAGTCGCTGAAGAAGAGCTCTCCTCTGAGTCAAGCGTTCCAGTACCCATTTCCTCTAAATTTTCGGTGGTAAGGATACTGGGTGATGAGCTTGATTCAAATTTTGCAAGCTTCCAATTTGTGAGTGGTGGTGCTTTGAGACGTTTTCAGAAGTCATGTAAAAAGCAACAGCACAAGCAAAATAAAAAAAAAAAATTACGTCGCCTTTTGTTTGACTTCCCATTCGCAACGTGTTTGTATTTGTATCCAACATTTCATTAAGTTGTAGCTGTGTACCTGAAATGAAACAAAAAGAGTACCTGAAATGAAATAAAAGAATAAAATTAGTAAATTTATAAAATTATAAAAAAGGGAACGATACTGGCATACTTATACTTACCCATTACAAGTTTTTCTTCATAGTAAAAATTCATTCAAAATGTATCTATACTCATTTCCATGAATGAATGTCATTTTGAATGAACGAAATCAGGTTGCCACCCGATGACATTTGCTTTTTTCGGTTCTTACGCAGTAAGCACATTGCGCGCGATCCAAAGAGTATTACAACTCGGATCCGCGGGATCCAACAAATTCGAGTGTTAATAACCGAACAAAAAAATCAACTAACGAAAACCCTGAAGATACAGCCTGGTTTCACTGAAAACACACGCGCCAGGTTGTATTTCGATAGTTTTCCTGACATTCGGCCGTCTTTTTGCTTCTTTCTTTTTTTTGAGAAAAGTTTTTAGTTTGAAAATTTGGGCATAAAACCACAATCAAAATCAGCCTGCTTGAAAAAAAAGGGGGGTTAACCACTCGAGACCGAAATAATTTTCGCGGTTTATCTGTGCATGATTTTGTTTGTGTTTTACATTTTAAACATGTCACACTCAATAGTGGTCTCGCTTTCATTGCTTTGTTTGTGTATTGAAGTTTCGACAGACTTTCGTCAGTCCCTTTTTGCTTGAAATCCCAGAAGGAATAAAGTAGTGTCATCTATGCTTTCGATGTTACAAACAAGGGAGAAATTAAACTTTTTAGAACAGACTTTAAATTTAATGTCGCGTCAGGACTCAGACGCAAGCTGTCCCTAAATACTTTCATGACATGACCATTATGTATCAATACATTGCAATGGGCAGCACCGCACAGCGGTCTCATTCCAACGATTGGAAGAGTGAACAGCTGACAGCTCTACAAATTGCCACACTCGTTAGTGTAGGCTATTCCCGCCAGGGTTGTGATGGAATCAACAAACACACCACAATTTTTGATTCTCACACAACATGGCCCAAATCAACACAAAGAGTGTTCCCAGACAGCGGGTAAAGGCCTCTTTACATTTGTCGCACATTTATATGCACGACGTCATTTGACTAGTCATTTTACAGGAATTCATAGGTTATATTCACAGCCACATTTGTATCGGCGTGGGTGAGTTTTGTGACCAAATTTTTGTAGGGCAACTACAAGGAGCCGTGAAAATACACGGGTAACTCGTGATACCATCTGCTACACAAATGTAGCGTATATTACCGCATATTGCCTGTATTAGGCAAACACCAAAAAATGACTGCTTTCAATATCAGAATTTCATTATGATGAGGATATTTACCAAAATTAAAGATACCTTTAGGCGTATCTCAATAAAATTATATTAAATATAACAGTGGTTTCAACCACTACAAACCCATCATTACATCGACAGAATAGCTTAATAAGATTATTCGTTCCACACAACCCTTTATCCCGAGTACGCCAACCACAAGCTCGACCAATTAAGCCTCTACTGTCCGCCCATACGCCACCCAACTCCCTTAAAATGCAAAACAAATAATAACAAGTTCCCGTTCCAGAATGACGGGCTTCTTGGTCAAACGCACCAAGACGGAGCAACGCGTTGACTCCTTCACCGTCTCCTGCCGGTTGTGCCAGAAGAACCACGGCATACGACTATGCCCGCCGTACAGGGGAATGTCGGCAGAATAACGCCTCCGGGCCGTCCTTATACACCGGCACTGCCCCAATTGCCTATCGCCGTTCCATCGGTTAGAGATATGCCCTAGCAACGACCGTTGCCACCGCTGCCGTGAACCACACCACACTACGCTTCACATGGAGGACGAGCAAGCACGGCCACGCCCGATCCCTTGCGAAGAGCGCGACGACGACGAAAGCGACGAGGTGCTATCGATCAACATCACCGAGGACACACGATCGTGGGCCCAACAGGTGGAAGAGGAGGAGAAGGAGATGGAAGAGTTCACGAGAGGTGCAGCCGCCTTAGCCATCGCCCCAACGGCCAGTGGAGAAGCACGATCCTTCCGACCGCTGCTTCAGCATTAGAAGCAGAAAAGCAATCAGCGACACATGGAACACGGGGATGGCGCGGAGACCCGTCCTTTCCGCCCATCGCACCGCAATGCCAGTGGGCGTCGGGGCGGCGCGGAGCCGCGTCCGTTCCGCTCGACCCGACTCTCTACTGGCAGAGCGGCCCCGTATCAACCACGCAAGGAGGGTACCACAACCACCCTCGCGCGCCAAACAACAACCCCAGCCGGCTTCAGAAGTGGTCGACTCCGGGATAATTTAGCGGCACCGACTATAACTCGAGCATTGATCGGCATCGCGCCGACAGCCATAGTCCGAATTGAGGCAGAAGGCCGTTTACACCTGGTCCGCGCCCTGTTAGATGCCTGCGCTCCCACCAGCATCATCGATGCCAATTTGTGCAAGGATCTACACCTGGAGCGTAACAATACCGCACGTCTGTCGAGGTGCACCATCGTTCTTCGAGGAAAGTATGGGGTCGCGGGAAAGATCACGACCCAAGCCACCGTAATAGCAAACTATGCCAGGTTAAACCCCACGGCAAATCTGGACCCGTCGGTAGCGGCCCCATTCCAGTTCATGAAGCTGGCCGATCCGGCGTTTTACCGATCGTCGCCAGTGTTGCTCACTTTGGGCGCCGACGTCTACGCCAATATTATGGTCGGCGGCACACCCGCGTCGACTGTCGGCGGGCTCCTCACCCAAGCCACAATATTCGGCCTCGTCGTGTCCGGAGCCCACCCACTATAAAACCGTAAACTATACCACAAGGTGCATTTTAAACCAAGCAACCCCACGTACTTGAATACTAACGTTTTTCTCTTTTCATCCACAGTTCAGCGAGGCTGCATTACTGCGAGCATGGATGTCCGCCGGAGAGCGTACTGACGATCCGCCTATACATACATACCATATTTTTTAATTTTAGTTAAGTTTATCCCGCCTTGGGAAGGTTGCTGGCGCACTCACCCAATTTCAAATTGCTCGCCGCAAGGGGGCCGGCATGTTTAGGCCACCAGCCTAAATATTTCGGACCACCCTAACACGCACATTAATTTTTATTATTATTACCGGTAACGGCTAACACCAGCCGAAAGCTAACTTTGAAGGGGAACAACTCAACGAAAGTTAGCTATCGGCGGGTGCCGCGGACTTGTTCTCGGTCTTGGTCTTTCTTTTCTATTTTGGAACGTCTAAGAGCCAGCAGCTAGCCCCAGGTGAGTAAGATAAAAACCAACCATTTTATACAGTGCGAGTGTCAGTGAATTAAGATTTGCAAATAATTATTTTCATTTGTTTTGTGCGAATAACTATTTCAACTTTGAATTGCCAAGTGCAAATTCCTTTTTTATATCTTCACAATCTAGTGCAAATAACTATTTAAACCTTGAATTGCCAAGTGCCATTTTTGTATATTTTCACAATTTGCAGTTGCAACCATTTTGCAATATATCTGGTTGGTTGCATTACCATTTATTCCGGGCACGAATGTGTCATTAAACATTCTTTTTATAATAGTGAATCTCCACTTGGTAATCTAAAATAATTCCTCTATTTATAATAGACATAGCAAAAATTTATATTGTTGATGAAATGAATAATAATAATACATTGTGATTACTCGATACTAATTCTCTCTTTTTTATTTCTTTATTTGCGTCCGATCGCGCCCTACGACACGGGTGCCACATTCCCCCCGCAACAAAATTATTAAAATACAGGGTAATAGTCTAGTTGAGGGGTCGACTGGTAATACGCTACCAAAAATATCGAGAGAGGTGTAAAACGACGCGTCTTTACATCAGTATTAATAATCCGGAGGCGGAGAATAAAAATTTTAACTCGTTCAAAAGATATTAACGAAAAACTGGAAAAAGACCCGCGGGTACCTCCGAAACCGGAGGTGGGATCCATATTATTTTTGCGCAGAACACCTTTCTGCGTTGGCGGCCTTCGGCCGCCGCCACGGTGATGCACAAATTTTTTTGGGGGTACTAACACAACAACAACCACATGAAAATCGCCAACTTCAACTCCAAATATCTCCGGACAGAGACAAAATTTTGCTTTTCCGTCTTCGGATTATTGTTCTCGAGATTAATACGCGTCTTATGCCACTTCTCGATATTTTTTGACGCGTATTAGCAGTCGACCCCTCAACTAGACTATTACCTAATACAGCAATAGTGATCATGACTTTTGGCTGGTTATAGATCGAATAGTACTTAACAAATAAAGAAAGAAGACACAGAGAATGAAAAGGACTTAGAAATGAATATTTTAACAGCAACAATTTGAGATCCAGTTTAAGAGTTAAAAAATGATGTTAGCTCTTTTTTGAAGTGCAGAGCATTACTTAAAGAGTCGAAGACTTGTAGGTACGGAGTTCCAAAGACGTATTGCAGTAACAAAGAATTGGCGCTGAGGGTAGCGTGTGGTATCTAATGCGCTTAAGAAGAAGCACCGATCTTTATGATTGCAGAAAAATAAGCTTACGATATAGATAGTCAGGTTCCTTCGTGTGTATCAATTTATGGAGGAAGGACAGTGTTTTGACTTTTAAAAGATTTTCGAAAGAAATGAGAAAGCTTTTCCAATTCATAATAAGGCAATGCAATTAAAGCATATTTAATAGGTGCAGTGTAAATTGAATGCAATTGCAAATTGTAGTTAGCCGGTTTCGTTAAATTTATGCCTGCATATATACGTATTGTAAAATGTTGGTTCTTTGCCTTTTAACGTCGTTTACAATCGCATCAAGGCTACTAAGGTTAAAAAGTATTATCTTTGAATTGCTAATGCATTTATTTTTTCCTTGGTTTTTTTTTCTGAATACGGAATAAAGATGGATGGCTCACCATATGGATTTGGGTTAAAGGTGGGTTTCCCAAAAACCAATCGCCGCTTGTGTATTGATCACCACTTATGGCATGGTGAATTGAAACCGATATGGTCAAAACTCCCAATGAACATTTTCTTTCAGTATCAAATGGATGTGCTAAAATAACAATTGACGGCTTTCTCGAACAAAGTTCAAAATTATGGGCAGTTCCAAATACTAAAGACACATTTTGGCTCCCGACTCGTGAATTCAAAAGCTGGTGCTGAAATCTGTGCTTTGGTAATTGTTTACTTTAGAGGACAACTGCTAAATCTCGACCAAAAATATCGAGAGGGTGTCAAAAGACGCGTTTTGATGAAAGGTATGCATTCGCCTTGGAAATGCGCACGAAATTTTAAATTTCTTTTCCCAAATTATTGTTCTCCCTAGGAGAAAAGGAATATTTAGAGTAGGGCTGTATGATTTGCAACTTGTATCCAGAGCGCTCTGGAGCCATTGTTCAATTTTATTGGGAATATCTTTTGACAAAAACAAAGGTAATTGTTTACTTTAGGGTACAACTAAATCTCGACCAAAAATATCTAGAGAGGTGTCAAAAGACTCGTTTTGGCCACCAGGACCACGAATCTGAAAGCGGAAATTCAAAATTTTATTTATGTCAAAAGTTATTTCCATAAAACCGAAAAAAGCCCGGTTTGGAGACCAAAACTATATCCGCGCAAAACACTTTTACCCACAATTTTTCTTGTGGGTAACGACAAAATCATCAAAATTACAACAACCACGAGAAACAATCAGCTGTTGGGATAACAACACCTGGTTCTGAATTCGCCTTGCGCATTTCTATCTTGAAATTGAAGTTTATTTATGGTTGCGTATTTGTGTAAAATTTGGAAATAAAATATAAACAATGCTCAGTATTTCATTTCATATGGGTTGGATGAAATGAGTATAAAATTCAAGAGCATCAACAGAGGAGCATAATATTGCAGGATAACACAAATCCGCTGCAGTTGCCTGCTTACATTCAGCTAAGCAATTTTCCGGTGGCCAATCCGATTTAAATCTCTCTTTCGTCACATCCCTGCGTAGTTTCTCAATGGCTGCATCAAATTCACCTAGAGATCTTCCATGCTTATTTATAAACTTTCCAACTTAAAATAAAGAGTATTGTGGTAGAATATTTATGAATTTTAGCACAAATTTGTACAAACTAGTGTTTTTTCGTTACAGAAAGAATTAACTTTAACTATTTTGGTGCATTTCCTTCAAATTAGCAAATGAAAAAACTTAAAAAATTGCAGAAAAATCTCCTTTTCAAGCACATTCATAATAACTACTTTTCTCCATGGACCTGATTTCTTTTTTCAATCATTGTTCAGAATAAAAGGAAGGGGAGATGTGAAAAAACACCCAAGGATGTATATATATATATATATATATATATATATATTTTTTTTTTTTTGTATATAAGGAAATCGCTAATAATTTTTGTTAAGAATTTGCCTGATAGTATTTTCGTGCGAAACACGCCTTTCATCTGCTTTAAGCCGGAGTCATTGGTGCCGTATGTCGTATCGCTGTATCCGTATCCCTAACGTAATCAGCTGTTTATCGTTACGACGGTAACCCAAAACCCAATTGGTCGGCTACGATACGGTTACGACCTTAGTGGCACCAATCGATTGCATTGATTCTCATAAGGTTGGTCGAATCAGCTGTTAAAAGGTTACCGATACGGTTACCGATAAAGCACCAATGTCTCCAGCTTTAATTAGCACATGACTATCATTGTGAATGATACTAAGTGCGATATCTTCTGCATAGACGTCAAAATTCCAAAGTGAATGGATCACCTGATTTGTAATTGACTATCTCTGTCTAATTCTGTATCTCTTTCTATCACCCGCTGAAGATAGGCGCCGCCTTATTGAACACCCTGTCAAAACGCTAAAAAGTAGCCAAATTGTCCTGTCAGGCAGTTGACAGATAAGATATCACACTTAGTCATCATTCACAATGATGACTATGTTCAACTTTCTCTGTTAACGATTTCCCCTTACATTTGAGATTGTTTATGTTATGTTTGTTGGGATCCGTTATCTCTTTTCACTTATTATTGGTATGGTGTATTAGCGACATTTTTGTCGCGCTATTTCCCATTGCCGAAGTTACTGGCTTTTGCGTTTTGTTAACTTCTATGTTTACGTTTAACGTTTCTACTTAAATTTAGAATTACGCTCTTACGTTTTTGCTACACATTTTCTTTCACTCTTTTCAATTTCGTCGTGTATTTGACGTAGGGTGGTGCTTTGGCCGTTTCGCAAGAAAAAGGTGAAAATCGGGCAATGACGAAAAAAAAATGTTTTTCTTCCAGTAAAAAAGTTGTTTAGTGAATATTAAGTGCTTATGAAATAATACCAAATGATAGATAGTAAATATCTAATATGCTTTTACTGTAACGTGTCTCTTTGAAAGAATATTTGACTATATTTTACACAACAACAATACTCACTTGAAGCCATGACATGGCAGTTCCTTGTTGGAAATCTACTTTTAATTCTCATATAATGCATGCAATTTAATTTGTGTTGTGTTGTTAGTCTCTGTTAGTTTCTTAAATTTTTTTATTTTCAATACAACGCAGTCGTCAATAAAAAGCATTCCATTAAACAAAAGTGAACAAAAAATGACCATTGCGGTTTCTAAGTTGCGCCGCTGGCTCACTCACAAATTGCTTTTCGTGTCTCTGCATCTTGTCATATTTGATATTAACAATTTGCATAAATAATTTGTAAGCATAGATTTAGTCTTGCTACGTGTAAGATTATTATGCGTGAGAGTAAACGCTATGAAGAAAAAATTTGTTTTCATGTTGGAAGTTGAGAATTAAAAAATAAAATAATTTAAAAATGGGAATTTTCCGAAAAACAACAAACCTCCACACTTCATCTTCTGTATAATTCCGCCCAAGACTTGCAGTTTAATACGGTTGAAGACACAATCTAATTAGAGAGCATGAGCTGCTGCGCATATCTCATACCCGCCGTTCACAGATAGCATTCAAACAACGGTCCAATCCAGATTCATATAGGATTTCCCATATCTTGGTCCATATGCGTTTTCAATACTCTCAAATCTTCTCATACAGCTTATACTAGGTTCAAACACACACCAAATTGGCATTTTATACTATTTGGGCAATTTATTACGCAATTTGTCATATAATAAATTGTAATAACAAATTGCCAATTTAAAAAGAATTGCGTAATAAATTGTTTCAAACAACAAATGCAACATTGTAAAGTGTGTTTATTGAGTATATTTAAACGTCACTTACGCATGGCTGAACTATATGGTTGGCTCATCTCATCAGCTGATTTTATGTCTTTCATTTCACTGGAGTAGGGATTGTCAAAAGAAGATGGCAAACTCAAAATGAAACCAAAACATTGAACACATTTTCTTACAACACACAAAAATTTCAAAGTTTTATGTTTTAAGTTTAACAATTCTCATCATCTTTGATATTAAACAATTGAAATTCTCCCTTCGTGCAAATAATAAATGTGTTTACTTTTTTCAAAACTTTATTTTTACAGCCAATTTCTTTGATATTCATAAAATCCGCCTGCAGTTAAGACGTGCAGAAGCTCGGATCGACTATTGCTGAACGAACAATTCCAATAATCTAGTATAGTACTATAACTCGGAAGTTTAACGTCCGCTCTAATCACAAAAGAAGAAACGAAGTACAATAATAACAACAATTGAAAAATTTTATCGAAATGGGGAACGTTTTTGCAAATCTATTTAAAGGATTATTCGGTAAAAAGGAAATGAGGAGATATTGATGGTCGGATTAGATGCCGCTGGTAAAACCACAATTTTGTACAAACTCTAATTAGGCGAAATTGTTACAACGATACCTACCATTGGTAAGATAACGTTAAAATGTGATTTGGAAATTAATTGGAGAATTAGGTATATACATATTACATAATGTTTGAAGAACCACAGCAATGAGAGAGAATTATAGATACTAAGTACCACATATGAGGAGTTCCAAACAAAACCACTACGCGCTCATTAAATTTTTTTGAAGATGTTGATGGGATTTAACACCACTTTCTAAAATCTATGTAATAGTCTTAATTAGAAAATTTAGCCATTCTGGAACATTCCAAAAAATACATTCCATAAAAAAAATTATGTTATGTATATATATATATATATGTGTGAGTGAGGATATGTTGAAGTATTTCAGTATCCCAGTACTTTTTAGGAGTATTAAAGGAATTCTTCGTAAAGCGTTTACGATTACTCAAAAAAAGGTGCGGTCCGATTAACACTGCGATATCACACGGCAGAATCAAATACTTCAGCTCGGAATACTTCTTCTGCCCATAACAAAAATATCATACCTTCACCTCGAACTCATGATACTTTATCGGAAGAAATTACAGCGTACTAACGTGCAACTCTATGGCTGACCTACTGGTATACCTACGCCTTTAACCTCCTTCTATCCATCCCCTTCAATTCAAATAGTTTGCAAAGCAGACAATCGACAACCTGAAGTTGAAAGCACTCAGTTATACCGAAGCTGCTTTACAGCTTATCAAAAATTAAACTTCTGCAATTAAGGCGCACCTTAATGTAATAAATGATGGAGTGTATATATGTAATTACTGTCAGTGGCTTTGATATTATCAGTTAGACGAAAAACTCGTTATCGTATTTTTCGGTGTTAGTTCTAGTAATAGTAAATAGTTTGTATGTATGTATGCACATATGTATGTTTAAGCTTCATTATCACCTTTCATATGACCCAAAAAAAATATCCGGTTTGGTGAAGATATTTTCATCTTTTTGGGTTTGTATGTGAGTTGTATGGATACATGACCTACATACATATGTACATATATTATACACCGACAAGTTCTAAGCCGATCTGAGAGGGCCTATGTTGTCACAAGCTTTTCGTATTATGGGATATTAAAGTGTACATTTGCCCAGAGTCCTGGTTTTAATGAAAATACATTTTCTAGAAATTCTGCCCACAAATTTGTATAGCTTTACATATGGTACCTCTGCTAACGGTAAAAAAGAGGAAGCTTTAGTGGGGCTGTTCCGGCTCTATACAAATTTGAATACAAAAAGTGAAGAGTGTGCTTTACGTTACATAAAAGCAATATATTTTTAGTTTCCTTATGTAAAATTCACATTAAATGATGTAATACTTACAGTAACAGTAATGTAGATTTTGCAGTTTCTGATGTAAATATTTTCTTTACTATTTCGACAATAAGTTGCCACTCAATTTACATATTCCTATATGTTAAAAACAAATTTTCTATTTGTATATTTAACCGACTATTAAGTTCAAATTCCGTTTCCGGTAAATTCGACAATACGAATTTTGCTGGAAATAACATTATATTAGATACATATAATTGGTTGACAAATAAGGTATACAAGCATATATGTGACCCGGCCTATGAAAAGATGGCTTATGACTCAAAAAAAAATTACTGCTACTAAGAAACTGAAGAAATGCATTGTTTATCTTTAACAGCTGTTTCTCGCAATTTCCTTTTTGAGTCATAAGCCACCTTTTCATAGGCCGGGTCATATATGTAAATTTGAATTTAATATTTTTTTATATTACACATATGTGTAGATAGATAGATAGATAGATAATTAATTGAGGATCGCACTGCGACCTTTGGTCTATTGTGCCCTCAATTGCTTCACAGCACCTCATCCAAGCCGACTTCTCTGATGAACCCTAGCAGTTCACCTGGCTTGAAGAAGACACAGAGAATGAAAAGGACTTAGAAATGAATATTTTAACAGCAACAATTTGATATCCAGTTTAAGAGTTAAAAAATGATGTTAGCTCTTTTTTGAAGTGCAGAGCATTACTTAAAGAGTCGAAGACTTGTAGGTACGGAGTTCCAAAGACGTATTGCAGTAACAAAGAATTGGCGCTGAGGGTAGCGTGTGGTATCTAATGCGCTTAAGAAGAAGCACCGATCTTTATGATTGCAGAAAAATAAGCTTACGATATAGATAGTCAGGTTCCTTCGTGTGTATCAATTTATGGAGGAAGGACAGTGTTTTGACTTTTAAAAGATTTTCGAAAGAAATGAGAAAGCTTTTCCAATTCATAATAAGGCAATGCAATTAAAGCATATTTAATAGGTGCAGTGTAAATTGAATGCAATTGCAAATTGTAGTTAGCCGGTTTCGTTAAATTTATGCCTGCATATATACGTATTGTAAAATGTTGGTTCTTTGCCTTTTAACGTCGTTTACAATCGCATCAAGGCTACTAAGGTTAAAAAGTATTATCTTTGAATTGCTAATGCATTTATTTTTTCCTTGGTTTTTTTTTCTGAATACGGAATAAAGATGGATGGCTCACCATATGGATTTGGGTTAAAGGTGGGTTTCCCAAAAACCAATCGCCGCTTGTGTATTGATCACCACTTATGGCATGGTGAATTGAAACCGATATGGTCAAAACTCCCAATGAACATTTTCTTTCAGTATCAAATGGATGTGCTAAAATAACAATTGACGGCTTTCTCGAACAAAGTTCAAAATTATGGGCAGTTCCAAATACTAAAGACACATTTTGGCTCCCGACTCGTGAATTCAAAAGCTGGTGCTGAAATCTGTGCTTTGGTAATTGTTTACTTTAGAGGACAACTGCTAAATCTCGACCAAAAATATCGAGAGGGTGTCAAAAGACGCGTTTTGATGAAAGGTATGCATTCGCCTTGGAAATGCGCACGAAATTTTAAATTTCTTTTCCCAAATTATTGTTCTCCCTAGGAGAAAAGGAATATTTAGAGTAGGGCTGTATGATTTGCAACTTGTATCCAGAGCGCTCTGGAGCCATTGTTCAATTTTATTGGGAATATCTTTTGACAAAAACAAAGGTAATTGTTTACTTTAGGGTACAACTAAATCTCGACCAAAAATATCTAGAGAGGTGTCAAAAGACTCGTTTTGGCCACCAGGACCACGAATCTGAAAGCGGAAATTCAAAATTTTATTTATGTCAAAAGTTATTTCCATAAAACCGAAAAAAGCCCGGTTTGGAGACCAAAACTATATCCGCGCAAAACACTTTTACCCACAATTTTTCTTGTGGGTAACGACAAAATCATCAAAATTACAACAACCACGAGAAACAATCAGCTGTTGGGATAACAACACCTGGTTCTGAATTCGCCTTGCGCATTTCTATCTTGAAATTGAAGTTTATTTATGGTTGCGTATTTGTGTAAAATTTGGAAATAAAATATAAACAATGCTCAGTATTTCATTTCATATGGGTTGGATGAAATGAGTATAAAATTCAAGAGCATCAACAGAGGAGCATAATATTGCAGGATAACACAAATCCGCTGCAGTTGCCTGCTTACATTCAGCTAAGCAATTTTCCGGTGGCCAATCCGATTTAAATCTCTCTTTCGTCACATCCCTGCGTAGTTTCTCAATGGCTGCATCAAATTCACCTAGAGATCTTCCATGCTTATTTATAAACTTTCCAACTTAAAATAAAGAGTATTGTGGTAGAATATTTATGAATTTTAGCACAAATTTGTACAAACTAGTGTTTTTTCGTTACAGAAAGAATTAACTTTAACTATTTTGGTGCATTTCCTTCAAATTAGCAAATGAAAAAACTTAAAAAATTGCAGAAAAATCTCCTTTTCAAGCACATTCATAATAACTACTTTTCTCCATGGACCTGATTTCTTTTTTCAATCATTGTTCAGAATAAAAGGAAGGGGAGATGTGAAAAAACACCCAAGGATGTATATATATATATATATATATATATATATATATTTTTTTTTTGTATATAGGGAAATCGCTAATAATTTTTGTTAAGAATTTGCCTGATAGTATTTTCGTGCGAAACACGCCTTTCATCTGCTTTAAGCCGGAGTCATTGGTGCCGTATGTCGTATCGCTGTATCCGTATCCCTAACGTAATCAGCTGTTTATCGTTACGACGGTAACCCAAAACCCAATTGGTCGGCTACGATACGGTTACGACCTTAGTGGCACCAATCGATTGCATTGATTCTCATAAGGTTGGTCGAATCAGCTGTTAAAAGGTTACCGATACGGTTACCGATAAAGCACCAATGTCTCCAGCTTTAATTAGCACATGACTATCATTGTGAATGATAACTAAGTGCGATATCTTCTGCATAGACGTCAAAATTCCAAAGTGAATGGATCACCTGATTTGTAATTGACTATCTCTGTCTAATTCTGTATCTCTTTCTATCACCCGCTGAAGATAGGCGCCGCCTTATTGAACACCCTGTCAAAACGCTAAAAAGTAGCCAAATTGTCCTGTCAGGCAGTTGACAGATAAGATATCACACTTAGTCATCATTCACAATGATGACTATGTTCAACTTTCTCTGTTAACGATTTCCCCTTACATTTGAGATTGTTTATGTTATGTTTGTTGGGATCCGTTATCTCTTTTCACTTATTATTGGTATGGTGTATTAGCGACATTTTTGTCGCGCTATTTCCCATTGCCGAAGTTACTGGCTTTTGCGTTTTGTTAACTTCTATGTTTACTTTTAACGTTTCTACTTAAATTTAGAATTACGCTCTTACGTTTTTGCTACACATTTTCTTTCACTCTTTTCAATTTCGTCGTGTATTTGACGTAGGGTGGTGCTTTGGCCGTTTCGCAAGAAAAAGGTGAAAATCGGGCAATGACGAAAAAAAAATGTTTTTCTTCCAGTAAAAAAGTTGTTTAGTGAATATTAAGTGCTTATGAAATAATACCAAATGATAGATAGTAAATATCTAATATGCTTTTACTGTAACGTGTCTCTTTGAAAGAATATTTGACTATATTTTACACAACAACAATACTCACTTGAAGCCATGACATGGCAGTTCCTTGTTGGAAATCTACTTTTAATTCTCATATAATGCATGCAATTTAATTTGTGTTGTGTTGTTAGTCTCTGTTAGTTTCTTAAATTTTTTTATTTTCAATACAACGCAGTCGTCAATAAAAAGCATTCCATTAAACAAAAGTGAACAAAAAATGACCATTGCGGTTTCTAAGTTGCGCCGCTGGCTCACTCACAAATTGCTTTTCGTGTCTCTGCATCTTGTCATATTTGATATTAACAATTTGCATAAATAATTTGTAAGCATAGATTTAGTCTTGCTACGTGTAAGATTATTATGCGTGAGAGTAAACGCTATGAAGAAAAAATTTGTTTTCATGTTGGAAGTTGAGAATTAAAAAATAAAATAATTTAAAAATGGGAATTTTCCGAAAAACAACAAACCTCCACACTTCATCTTCTGTATAATTCCGCCCAAGACTTGCAGTTTAATACGGTTGAAGACACAATCTAACTAGAGAGCATGAGCTGCTGCGCATATCTCATACCCGCCGTTCACAGATAGCATTCAAACAACGGTCCAATCCAGATTCATATAGGATTTCCCATATCTTGGTCCATATGCGTTTTCAATACTCTCAAATCTTCTCATACAGCTTATACTAGGTTCAAACACACACCAAATTGGCATTTTATACTATTTGGGCAATTTATTACGCAATTTGTCATATAATAAATTGTAATAACAAATTGCCAATTTAAAAAGAATTGCGTAATAAATTGTTTCAAACAACAAATGCAACATTGTAAAGTGTGTTTATTGAGTATATTTAAACGTCACTTACGCATGGCTGAACTATATGGTTGGCTCATCTCATCAGCTGATTTTATGTCTTTCATTTCACTGGAGTAGGGATTGTCAAAAGAAGATGGCAAACTCAAAATGAAACCAAAACATTGAACACATTTTCTTACAACACACAAAAATTTCAAAGTTTTATGTTTTAAGTTTAACAATTCTCATCATCTTTGATATTAAACAATTGAAATTCTCCCTTCGTGCAAATAATAAATGTGTTTACTTTTTTCAAAACTTTATTTTTACAGCCAATTTCTTTGATATTCATAAAATCCGCCTGCAGTTAAGACGTGCAGAAGCTCGGATCGACTATTGCTGAACGAACAATTCCAATAATCTAGTATAGTACTATAACTCGGAAGTTTAACGTCCGCTCTAATCACAAAAGAAGAAACGAAGTACAATAATAACAACAATTGAAAAACTTTATCGAAATGGGGAACGTTTTTGCAAATCTATTTAAAGGATTATTCGGTAAAAAGGAAATGAGGAGATATTGATGGTCGGATTAGATGCCGCTGGTAAAACCACAATTTTGTACAAACTCTAATTAGGCGAAATTGTTACAACGATACCTACCATTGGTAAGATAACGTTAAAATGTGATTTGGAAATTAATTGGAGAATTAGGTATATACATATTACATAATGTTTGAAGAACCACAGCAATGAGAGAGAATTATAGATACTAAGTACCACATATGAGGAGTTCCAAACAAAACCACTACGCGCTCATTAAATTTTTTTGAAGATGTTGATGGGATTTAACACCACTTTCTAAAATCTATGTAATAGTCTTAATTAGAAAATTTAGCCATTCTGGAACATTCCAAAAAATACATTCCATAAAAAAAATTATGTTATGTATATATATATATATATGTGTGAGTGAGGATATGTTGAAGTATTTCAGTATCCCAGTACTTTTTAGGAGTATTAAAGGAATTCTTCGTAAAGCGTTTACGATTACTCAAGAAAAGGTGCGGTCCGATTAACACTGCGATATCACACGGCAGAATCAAATACTTCAGCTCGGAATACTTCTTCTGCCAATAACAAAAATATCATACCTTCACCTCGAACTCATGATACTTTATCGGAAGAAATTACAGCGTACTAACGTGCAACTCTATGGCTGACCTACTGGTATACCTACGCCTTTAACCTCCTTCTATCCATCCCCTTCAATTCAAATAGTTTGCAAAGCAGACAATCGACAACCTGAAGTTGAAAGCACTCAGTTATACCGAAGCTGCTTTACAGCTTATCAAAAATTAAACTTCTGCAATTAAGGCGCACCTTAATGTAATAAATGATGGAGTGTATATATGTAATTACTGTCAGTGGCTTTGATATTATCAGTTAGACGAAAAACTCGTTATCGTATTTTTCGGTGTTAGTTCTAGTAATAGTAAATAGTTTGTATGTATGTATGCACATATGTATGTTTAAGCTTCATTATCACCTTTCATATGACCCAAAAAAAATATCCGGTGTGGTGAAGATATTTTCATCTTTTTGGGTTTGTATGTGAGTTGTATGGATACATGACCTACATACATATGTACATATATTATACACCGACAAGTTCTAAGCCGATCTGAGAGGGCCTATGTTGTCACAAGCTTTTCGTATTATGGGATATTAAAGTGTACATTTGCCCAGAGTCCTGGTTTTAATGAAAATACATTTTCTAGAAATTCTGCCCACAAATTTGTATAGCTTTACATATGGTACCTCTGCTAACGGTAAAAAAGAGGAAGCTTTAGTGGGGCTGTTCCGGCTCTATACAAATTTGAATACAAAAAGTGAAGAGTGTGCTTTACGTTACATAAAAGCAATATATTTTTAGTTTCCTTATGTAAAATTCACATTAAATGATGTAATACTTACAGTAACAGTAATGTAGATTTTGCAGTTTCTGATGTAAATATTTTCTTTACTATTTCGACAATAAGTTGCCACTCAATTTACATATTCCTATATGTTAAAAACAAATTTTCTATTTGTATATTTAACCGACTATTAAGTTCAAATTCCGTTTCCGGTAAATTCGACAATACGAATTTTGCTGGAAATAACATTATATTAGATACATATAATTGGTTGACAAATAAGGTATACAAGCATATATGTGACCCGGCCTATGAAAAGATGGCTTATGACTCAAAAAAAAATTACTGCTACTAAGAAACTGAAGAAATGCATTGTTTATCTTTAACAGCTGTTTCTCGCAATTTCCTTTTTGAGTCATAAGCCACCTTTTCATAGGCCGGGTCATATATGTAAATTTGAATTTAATATTTTTTTATATTACACATATGTGTAGATAGATAGATAGATAGATAATTAATTGAGGATCGCACTGCGACCTTTGGTCTATTGTGCCCTCAATTGCTTCACAGCACCTCATCCAAGCCGACTTCTCTGATGAACCCTAGCAGTTCACCTGGCTTGAGGGATTTGATGTGAGAATGCTCTGGCCATGGAGAGCCCAAAAACTTAGCCCTACGTCTTGAGATTGCGTCACATTCCAGGACCACATGTTCCGCCGTCTCCGCTGATCGATCACAAAATCGGCATGTGTTGGTCGATAGTATGCCCAGCTTCTGCATGTGGCTGTTCCAGCAGTAACTTAGATTGCCTCAGGCCTGGTATATTGCGCCAGTGTTCTTCCCTCTTTTCCCTTTCTTCTACTAGTAGATGCCCTCTGATTTCCTGCGGGCCTACTGGCAGGAACGGCTCAGGACCAATAGGTCGTGTCGTTGCTGCTCCTCTTGCCAGGCTGTCCGCTTGCTCATTGCCCTCACTGCCCTGTGGCCAGGAACCCAGGTCAACAACAGTTTGTTGTGTGCTCCTATTTGATTTAGCTTTTCAACGCACTCAAGGGCTAGTGCTGATTTTATTTCAGACGCCGAGATCGCCTTGAGGGCGGCCTGACTGTCACTGAGTATGGCAATTGTTTCATTGGAGCATTCGCGCTGAAGGTTCAGGTCAGCACACTGGCTTATAGCGAATACTTCCGCTTGAAAAATGCTCGGGTGTGCTCCCAGGGGCGTTGATATCTTGGCTCTGGGTCCAATCCCCTCTGGCGTCTTCGAGCCATCGGTATACCATACTATTCTATTTAGCTGATGTGTAAGTGAATCACACTCTTTTCGGCGCATTAAATTCGCTCTATGTTGCGCACAAATTTGGCTGTTGCGGGCCATGCGGGCGTACAAACTAGCTTGTGCCGGTATTCAAATTTTATTATTAAAGAGCTATAACTCCGTCATGCCCGCTACCTGAAATGCCTCGCGTCCCGCGCATTTTCCAATTACAACAGTGCTTCTTCACATACCTACCCATTTTCAGTAGAAAATTGTAATGCACAACATATTTACACACATAAGTATCTGTAACCAAATATTCTTATCTACATAAAAGATGTCATTTTGGGTCAGCGTTGCCGTTGTGGTAGGGTTGTTTCGATCGTAGTAGATTTATAGGTTGTTTGGTAAGCTGTAGCATTTGGTAGGCAAACATATTTTAAACCATTAATACCTATCTTTCTTTTAATAATTGGCTCTTGTGAAGGCGTGTTGCTACGAAATGATTTCCTCTATTAAAATTTTGAGTTCGAACAGTAACACACAATGGAAGTGGACCAAGCAAACTTTATTTAGAAAAGTCATTAAAAAGCTAAAACGTTATTTTCACTTTTCCAAAGTAATCCTCAAAAACATATTGTAACGAATTTTGGGAAATTCCGCTTATCTGAAACCTTCTGCTAACGTTCGAATTGCTAAACTGTCGAATAAATCACTCCAATATTCAGTATTGCAAACTGGTCTTTATTTAGATAACATTGGGAGTAGTACTTGACAATTATACTTCACAACCAATAGCGTGCGTAAATCAAAACATAACTGATTACTCAGCTTGCGCTGCTTTTATACTCTCCGTTGCTTCGTTCGTATATTTATCTGAAGGTCTATACGTTTCACCTTCTAGAACTTTTGTATCTCCTGCTTGGGTACCATCTACACATACATATATTTATTTATTTATTATTTAAAGTCGACGACAAACTATGGTCGACTGCATAATATAAAAGATATATAAATATACAACTCAAAAGATAAAATTTAAGATATATCGAGGTTTCAACAATGTTATATTACAAATAAATATATATTAATGAACATTACTCTTTAATTTCGGAATATAATAATAATAAGAAATATGAGCAGAAATAAGATCTTATACCGAGATCGTATACTGGCGGAATGCATCAGATTCTGCTCAGCATGATTTCGGAATGCAGTGGTTTCCAATCTTCCTGTTGGAATGCAACAAGACTCCAATCAGCATGTCATGGGAATCCGGCTGTGCTAAGAGTAGTGCAATGAGAATACGCCATCACACGGCATAAAAAAGTAACATGACCTGTGTTGTTGGAATGCACCGGATTCCAATCAGCTCGATGCCTGACCCATAAGATTATACTGCCGGAATGCATACGATTCCGGTCAGTGACTCATGAAAAAGCATATTTTTACGTTGTTGGAATGCACCAGATTCCAATCAACACAGTACTGTCTTGTTCCTTCTTGATGATACATGTTGATAAATGTTCCTCCATCCTTAAACGAGATAGTTCCTGTTTTTTATGGAAGAAATAAAATGCCGGCAAATTAAATTAGCTTGTATCTCTTAAATTACATGTATATTTGTAGTTTATGTTTTTCTTATAGCCATATGCAGGTTTATGTGTGAGTAACTACTTCAGCTAATGATTACATATGTTTGTGAGATATCTCTTCGTTGCCTTGTATGTATGTGTGTAAATGATGATTGATTTATTCATGTGCACAAGAGTGGCAGCTTGCTTATTGTTGTTGTGCCTTTATTTACCAACAACATAGTTATGCTAAAATTCGCCACAATGTAAATATATGTATTAATATTTCGAAGTTAAAAATTGTACCCATCCAAATTTACATTTTTTATTTATTATGCTAAAAAATTTAAAATCACAATTGGCTTAGCTCAATTTTGTTTTTCGATTTTAAGGGTTAATAAACTCAGCCCCATTTTTTTAGTTTCACCTTTTTTGCTATCGAAATTTACTCTTTTAAACTAGAGCATACGAAAAAGTTTATTATCGACCGTTTATTAAGTATACGAGATCAAAGGGTACAATAAATATTTTGGTATTCTGCAAACTGATTTTCTGGTTTTTCAATTTGCGGTGTAGCATCATTGATTTTAGCAGCCAATTCGGGCGCATTGTTCTCATCTTACTCTCAAAGGTGTGTTGAGGTAATACGCGCACGTTAGTGAAATCATTAATTTTCTTGTTAAGAGTTTTCATATATTTAAATATATATTGGCGTATAAAAAAATACAACCCAAATTAACTAACGTACACTCGTCCAGTATACGTTTGAAGGTGTTGCTACACATACAGTTGTGAACAAGACAGCAACATATATTTGGAAAAATCAGAATTTTTTAAAGAAGTGGCATTATTTTTAAAGTTATAACTGATATGTTTTCATTTGACCTTCAAGAACTTATGTAAATGCTTTTGCTCATTTTTGAAATAATTTGAAGTGGTCATACTGTCTCCCTATTTTCAAAACTTGCTTTGGCAAGCACATTTTTGTATATATACATATATACATTGTACGAGTTGGAACGGAGGTAAACCCCTTTTTCTAACGATACGTATATTGATACTCAAGCTCCGTCTTTCGAAATACTCAGCCTGCAAGAGACGGCGACGCACAGTGTCGCGATCCCATATAAGCGCGGCCAAAAATACTTGTGCTACAATTTCGCTGTAGTTCATCATGGAGCCTACACTTACTGTAGATAAAATTTTTTTAAATATAAACAAAATTGGACGACTGCCACGCCCCCTACACTAGTGGGTGGTAAAACTAAAACTGCAGCTTCAATATGCATGCTACTAACGTTTATTTACTTTTACATTGGAAAAATTCAATTTTTGGTCTGATTTAAAATTTATGAAATTTGTAATATGTGTAACAGAATTTGTAAACGTCATTCCTTTGCAAAAGAAAAACCACACGTCAGAAACATCGCCAACCGCAATAGCAGATATCACTATAAAGTAAGAAAGTGTAAATATCGCAACTTAGCGCACATTCTCACTAGTCTTAATTTTGAGCTAACATTATTTGTGACAATATATCCAAAAATTGTGTTGGAGTTAGGATGAGTTTTTTTTATTCTTTCACTTAATTTTTCCCACTTATAAAAAGTAACGGTACTCATCACCTGAACGATGAATAAATAAAAAAGTAGGGTTGCCATTTATGGAAAACTTCCAAATATAATGAAAAACTCATTTGAGATATTTACATTTACTAAGAAACTCTGAATTTAAGTTTGTTTCAGTGATGTTTTTCATAAAAAACCGTGGGCAAAATTATCAATTAACAAAATTCCAGGTTTAAGGAAGTCCCGATAAAAGCGCGTAATTATATTATTAAAAATTCTGTTCGAAATGATTTAGTGGAGGTATTCCCCATCGTTTGTCAAAGTTTTATAAAAATATCGATGAATTTTTTGACTTTTGGCCGCTTCGCGACACTGTGCGACGCGCCCATTTCTCTAAGGAAGTGGTTATTAGTGCGGGAAAAGTTTTTTTTATCGACAAGAATAAAGTTAAATGAAGAAGTGGACATCCGTTTTTAAATTTCTCTTTTTATTCTAATTTTCGTTCAAATACAAAATAATAGCCCTAACTTCAAATAATTGATCGCATGAAAACATATTTCATACTTACAGAGAGCAAACAACTTTTTTACGAATAACAAAATGCAGTTGAACCAAAGGAAGCGATATTTTGTACCTTCTAGCCTCGAGTAATATTCTTCCAGAGACCAGATCGTTGACTCTGTGTTGAATAACTCTGTGCTGTCGCTAATTTAATGCACATGACTGTAAGCGTATTTTAAATCATTTTATCATGCTAAATTTGTTGTACAAATTTCAAATATAAATATATACATGCACTATATTTATCATTGAACCTTTCAACAGCTTTTCGTTTTGCTCGACTAGACTTGAAATTGTTTACTTTTATCAATATACTTTTATTGATTCTATTTTAGTTGTAAAGTTGTATTTGTAAATTGATAATAAAAAGTATGTTAGTTTATTTGCTAAAATTTTACTGCCAATGTGTGACGTACTATGTCCTCTTAATATAATTTTATCTATTTGATACGGACTTTCATTCGTGCTATATCTGCCATATGTGCATGTACATTAGACCGTATTGAAAAACGAATTATGAATCGGTACCACCAGGTTTTAAATCAATAAAAACTTTGAAAACTAGCAGACCTTTAATGGTTAAAGCTTTTTTGGGTATTGAAATATTACAGACTCCGAATTTAATGAAACCTCAAATTTTTTTACATTTCGGATCTTTTTGGAAGCAGAGTATAATAATTTAGGTATAGTTCCTGATATTTCAAAGCTTACTCTTATTTATTAATTGATTTTTTAAAGGCTGGTGTAACCATTGCTCCGTGCTCTTGAAGCCTATGTTCCAGTCTCCAGTTTTGATACCTGTTTAGATCGTGTAGAACAATGTGTTATTTGAAGGAACATGATACTACGGCTCAGGTATAGGCCTATCAGTTCTTTCTTGTCTACAAGCTTTAATCAACTATGCCATTTTCTGTTTCCTTTAAACCAGAATAGATAGCTTAATTTCGCTTTGTTACGCTGGTGTGTCGGTTGAAGCCTTTGTGAAACAAAATGTTTTCAAAATAAAGTGATGTATACCTAAAGTAAACAAATTGTTTAGTTTATAATTTTTTATACTCAATTAAATCAATTTTTTATGATTTACTGTTGTATAGCGAATTTTTATTTAATTTATAAAAAAATTGTGGAACACATTTTTATCTTCGTTCCCAAATTATTTTAGAACATCCCTAATTCGTATTAATACTTACAATTTGTATATGCTATTTTAGGTAGGGAGAATATCCTAATAAATAACGCAATTCAAGGTGCGAATTCGTGTCTTAACATAGATATGAACACATGTTTATAAGCGTACACACATAAGTACATACAACGGGTATATTTTTGGAGTGACCGAACTTCCTCATAAAAATAAACTATGTTTTGGCTTAGCTGTTAACATTTTTTATTATTTTAAATTTAGCATAACGCAAATGGTTTATTATTTATTAACAAGTGGTTACGCTGTATTTTTATACTCAGCGTGCTTTGCACACAGAGTATATTAACTTTGATTGGAAACGGTATAAAGGAATCGAGATAGATATAGACTTCCATATATCAAAATCATCAGTATCGAAAAAAAATTTGATTCAGCCATGGCCTCCAGCCCGTTAACGCGATAACTTGAGTAAATATTGAGATATCTTCACCAAATTTGGTACACGAACTTATCTTGACCTAGAATAGATTGGTATTGAAAATGAGCGAAATCGGATGATAACCACGCCCACTTTCTATATAAATAACATTTTGGAAAACACAAAAACCCTTATTATTTAGTAAATAATACACCTAGAATGTTGAAATTTGACATGTGGACTGATATTGAGACTCTTGATAAAAATTTTAAAAATTTTTTTTAAATGGACGTGGCACCGCCCACTTGTAATAAAATCAATTTTACAAATATTATTAATCATAAATCAAAAATGGTTAAACCTAGCGTAACAAAATTCGTCAGACAGGTTTCCTTTACTATAAGGTATGCCTTGAAGAAAAAGTACGAAATCGGTTAAGGATCACGCCCACTTTTATATAAAACATTTTTAAAAGAGTCATGGATGAATAAAATAAGCTATATCTTTGCAAAAAAGAGCTTTCTTTATATCAATGGTATTTCATTTGCCAAGTGGATTTATAACAATAAATAGGAAAAACTTCAAATTTAAAAAAATGGGTGTGGCACCGCCCCTTTTATGACTAGGCAATTTTCTATGCTTCGGGAGCCATAACTCGAAGAAAAATTAAAGGATCGTAATGAAATTGTGTACACATATTTTTTTTATAGCAGAAAATATTTCTATTAAAAATGGACGGGATCGGTTAAAGACCACGGCAAATTAGACAGAAAACATGTTTAAAAGGGTCGTAGACTAGAATTATAAGCTATAACTTAGCAAAAAATTGTTTTGAATCAATGATATTTCACTTGTTAAGTTTTACTGTAAGAGGAAATGGGGAGACATTTTTTTTTTTAAACGGGCGGTGCCACGTGTTTTGTAACAAAGTAATTTATCTGAAATGAAAAGTACAATTGAAGCTTACGCTGAGTATATAATGTACCGTCACACCCGAACTTCGACACCTTTACTTGTTATTTATTATGCTTATAAATTAAAAATCAGAATTTGTCTAGCTCAATTTGGTCTTTCGATTTTAAGGGTTAATAAACTCAGACCAATTTTTTAAGTTTGACCTTTTTTCTATCTAAAATTATTCTTTTAAACTGGAGCATACGAAAAAGTTTATTTTCAACCATATATTAAGTACACGAGGTCAAATGGTTCAATAAATATTTTGGTGTTTTGCAAACTTATTTGGTGGTTTTTCAATTTGCATCATGTGGCATTATTGATTTTAGCACCCAATTCGGGCGCATTGCTCTCATCTTACTCTGAAAGGTGTGTTGAGGTAATGCGCGTACGTTAGTGAAATAATTAATCTTCGTGTTAAGATTTTTCATATATTTAAATATACATTGGCGTATAAAAAAATACAACCCAAATTAACTAACGTACACTCGTCTTATATTCCAGTATATGCTTGAAGTGTTGCTACACATACAGTTGTGAACACGAAAATAGCAGCAACATATATGTAGAGCGAAAACTATACGGTAATTCTTTACTTTAGCTCACAATTGCTAAAACTCGTATAAAAATATCAGGAGGGGTATCAGGAGACGCGTTTTGGACCCAGGACCACGAATTTTATTTCTGTCAAAAGATATTTCCAAAAAACCGAAAAATGACCTCGGAGAGCTCCGAAATCGGGAGTGTGATCCATAGTATTTTTGCGCCGAACCCCTTTCTGCATTGGCGGCTTTCGGCCGCGATTATAAAAAATTACCCTGGGTGGGTTCAACACCGGTTTGGAGACCAAAACTATATCCGTGCAGAACACTTTTTTTGTGGTTACAACAAAATCATCAAAATTACAACAACCACATGCAAATTTTCAATTTTGTTTGCAAATATCTCTGGAAGGAAATAAAATTTTAAAATTCCGCTTTTGGGTTCAAAGCGCGTCTGTGGACACCCTTTACCGATACTTTTGGACGAGTTTTAGCAGTTGTGCGCTAAAGTAAAGAATTACCAACTATATAATCCACTTACATCCCCGTTTTCGGAAAAATCCGAATTTTTAAAAGAGGTGGCATTATTTTTAAAGTTATAGCTGATTGGTTTTCATTTGACCTTCAAGAACTTATCTTAATGCTTTTGCTTATTTGTGATAATTTGAAGTGGGCATACTGTCGTCCTATTTTCAAAACTTGCTTTGGCCAGCACAAAAATTATTTGCGAGTTGGAACGGAGGTATACCCCTCTTTCTAACGACACGTGTATTGATACTCAAGCTCCGTCTTTGAAAATACTCAGCATGCAAGAACCGGTGATGCGCCCATTTTTCTAAGGAAGTAGTTATTCGTGGAGAAAAAGTTTTCTTTCATCGACAAGAATAAAGTTAAATAAAGAAAAACAGCAAAATAAGAAATTAAAAAAATAAAAAACAAGAAAAAAAAATTTCGGAAATGTCTGTACGGATTGTGAAAATCCTGTTTCTGAATGATTAAAATTTCCCTTTTTTATTCTAGTTTTCGTTCAAATACAAAATATTAGCGCGTATGCGTTATACATATATCTATGATCTGGAATGATACAAGGTTTACTTTACAGCTTGCCTTTTTCTCGTCCTAACTTCCAATAACACTTGTCGACGGCCAAAATTTACCAGAGACGCCGTTATGAAATTCGTATGTAAAATCACCCCCTGATTTCGAAAATCGAGTTCATTTTTCATTCTATGGTACCGTTTTTGAGATATTTGCAATTTTCCGTTATTCGAAAAAACCAAAAAGATGGCTCCACTTAATTACTTATAATAATATATTACGAACGGGTCAAGCAATTGCAAACAAGTTTACAGAATCGGAAAGACGATAAAATTTTCTATAAATGCATCATACATTATTTTTTGCTCAACGATATAGTTTTCGAGATATTAGCTCATCATTTCAGATTTTTGTTTTTTTTTATGAAAAAATATGAAAAAAATTACTCTTTGCGAGGGCAGCATTCCAAAACCACAACTTTTTTTTCAGATATTTTTTCTTTACATAAAGCTCCGTTTAATTAGAAAAAAGATAAGCTATCACTGAAGAAAATCGATGTAAAACTACGTAAGGTATAAGCGATCAAATAAAAATACCCAGGTTGCGCAACTTCAATGTATGTATACATACATATATAAAAGGTATAAAGTGCAAATGGGATATTATCCGGATAAACGAATAACACCATAACAATGATAATACTTTTTCTTTAAATAAATCAAATAGTACTTTTAATACTCGAATTGTTTTATAGTAGGTATAGTGGTTGCATCGAAAGGAAGAGTGGTTGGGTTCGAAACCTGCTGTAGGCATGTAGTTATAAACATGTATTTCCGTCACTTATGGGTAAGTATTCAGGTAGATTTTCAAAATTATTAGACACAGAAAATTTTTAAAGCCTACATCTTAAGCAGGTAGTATTTGCTTTTCCCGACTTCGTATAAAAAGGAACCTTTCTGTCTAGGTAAGATTTAATTTTTTCAATTTTATTCTTGTTCCGAGTATAAATATGAGTTAATGCGCCTTTAAACTTCAAAACATCTGCAAGGCTCGCCGGAGATAGTTCAGTTCATAAGTCAAATTACAAAACCGTGATTTATTAAAAAAAAATAAATAAAATGAGTAAAAGGACCGAGAATTTGAGTGTAATAACGATTCAGATATGTTCTGTTTCATGTGTGGCCAATATACTATCATAAGGCGACGACGAGTGTTCTCAGATCATATCAAAACTTTATACTCCAAGTATTTTGGCATTGAGCCTAAAAATTCTGAAAAACCATGGACACCGAACACTTTGTGTACATCGTGTCGAGTAGAATTGATTCAGTCGGAATCAGGACAACAAATAAAATTTATACACCAATGATATGGAGAGAACCTACTTGCCATTCAATAGAGTGTTATATTTGTCAAACAAAAGTACTTGGGATTGGAAGATCAAGAAGAGTAACCTATGCCAGCGTACCTACAGTGACATTACCAGTATTACATTCAACGGCAGTTGCGGATCCAGTTCCATTGTCAACAGTAATATCTGAGTGCGGGGAATCAAGTTGTACTGAATTTCGCATGGGAAACGAGAGAAACGTTCTGTCACAAGCACAACTTAATGATTGGATAAGAGATTTGGAACTATCCAAGGAAAAGGCCGAGATCCACACTTCTCGTATGAAACAATTTAAATTTGTGTTATCCGATGTTAAGGTGATATATTGTAAAACTCGTCACGAACCATTTTCCAAACACTATACCAAGAAAGACAGTACATGCTACTGCAACGACATTCCTGGTTTATTCAAAGAGTTTGGTCAAATATATGATCCAAAAGAGTGGCGATTGTTCATAGACAGCAATAAACTGAGTTTGAAGGCTGTATTATTGCATATTGGTAACAAAAAGCCTTCTATCCCGATCGCACATGCAGTAAATACAAAGGAATCCTACGAGGAAATGCAAAAACTACTCAAAGTTATCAAATATGAAGAGCATGATTGGAAATATATTTCTGATCTCAAAGTCGTTGCAATGCTATGCGGTCTACAAAGTGGCTACACCAAGCACTGCTGCTTCCTCTGCAAGTGGGATAGCCGAGCTCGTCAGAAATGATTGGCCGGAAAGAGTCGATTTAATTTCCCAAAATTCTATAACTTGTTTACCTAACTAATATTTTCTTTCCAGGCGTAAATATGTCGTTAAAAATTCACTTTCTGCACTCAAATTTGAGCTTTTTTCCGGCAAATCTTGGCGACGAAAGTGACGAACATGGCGAAAGGTTTCATCAGCAAATGAAATTAATTGAAAATCGATATCAAGGATTCTGGGACGTCGCAATGATGGGTGATTACTGCTGGTTTCTCATAAGAGAAACCGATCCTAAACTGAATAAGCGTCAAAGTCGACTACATAATAAAATAAAATTAAGATAAAGATTGTTAGAATATAGTACAAACATAAATAAATTTAAAAAAAAAAAAAAAAAAAAGTTAAAAATATAGGTAATTTTATTCATAAATTGAACTTTTAACTAAATAGAAACAGAGCATAGCTAGATATTTCACTCTTCTTTATACCATACATACGTTTTGAGGTATACGTTGAAATTGCTCAACCTGGGTATTTTTATTTGATCGCTTATAACTTACGTAGTTTTGCATCGATTTTCTTCGATGATAGCTTATCTTTTTTCTAATTAAACAGAGCTTTAAGCAAATAAAAAATATTTGGAAAAGAAGTTGTGGTTTTGGAATGCTGCCCTCGCAAAAAGTAATTTTTTTCATATTTTTTCATAATAAAAAACAAAGATATGAAATGATAAGCTAATATCTCGAAAACTATCTGGTTGAGCAAAAAACAATGTATGATGCATTTATAGCAAATTTTATCGTCTTTCGGATTTTGCAATTGCTTAGCACCTTCGTGAGATATACGTAATTAAAGGGAGCCATCTTTTTGGTTTTTTCGAATAACGGTAAATTGCAAATATCTCAAAAACGGTACCATAGAATCAAAAATGAACTCGATTTTCGAAATCAGGCGGTGGTTTTAAATACGAATTTCATAACGGCGTTTCTGGTAAAGAGAAAAAGTTGAAATTCGTGGTCCAGTGTAATTGACCAAATGAAAACATATTTCATACTTACAGAGAGTATACAACTTTTTTACGAATCACAAAATGCGGTTGAACCAAAGGAAGCGATATTTTGTACCTTCTAGCCTCGAGTAATTACACAGGCCGACAAGAAATTTGACCATACTTTCCTAAAGGTATGCT
The DNA here is from genome assembly GCF_040869045.1 of Eurosta solidaginis. Taxonomy (NCBI): domain Eukaryota; kingdom Metazoa; phylum Arthropoda; class Insecta; order Diptera; family Tephritidae; genus Eurosta; species Eurosta solidaginis. Next base: position 371,480 of record NW_027136899.1, read on the forward strand.
GAAAAACCACTGAATTAACGTAGGTATGACGCAGTAGACACAAAAAAAAAAAAACCAAAAAACAAAAAAAAAAACAAAAAACAAAAAAAAAACAAAAAAAAACATGGAGTCATCACCTAAAATCATCAATAAACCGCAAAAAGTTCAAACACAATCAAAAATATAAAAGACAAAGAAAATAAAAAAACATAAAAAACCAAAAAAACATGGAGTCATCACCGCCACCACGTCTGTCTACGTTTCGTGACTCTGGGCTCGGCTGAGAGCGGTAAAATTCTTCGAGGTTTGTGAACTTGGGATGAAGGCTTGGCTTTGTGGGCTACGGGTATATAAGCTTGGGGTTTCGGGTATTACGGTTTTTGGGCTTGGGGTTTTGGCATTGCGGTTTGCGGGCTTGGGGTTTATGTGTTAATAGTTTGTGGAATGTCTTGTGGGCTTGTGGTGCTTAAGCATTAGGTTTATAGATTTAAAATTGCCGGTTAGAGGTTTTTGGGTTTGGGGTATGTGAGATTGGCGCCTGTGAGCTTGGGGTTTGTGGGATCGAGTTAGTTGGACTTAAGATGTGTAAGCTTGAAATTTGTAGACTTATCGTAAGAGGTATGTGTTCTACTGCATCATACCTACGTTAATTCAGTGGTTTTTCAGCTATAGGAAAATTAGCAAATTTATAAACTTTAAATTGCTCTATCTTAGCGAAAAAAAAAAGATATTTGAGCAAACTCAACGCCATTCGTAAGAGAAAGACTTCTTCTTTAAGATGATATGTGTGCTTTAAAAAAAAAATCTGTCGTTTATATATAACCTCAAAAATTGGCAAAAACGGTGTTTTTTGCACATTTAGGTTAGGATATATCAAAATAGAGCATTTCTGCGTCCAGATTTGAATTCAGCGCATCGAAACCCTTTAGGAAAGTATGGTCTGGTTTATGGTCAAAAAAATCGGTCCCATTTTGTCGGCCTGTGTTATCTTCCAGAGACCAAATCGTTGACTGTGTTGAATAACTCTGTGCTGTAGCTAATTTAATGCACATGACTGTAAGCATATTTTAAATCATTTTATCATGCTAAATTTGTTGTACAAATTTCAAATATAAATACATATACATGCACTATATTTATCATTGAACAGCTTTTCCTTTTGCTCGACTAGACTTGAAATTGTTTACTTTTATCAATATACTTTTATTGATTCTATTTTAGTTGTAAAGTTGTATTTGTAAAGTGATAATAAAAAGTTTGATAGCTTATTTGCTAAAATTTTACTGCAAATGTGTGAAGTACTATGTGCTCTCAATATAATTTTACCTACATAATTAGTACGGACATTCACACGTGCTATATCTGCCATATGTGCATGTAAATTAGACCGTATTAAAAAACGAATTATGAATCGGTGCCACACCAGGTTTTAAATTAATAAAAACTTTGAAAACTAGCAGTCCTTTAATGGTTAAAGCTCCTTTGGGTATTGAAATATTACAGACTCCGAATTTAACGAAGCTTCAAAATTTGTCTACATTTCGGATCTTTCTGGAAGCAGAGTATAATAATGTCACGGATATTAGCATCACTAAGCTATACCATCACTAAGGCGATGCTAAGGTCATGCCAAGCAGTATTGACGTCATATATAAGGCAGCCGAAAGAGATGTCACACACAGATGCATTTACTTATACGCCTATGTGTACTCGAGAGACTGTAAACTACAAACATTCACATAAACGAATAAATAATTGCGTCTACACCATGTACGAATACGAGCAGCGGAGAATCAATACGCAAACACATGCATATAGCTGAGAAGTTTGAGAGCTCATGGACAATGCTAGTAGATTCTGGAAAAATGCGAACGAGGACACCAAAGGGTATAAAAGGCAACAGATGTAGAGGCGCTGTAATTCAGTTTGAGTTGGGCTATCAATCAGTTTGATTAAGCACGCAATCTGGCGGCCAATAGTAGAGTTTCATTTGAGTTATTAATCAGTTTGGTTATTAAGCCAGCGAGTAGCAAAGTATAAGTGTTATTGTGAAGTACTTTAATAAAGGCCATTTTTCCATTATTCAATATTGGAGTTATTTATTCAACAGTTTAGTGATACGAACTCAGCAGAGGATTGCAAATAAGAGGATTTGCAAGTAAATTCGTTACAATAATTTAGGTATAGTTCTTGATATTTTAAAGCTTACTCGTATTTATCGATTTATTTTTTAAAGGCTGGGGTAACCATTGTTCCGTGCTCTTTAAGCCTATGTTCCAGCCTCCAGTTTTGATACCTGTTTAAATCGTGTAGAACAATGTGTTATTTGAAGGAACATGATACTACGGCTCAGGTACAGGCCTATCAGTTCTTTCTTGTCGACAAGCTTTAATCAACTATGCCATTTTCTGGTTCCTTTAAACCAGAATAGATAGCTTAATTTCGCTTTGTTAGGCTGGTGTGTCGGTTGAAGCCTTTGTGAAATAAAATGTTTTCAAATTAGAGTTATGTATACCTAACGTAAACAAATTGTTTAGTTTATAATTTTTTATACTCAATTAAATACATTTTTTATGATTTACTGTTGTATAGCGAATTTTTATTTATTTTATAAAAAAATTGTGAAACACATTTTTATCTTCGTTCCCAAATTATTTTAGAACATCCCTTATTCATATTAATACTTACAATTTGTATATGCTATTTTAGGTAGGGAGAATATCCTAATAAATAACGTAATTCAAGGTGCCAATTCGTGTCTGAACATGGATATGAACACATGTTTATAAGCGTACACACATAAGTACATACAACGGGTATATTTTTGGAGTGACCGAACTTCCACATTAAAATAAACTATGCTTTGGCTTAGCTGCTAAATTTTTTTATTATTTTAAATTAGGATTTTAATTTTATTTATTAACAAGTGGTTAAGCTGTATTTTTTTCACTTTACTTTTTTCTGCAAACGTAGACATTATTTTTAAGGAACAAACTTACACCTAAAAGCTAGGTTCAGAAAACCATCAAAACACGATCTTGCTCCAATAAGGAGCACGACGGAAGAGAAGCTCGGCCTAAAATCTCTTCGGAGGTTATCGCGCCTTACATTTATTTATTTTTATTTTTTTTATTTCAGAAAATACTTATCGTTTTAAAAGCTCAGAAGCATTGAAGACTTTTTATTGATTTATCATTTACCGCTCGGAGTTTTCAAATGATGTAAAAGTGAAACGTTCACTGCATTATTGAGTTTAGTTTCTACATATCCACACCCCTTTTTGAGGGATCCACCATATCCTCCTACGCAGACAACTGCACAATAAGAGTAACAGACTTGGACTGTTCCATAGATAAGTTGTGCTTCAAAATAAACAGTTATATCCCTTGTCTCCCAAGTTTTTCGCCTCACCTTATTTGGTACGACATGGATGTCATAACGCTTCCGACTAAAGTACAAAAGATCCTGCACGGGCTAAAAGATAGGTAGATGTTGTCGAAGAAAGCGGTAGCGACTACCGAAACGAAACGGTATGCTCGACCGAAAAATTCGGCAGCCTCAACCAAAAAAAAAAAATATAAGTTACCATTGCTCATCCATCTGCCCGTCTACCCGTCGGCCTCTCCCTCTGAAGGCTCATCCTCACATGTACAACGGTATTGAAATGAAATTTGACATACCTCTTCTTTCTAGCACTAACAAGGCGGAATCGGTATATAACCTCGCCTTCTTGTATATAAAATATTCCCTATAAATAAAGTTCTTCGATATTTCACTACCTAGTTGAGCTATTATCTTCGCACGAAGAGTGTCTACGTAGATCTGGAAAAATATAAAAAAAAATTAATAAAAATGGCCCTGGCACCATTACTTATTCAAAGAGTTTTTTGTCAGCTTTCGGTAGGAGAGCCACAGAACGGTTAGAGGTTAATTGACGAAATTTGACACGCATCTTCTTCAAATAGGACTTGCTCCGGGAAAAGAAACTAATTTGGCTGATAACCACGCCCACTTTCTATTTAAAAATACAAAAAATACGATTTTACGCCATATCTCTGTAACTTATAAAGACATAATTTTGATAAAATTTAGTAGCCTTGAATGTGGCAATTAATTAGGCGGCCTTTCAGATCAACTAATCTAATTAATAAAGACATAATGCTAATATTTAAGATGTACAATCTCGTAAGAACGACTTAAAATACCTACATGTTTATATAATTGTCCTAGGCAAAAATCGCAAGAAACGGTTAATAACCACGCCCCCTTTTTTTATATACTGCTGGATATATAGATGAATAAGCATTGCTTACCGTCAATTTTCTTTCGACAGAGGCTGTTGATTTATTCGCATGACTTGGATGCTACAGAAACAATAGACGCATCGAAAAAAAAACAGATAGAAACGAATTTATTCCAAAACAATCCCGAGAGAATATGATTTCAAAGAAGCTTAGTAAATTTTTTCCATGCAAACAAGCATTGATCCCAAAAAGCACCGCAATAATCCTCGGAAGGATATGGAGTCTGGCACTGCCCCGATTTTCGCAAACTCGATCTATATGACTCAGATATTAAATGCTATTGTATTGGCCCAGCTATAAAATAGCCCCGAGAATTGCATTTAGATAGTTACGATACATGACCCAACGTTCAAAAATATAAAAATTTTATGATATGTACAACGTACATATCTTAATTTAAGATTTCTTAAGAACTCGTATTAAAGAAAGACGCTACTAAGCATGTGTGTGCTTAAGTTTTTTAATTAAAATATTTAGTTTATACATAACGTTTGCTTTATAATTGCTTTCGAAGAAACCAACCATTTATCAAACGAAACTGAAGATCAGTAAAAGCTCAAAACGATCACTTATAAATTTCATATGAATGCATTGTTCCGTGACAATATGAACATTACGCTTAAGATAACTGACGCACTCAGGAAACGGAATTGTATTAAAGAAACGCAAAATATCACTAAGCTACCTTCGCTTATACAACCATTGTATGGGAATTGAATTTAAATGAAAAAATTACGATAAATGAATTATATTGAAGATATAACAATAAAAATTATATACACACTAAAAGTGTGAACTTATGACATAAATAGTTAGGATAATAAAGTATACGAGCGTAATAAAAGAAACTGAAAGTGAAAGCTAATCATGTATTAGGAACTAATAAAAGTTCGCTTAAATTAACGAAGTAGCTTGAGGCAGGTTTTGATGTCAGTCATTGTGACCTAATGAAAACCAAGCAAAACACTATCTCACCGGAATTTTGCAAGAGAATAACCCTGTTATTTTTCTTAAAAGTATAGTAGCATGGACCTTTTAATGGTACAAACCTATGGCCTGGAAGTAGGCAAAGTTATTAATTAAACTCATCTTTTATACAAAAATGCAATTCTCCAGGCTTCAAAAATGTCCCGTTTAGAATCTTCTGAACCTTTGGAAACCAAATTATAGAAACTTCAAACCTCTTCTGCTGTAACAATGTAGAACGAATTTCGAACAAAATGAACCTTTTCGGCGTTTATGCCAAGATTATAACTCTCACTCAAACACATTTGATAGCTCGGACTCCCTTTTTTCTATAAAAAAGATTGTTCTCACCTCTCTTAATAATTAATGTATAATACGTTTGCTTCTGTTCTCTTTAAGTATTTCGCTGGGCTGATGAAATCTCTTCTGTAGCTGAGCAGTCTCAATTCGCGCTTGACAAACCGCTGCCCATCAAAGACTTGACAAAAAAAAAAAACAAAAGTTATTAAAAGTTATTATATATATATATATAAATCGATCGCGTGAACAGGATTAGCCTGGTTTCATTGGGCCACTTGAGGGCAGCGCGCTGCCACAACGTACATTAAAAAAAAAAAACATGCCTTATGCAGTTTACTTTGTAGTGACTGTTTAGCTGTGTTTTTTTTTTATATATATACACATTTGCACCTAAACTTTATATGGACTGCTAAGTGCATAAATTTATATACACTTATGAAATTGTCGCAATAAAATTACTAAAAAGCCTGCGTCACCACTATTCTCCTTTTTCAATTTTGGTATGCGTTATACACTTACCAAGAACGTTTGTGTCTCTACTATTTTTTCATACACTAATACTATCTGTGTTTTTTTTACATCTATATACATATGCACTTAACATTATATGGACTGCCAAGTACATAACCTTATCTACACTTCTGAAATTGCTGCGCAGGAAATTAGTACTCCTAACTTTCAATACGCATTATACTCAGATGCAACTGAAATGTGTGTCTATGTTTTAGCTCTACAAATTGTGTGTGTCCACTATTCACCGCAGCGGATTCAGCTATAGGTTATACACTATGGCCAACAGAGGTGCGTGTCTCCGATATTCGGTACAGCCCGTTCTGTAGCTAGTTATTTAACCACTGCCGCTAGATGGGTCTCCTTAACATTATCTAAGCGATGGCAAGCGCAAATGTAGTTGTATATACATTAGGGTGGTCACAAGGTATATGGTGAATTTTATTTTTTGTTCTATCTTTCGGGGCACCCTCCTAAAATATGCTAATAGACCAGAAAATGATTATTGAAAAGTTTCAGGCCAATCCGATAATGTTAAAAGGTGCCTCATTGAGGTCAAAGTTAGGAAAAACAGCGATTTTTCAGAAAAAATTTTAGTGCTTCGTCAGTAAAAGTGACACCATTTATGCCAGGAACTTGACTCGTATACCATTGAATATTGTAATATCCATTTGCATGGAAATTAAAAATTAGGGATATCCACTGTGGCCTGATCTGATAAATGCTAAATACTGCTAAAAATAACCGTTTTATAAAAATATTATTAAAATCAAAATCAATACAAATAAAATGGTTTCACTTTTACTGACGAAACACAAAAAATTTTTTCTGAAAAATCGCCGTTTTTCCTAACTTTAACCTCAATGAGGCACGTGTTAACATTATCGGATTTACCTGAAACTTTGTATGTATCATTTTCTAATCTATTGGCATATTTTATGGGGGTGCCCTAGCAGAAAATCTAAAATTTATTTCTTGTGGCCACCCTAATATACATGCAAAAAAAAAAAAAAAACACGGCTACTATGTGTAAATATCGATGATGTTTTTTTAGTTGCAAATGTAGATGAATATGCATGTAAACAAAACGGCTTTTATTTCAACGAACGTAGAGCATCACATACCTTGCAAGTTTCTGTGGGCTTTGATGGTGGAAGTTCGTCTGATATATTGTCAGATCATTTGCATTTTCTCATTCTTCATTTTAACCAGTTGTTTTTAAACTTCGAAAATCTCGTAGAACATTTGAGGTGATTGAAGAAAATATTATTGTGTAGATTCGCCAACTAAACGAACTTTAGTTAGTCCCCTAGTATCTACATATATACCAAAATAAAAATAGATTAACCACTTGTAGATGTATACCGCTAGAAAACCGAAAAAAAGTAATTTAGAAAAAAAATCGTTTCCAGCAGGTTAAAAAAGAAAAATTTAATTTAAATTTTTCATTTTAATTATGAATAAACGTAATGTATTTTACTACGAAAACCAAATAACTTATGCCAAAATCAATTAACATTTGCTTGGCAAATAAAAAACAAAAATTAAACCAGATCCAAAAACTTAGCTGGCAATGTCATAAATGGGTAAGAGATGTTTATCAAAATGCAAATACAAAAAGAAAGCAAGAAATAGAAAACCACAACACACGTTGAATAAAAGTAAAAAAACAAAAAGACCAACAGCACGAGATAACCAAATATAAAATCGGAGATTGCAATATTTATGAATGAAATGTGACTCTTTCAAGGGAAAACGAAAATAGTACCACATAAATAAATAAATACAGATAACTTGGACATAAACAAAAACGCAAAACTGGTGCACATTTTGGTTGGCTGTTTGCGAATTATGCAGACGCAACAAGTTATCGAATCAGAAATATTGCTTGAAATTGGATTAAACATTTAAAAAAAGTGCCCTTTTTAGCTTCGGAGATGAATGAAATTTTAAAATTTTTTTGTTTAAAATTATTGAAGTATTACAATACATTTCTGTATGTAGCTAAATTAAGGCCAAGAATGGGTGAAATTCTAGAAGATCTCAAAAGACAAAGAGGCTAGTTACGGACTTCTGGCGTTAGTATATCTCTGTGCAGGGTAGCCATTCTAACCCAACCTTACCGTGGTTAAAATCAGATTAATACGCTGATTGCGAAATTACTGTCCTGACCAGGGGCGGAAACTGTTATTCCTTTTATAATATAATTCCTTGCAAACTATTAATTTTGGACTTTTAATATATCTGGATCAAGATACAAATTATTTTCGGATTTTTATTACCTGATTCCGAGAGTTAGTTAAACTGGGGCTTTTAAAAATAAAAGTCCGGAAATAAAAGTTAAATCCGGACTTTTATTTTTTAAGGCCAAAATAAAAGCACGACTTGATAACAAAGAAACGGCTTATCCGAACTAAAATTTTTTTTTTTCGTTTTGTTTTCGCCGTTTCTTTGTTATCAAGCCGGGCTTTGATTTTGGCCTTAAAAAATAACAGTGCGGATTTAACTATAATTTCCGTACTTTTATTTTTAAAAGGCCCAGTTTAACTAGTTCTATAGAACTCAAAAAATAAAAACACAGATTTTACTTTTATATGTGGACTTTTATGGAAAAAGTTCGAAAAATAAAAAGGATGCATGTGAAAATCCTCTGGTGATCTACATATTTTGTTAGTCGTTGCGGGTCGCTACAACTATGTCTGCAGTCCTTTCCAGTCCAGATTCCTTCATCGACAACGTTTAGGCGCCGCTGCTATAACCATTCAGCCATCACAGCGATTTTTTGTTTGTCTTCATTAATCCTACTTCTCTTCTGGTTCTTGCCAATTGATATTCACAACACTGCGACATCTGTTGCAGAATGAATGTGAAAATTGGACTTGTTTGATGGCAATGCTGCCATAGTGTCATATTTTATTGACACTTTTTCCCCGTGCTCTGGGATGTATAACAACAAAAATTGTTAATACATCCCAGAGCACGGGGGAAGGGGAGGCTTTTATGACTAAGCAATTTTCTATGTTTCGGGAGCCATAACACGAAGAAAAATCAACGGATCGTAATAAAATTGGGTACACAAATTTTCCCTATAGCAGAAAATATTTCTAGTAAAAATGGACGGGTTGAAGACGGCGGCAACTTTTATTTTTTTATTTTTATTTTATTTATTTAACTTAGATATAAAACAAGTTTAAAAGGGTCGTAGGCTAGAATAATAAGCTATAACTTAGCAAAAAATAGTTTTGAATCAATGATATTTCACTTATCAAGTTTTATTGTAAGAGGAAATGGGGAGGCATTTTTTTTAAACGGGCGCTGCCACGTGTTATGTAGAAAAGTAATTTATCTGAAATGAAATGTGCAATTGAAGCTCACGCTGAGTATATAATGTTCGGTTACACCCGAAGTTAGACACCTTTACTTGTTTTGGTTGCGAATAATTGAAGAACTAATTTTAACTGAGTTTTATGTTTTTATTTCATTTATGAATCTAACCCACCATAATACACACAGAAAAATTTTAGTTTACACTAATTGTTGCCTATACATACATACATATGTATGTACCTACATACAAATATTCCATCATTATGGCATTGTCTTTTGCTTATTGTGAAATTTATTTATTGACTTTGTTTCTGCCTTTGTGCAGAGATATTATTTCATTTATATAGTAGCAACTAAAAGATAAATAGCAGATGCAGTCAGTAAAGAATACAAATGAAAACAGAATATTTTATTTTGTTTTTACAACGATAAAATTACCGATAAAGCAGACTGCTACCGCCCATAACCATAGATACATACATACATTCATACATGGGCGTAAATATTTTTTAAAACAATCAAATGGATTAAAAAAAAATAAGCGATGACAAATGCATAAATACTAAGATAAAGAAAATGAAGTTGATTTGTCATAATAAAATGCGTACATGCATGCATGCCAATAAATTTACAGTGAGGCTCACAGAAATGGCACAATTTCAATAGAACACTTAAAATTTAAATTAATATATTTTATTATTTTAATTGTGTTTTTTTTTTTTCTTGGGAGAGGTAGGTGGAGGAATACTTGACCTCCCTTGGCGCTCTCAATTGGCGCAGTTATTGAGAAACAGAGATAACAGGCGTGATTGTTTACGAAACGGCCAAAGTCGCTTTAATTCATTATAAATCCGAGTGTATTAAGCTTAGATGAAATAAAGTTTAAAAGTTTACTCGGTATAGTAATTCCATTTATAAGGGAGGGAGAGGGCTATGGAGAAAGGATGGTGCAATAGGGAAAAGAAAAGGTAGAGAGAAGGGGGAATACTATTAGGAACAGGGAGAACAATAAGGAAGAGGCATATTAGAGAGACTGGGGAAGGGAAAGACGGAGATCAAGAAGATTAAGAGAAAGAAAGTCTGAGCAAAAAGGGTGAGAGGAAAAGGAAAGTTTAGGAGACAAAAAGAGGGACTGAGAAATTGGATTTATTTTAAGATTGAGTAAAAGCAAAACTTATAAACATATCTGTTAAAAGGGGATATAAAAAAGAGGTAAGTAAAAATACAACACCCAATATAACTTTCATAGGAGTTTCTTCATCTTTATTGATCTTTTTTTTTATATTCCTTTCCCACCCTATGTTCATAAGTTTCTCTTTAATTAACACTTAATATAAATCTACTTCTTATTGCCGGCTAGGCCTTGCTAAGCGAACTAAAAAGGATGCTCTGGCTCAGAAGCTATTCTTGTCAGAACCTGCTTACGAAAGCAGAGATAAAAAGGCGGTCCCCATTTCTCTGGAAGAACCAGGTGGAAAGCAATTTATGTTCCCTTAGTGTCGCCAATTGGCGCTAGTTAGATCAGCCAAGCTGGCGTGATTTGTTTGTAAGTTTCTATAAAAATCGGCATATTTTCACCATTTTTGTAATTTTGTTTTAATATCAATCTTTTCATCATAAAAATGCAAATTCGAAGCATCATACATCTACTTCGAAACTTGGAGCATCACTTCCAAAAACAAAAGTTTCGAAAGTTATATTTTTTCTAAACGGTTTTATTGTTTTGTTCTAAATTTTAAATAAAAAAAAAAACTAAAAACTGGTTTAAATCAAATTTTGTTCTCGAATGTTTGGAACATAGATTTATGTTTCTTTGACACTGGATTATTATGGACAAATGCCAGAGTTCTGCGCTCAAACAATCTCCATGTAAACACATACTACTACAAAAAAAGTGTGCATGTATTCGAAGCTCTGCGGGCGTTGTGCACCACTGATAGGATAGGATAGGTTAGGTGGTAGCTGCCCTGATAAGGATAGCTCACTTAGACAACACGAAGGTCCGTTGTGATACCACATACACCAAAAATAACGGTGACTTAGATCTAGCTACTTAGAGAATCGTCGGGTAGCAACGATAAAGCTCCGAATGATACCGATCTCAACTTTGGATAAACACTCGGGAGATCCAAGTGAGTCGCGACCGAAGTACTTTCGCCTAGTTCTGGCAAAAGCTGGGCAATCAAGCATAAAGTGATTTGGTGATTCCACCTCATCATCCTCCATACAGCTGCAGCAGGATGGAGTTTCCCGTATATTGAGACGTACCGCATGGATATCCATGGGACTGTGCCCTGTCAAAACCCCAATGACCATTGATAGGTGAGCCTTAGTGAACCCAATTATTTCAGCAGACCTGCCATCCACTTTCGACCAGAAATATCTTGCTACCCTGCAAGACGTGGTGTCCGCCCAACGTTTGCTGAGCTGACTCGAAGCCCAGCTATGGAGGAGCAATCCACACGTGGCCAGCGGGATCCCGAAATCCCTGCAGCCTTCTTCATCCGGTTCAGTTGTACCGATGCGGGCTAAGAGATCCGCTTGACAGTTACCTGGGATATCACTATGGCCCGGGACCCAGATAATCTTAATTGTAAAATAATTCGATGCAATCGCAAGCGAGGTCAGGCACTCCCAGACCACCCTCGATCGCACTGTAGTTGAGCTCAAGGCCTTGATATCCGCTTGGCTATCAGAATAGATGTTAAATTCCCTAACCGTAGTAGCACTGGATAGCATTCCATCCACCGCATCCTTAATCGCAGCAACTTGCGGCTTAAATTTAGCTCTTGCCAAAAGACCGGCCACCGTGGTGTGATGGTAGCGTGCTCCGCCTACCACACCGTATCCCCTGGGTTCATACCCCGGGCAAGCAACATCAAAATTTTATAAAAAAGGTTTTCCAATTAGAAAACATTTTTCTTTCGCCCCTCGGCAGTGTTTGGCAAGCGCTCCGGGTGTACTTCTGCCATGAAAAGCTCTCAGTGAAAACTCGTCTGCCTTGCAGATGCCGTTCGGAGTCGGCATAAAACATGTAGGTCCCGTCCGGCCAATTTGTAGGGAAAATCAAGAGGAGCACGACGCAAATTGGAAGAGAAGCTCGGCCTTAGATCTTTTCGGAGGTTATCGCGCCTTACATTTATTTTTTTTTTTTTTTAAGAAAGTCCATATCCCATATCACGAAGCCTGACCAACGACCTTGCCGCGGCCGCCTTTCCCGCAATATCTACTGGGTATATGTTCAGCATGTCGTTCAGTGTCAAGGTAGGTGTTGTTCTGAGAGCGCCATTGATACCGATCAGCGCCGTCGGTTGCACTGACACTAACATTTTGGAGGTGCTCGCCGTGTCCAGGGCTTTCCACCAGACCAGCAGCCCATATAGCAGAATCGGTTTGACCACCATCTCATAAAGCCAGTGTACTACACTTGGCGGGAGTCCCCAACTCTTTCCGATAGCCCCTCTGCAGCAGTACAAGGCAATGGCGACCTTCCTGGCCCGATCTTCCACATTGGGTCTCCAGGACAGTTTCTTGTCCAAAAAAATCCCCAAATATTTAACCCTATCAGAAAGTACCAACGGTACCCCTCCAACCGAGGGAGTTCTGAAATCGGGCAACTAATATCTCCTTGCGAAAAGAATCAATTCCATTTTTCCCGGGTTGACCGCCAATCCACAGCCCACCTAGCCACAGTATCCAGGTGCCCAGAAATTTGCCTCTGAATATGATAGCGAGGTCATCTGCATAGGCAACCACCCGACAACCATTGGCTTCCAGCTCCACAAGAAACTCGTTGACTACCACAACCCAGAGGAGAGGAGATAGGACACCCCCCTGTGGCGTACCCCTGCACACCTTCCTCTTAATTATGGCCCCTCACCACTCCGCTGCGACAATTCTGCCGCATAGAAGTTTGGTAATAAATTCAACCAGAGCCGCCTCGACTCCTAAACCCACCAGAGCTCTTTCGGTTGCCCCCGGTAAGACATTGTTAAAAGCCCCCTCGAAAGGCACCCAGAGCATACTCTTTGTGTTCTAGGGACCCCTCTATTTGCTTTACAATCGAATGGAGAGCCGTTTCCGTCGATCTGCCTTTGCAGTACGCATGCTGTGAAGCCGACAGTAACCCCCGAGGTATCCTTTCCCGTAGGTTCAGTTCAATCAACCGCTCAAACGTCTTAAGAAGAAACGACGGGAGACTGATTGGATTTAAATCCTCTTAGGTCGTCAAGAGAATCCGACCACCAGGGCGGCTTGCCCTTCCCCCTCTAAATTTTCAATGGGCAGGACAGCTGAAAGGCGCTATTGCTTGCCGAGGTGAAGTTTTCCACCAGAAGCCGCTATCCGGAGCCGATTGTGTAGTCGCCCTTCAACGGTCTCGTGGTTATCTATGCTACGCAGGGAGGCCACGCGAGGGTTGACGCATTACCTTATGAGTAATGCGTTCAGAGCCAGACCGGACGCAAAGCGGAAAAATCTTCAACCGCACCTACACCACCAACTAACGGCGACGGAGCCGGAACGTACCTTGAGATCCGCCACGGTTCTAACGGGACGTGGGCAGGTGCAGCATTAGCCTACCAGCCGTTTCGATAGGGTTTCACCACGACCTACTAAGGTGGCAGAATACCGCACCTACCAGCCCAAAGTCATCAATTCCTAAACATAGTCAAAATCAAAGTCCCTAACAATCCAGTTCGTCACCGTTGTGTACCGATCTTGACCCTTAACAGGGTCCTCCCTCCCCTGAGCTCGGCAAAATGACTCAGGGGTGCGGGTTTTATCGAGTTGTCTTCTCTAGATCCGCCATTATCAGTATAAGCAGGGGCACCTCGTGCAAGACGTGATAACTAATCACGCGTGACATTCGTCACTATGGCCGGTCTAAGACTGATAACAGTCCCTGATCCAGAACCTGGAACCACTTATGATATCCAAGCCAAGTATTTTAGCCCCCTGTGCACCACTGAAATTAATAATTTATATTATTATATTATATAAATACATACATATACGAATTTGGGTATAAAACTCTATTCAACGATCAATGGACAGATAACGTTGTTATACTCAGCTGAGCAGAGCTCACAGAGTATATTAATTTTGTTCGCATAACGGTAATCCGTAACGGCATATACTAATCGAGATACATATAGACTTATATATATCAAAATGATCTGGGCGAAAAAAGAAATGCCATGTCCGTCCGTCCGTCCGCAAACACGATAACTTGAGTAAATTTTGAGGTATCTTAATGAAATTTGGTATGTAAGTTCTTGGGCACTCATCTCAGATCGCTATATAAATGAACGAAATCGGACTGTCACCACGCCCACTTTTCGATATCGAAATTTCGAAAAACCGAAAAAGTGCGATAATTCATTACCAAAGACGGATAAAGCGAAGAAAATTTGTAGGTGAGTTGACCTTATGACGCAGAATAGAAAATTAGTAAAATTTGGACAATGGGTGTGGCACCGCCCACTTTTAAAAGAAGGTAATTTAAAAGTTTAGCAAGCTGTAATTTGGCAGTCGTTGAAGATATGATGAAATTTGGCAGGAACTTTGCTCCTATTATTATATGTGTGCTAAATAAAAATTAGCAAAATCGGATGACGAACAATCCCACTTAAAAAAAAAACTTTAAAAGTAAAATTTTTACAAAAAATTTAATATCTTTACAGTATATAAGTAAACTATGTCAACATTCAACTCCAGTAATGATATGGTGCAACAAAATACAAAAATAAAAGAAATTTCCAAAATGGGCGTGACTCCGCCCTTTTTCATTTAATTTGTCTAAAATAATTTTAATGCCATAAGTCGAACAAAAATTTACCAATCCTTGTGAAATTTTGTAAGGCATAGCTTCTATGCCGGTAACTGTTTTCTGTAAAAATGGACGAAATCGGTTGAACCCACGCCCAGTTTGTATACACAGTCGACCTCCTGTCCGTCCTCTTGGCCGTTAACACGATAACTTGAGCAAAAATCGATATATCTTTACTAAACTTAGTTCAAATACTTATCGGAACTCACTTTATCTTAGTATTAAAATGGGCGAAATCCGACTATGACCACACCCACTTCGATATCGAAAATTTCGAAAAATGAAAAAAATGCCATAATTCTATACCAAATACGAAATAAAATAATTAAAAAAAATTTTTAAGTTAAACGGTTTTATTGAAAACAATACTTACATGAATTAATAATAATACGAAAAGCTAGAAGAAAATAATTAGGTAGGTCCTAGGTATTAGTCATCACACTCCTTATCAATCTAGGGCGTTGATCAGACAATTAAATAAAAGCGTCGGGCGCGTGAAATTTCTAAAAATGTGAGGCGTAGCATAACCTGATTAAGGTTCAGTTGGTCTTATATATGATTATCAATAGAAATATGACGCGTCCAACGCTTTTATTTACTTGTCTGATCAACGCCATAGATTGATAAGGAGTGTGATGACTAGTACCTAGGACCTACCTAATTATTTTCTAGCTTTCCGTATTATTATTATTTCATGTAAGTATTGTTTTCAATAAAAACGTTTAACTTAAAATTTTTTTTTTTAATTATTTTATTTTCAAGCTTTTAGTCTTTATTTAATTGCCTATTATTTCTCATTCTATTTAGTTCATTTAGTGACTCCTTATTACAAGGACTCTTTCCTGACAATTTGTTACAACCTAAGTCCTCAATACATAATCCTTCCAAAGACTTTACTCGACTCTGCGCCACGTATGCTTGTCCCTCCTCCAACTCCAAAATATTTTGATGTCACTTCTACTGGACTGTATGCAATATTTGTTCCAAATATGAGCCAAATCGGGCATCATAGGTCGATTTCTATTCATGTATGTATTATGTGTTCGAAATATGGACCAAATCAAATCGGACCACAAATACGAATTTTGTGAATATCTCGATCCTTGCGCCACCTAGCGGCGATTTTTTGTGATAGGTCGCTTTCTATTCTTGTATGTATTATGTGTTCCAAGCATGAGCCAAATCGGACCGCAAATACGATTTTTGGAAATATCTCGATCCTTGCGCCACCTAGCGGCGATTTTTTTTCATAAGACGCTTTTTATTCTTGCATGTATTATGTGTTCCAAATATGAGCCAAATCGGATCACAAATACGATTTTTGTGAATATCACGATCCATGCGCCACCTAGCGGCGATATTTTTTCACATGTCGATTTCTATTCTTGCATGTATTATGTGTTCCAAATATGAGCCAAATCGGACCACAAATGCGAATTTTGCGAATATCTCGATCCATGCGCCACCTAGCGGCGATTTTTTTCACAGGTCGATTTCTATTCTTACATGTATTATGTGTTCCAAATATGAGCCAAATCGGACCACAAATGCGAATTTTGCGAATATCTCGATCCTTGCGCCACCTAGCGGCGATTTTTTTTTCTTATTATTGCATTGTCATCGGGTTCTATTCCAAGTTTCAAGCTTGTAGCTTATCGGGAAGTTACTTAAATTTCAATTGCAAGATTCGTTCACAACGGCCGTGCAGCCTGTCAACTCAAGCTAAATAAAACCGTTTAAAAAGGGATGAAATATGGTGTTTCGATTAGTTTTTTGACGCAAAATATAACTTTAGAAAAAAATTTGTAAAAGGGGTGTGGCACCTACCATATTAAGTAGAAGAAAATGGAAAAGTTCTACAGGGCGGAATCAAAAGTCATTGGAATCATGGAAGGGATACTCTTCGTGGTATTACATATATAAATAATTTAGCGGTACCCAACAGATGATGTTCTGGATCACCCTGGTCCACATTTTGGTCAATATATCGAAAACGCCTTCACATATACAACTAAGTGCCACTCCCTTTTAAAACTCGCATTAGTACCTTTAATTTGATACCCATATCGTACAAACACATTTTATAGTCACCCCTGGTCCACCTTTATGGCGATATCTCGAAAAGGCCTCCACATATAGAACTAAGCCCCACGCCCTTTCAAAATACTCATTAACTCCTTTCATTTGATACCCATATCGTACAAATATATTGTAGAGTCACCCCTTGTCCATCTTTATAGCTATATCTATTCTAGAGTCAACCCTGATCCACCTTTATGGCTATATCCCTAAATGGCGTCCACCTATAGAACTATGGCCCACTCCATTCTAAAATACTCTTTAATATCTTCCATTTGATACCCATGTCATATGAACGTATTCAAGGGTTAGCCTTGGTTCATTTTCCTACATAGTGATTTTCCCTTATTTTGTCTCCAAAGCTCTCAGCTGAGTATGTAATGTTCGGTTACACCCGAACTTAGCCTTCCTTACTTGTTTTTCATTCATGTCGAGTTGACTGACAATAATATCATAAAATAATTGATTATTAATCTAAGTTAAGCCTAGGTAAAAATATGTTTTCAGATAATGATATTCCTTTAGTTATTCCAAACTACTTTACGAATTAATCATTCTATGCAATGCATATGACATATTTATAAGCGTCAACATGCTAAAATCTAAAAAACAAATAGAAAATGCATATCTCCCACAAAAACATATTTAACACCTTGAATGTGGCAAAGCCTTCTTTGAAATTCTACCCTTTCCCTCGTCGTCCGCCTTACAAAGTGGGACATTCAAATTTAATTATTCGCAAGTTAAGTCGCCTTTTTACGAGTGCATTGCTAAGTTTATTTTTTTTGTTTTTTTATGTAACATTCTTGAAAATGATTATGGCTTGCGTACGAAATATGACTCAGTTACACACATACATACACATTCATACGCACAGACATATGTAAATAAAAATTAAAGATTTTGCACAGAAATTGAATGTATTTGAACCGGCTTTGTAATTTTTTTCGATTTTCTTATTTTCCAAATGTCATTGACGTCTTTACTGACACACTTTATGGCTGCAATCGGTCGACTCGACCGACCACTTGTCTGCCTTGGAAAATTCTAAGGTGTTTTAAGTCGTTGAAGCTGATTTTTGTTAAGTACAAAAGTGCAATGATAATAATGTGATTTAGTTAGATGTTTTCATAAAAAAGTTAAAACATTTTGAATGTTTCAAATATTTAATTAAATGTTACCCTGCATGGCACTGATATTGCAGGCGTTACCAGACTAGAATTAATATTAAAAATTTGACTTCGTAGATTGAAAATCCCACCACTGAGTTTAGAGAAACAAATACGAAACTGCGAATGTTTTCGTTTATTTAGAAAACGGCGTTAAGTGAAAAAATAAGGCAATTTACAAGAGTGTCGTATTCGTTGTAAAGTCTTAGGTTTTTAGTTGTTTCCATGGTTTCCAGTATACATATAATTTGATTGAAATATAGCAGATACGACTAATAGGAGACCTTGTGAATTGCCTAAGTGCTAGCCTAGAAGACCAACTACTTTGGACTGAGAGGGCAACTGAAAAGCCCTGTCTCGGTTAATAATACCTGTTCTGACATTTAGCTCAGAATCATGGACGGTGTTGAAAAAGGAGAAAATTTCCCAGTAAGATTTACGATCCTGCACATGAAGCCAACACCGTATATCGAAGAAAATGTATACTTTGCGCAATTTACCTACAAAAAGATCGTGCTTCTTTTTAATTTTTCATACAAAATGGCTTGGCGGGTCATTACTTACTTAGCTACTTACTCACTCAATTGGCGCTTAACCGTTTAAACGGTTATTGCCGTTCAACAAGCGCACCAGTCGCTTCTTCGATGGGATAACTGGCGGGTGCTACATGTTTAATGCCGACTCCGAACGGCAGCTGCAAGGCAGATAAATTTTCATTGAAACCCTTTTCACGGCAGACATACCATAGCCGAAAGCGACCCCGCTTGGAAAAACGTTTTTCTAATTAAAAAAACTTTTCTCAAATTTTTTGATATTGCTTTTCCCGATACTTGAACCCAGGAACACGCTACCACCACACCACGGAGACTGGCACCAAATTAAATGGGCCAACAAATGCCAACACAGCCGTTTGATCCAGACAAGCATACGGGGCCCTAAGCAAAATCCACACGGAATCGGTAAACTGCCAGGCCGCGCAGAAGAAGAAAGAACACAACCAAGGGAGACACGGTCACCCTGGCCCAACTTAGTTCTGGATACTGTAACAGGTTAAATTATTACTTGTCCAGAATAAACCCCGACATACGTAATGTGATGTGTCCCCAACCATCTTTTTAAGTGTAATGAGGAACTTACACACTAAAACGGCACTTGGTACATAGACTTGAAAGAACACCTCTTACACAAGAGACATATAAGAGAGAACTTGAGATCATATATAACATCGCTGCAAACAACGGATATAAAAAAGCACTGGTTGATAAGCTCAGAAGGACACATGGAGAACCAAAAAGATATTATGAAAAGGAAAATAATAGCTGGACGACTATGACATACATATACTGGAAAAGCAACATATAAATTGGCAAACTTCTTTGAAAAATACAACATTAACACAGCATTCAAAACATCGAACAATCTAGGGCGCAAACTAAGAACTAACACTAACTCAGAGGATCCGTTTAGCAGCCACGGAGTATACAAGCTTACCTGGGGATGCCAACATAGTTACATAGGACAAACAGGACGGCAAATAAGAACGAGGACCAGAGAACATATTAGAGATTACAACAAAAAATACGTAATCCAAACATTATTCCCGAGTCTAACTTCGCGACACCGTGGTATGATGGTAGCGTGCTCTGCCTACCACACCGTATGCCCTGAGTTCGCACCCCGGGCAAAGCAACATCAAAATTTTAGAAATAAATTTTTTAAATTAGAAGAAAATTTGTCTAAGCGGGGTCGCCCTCGGCAGTGTTTGGCAAGCGCTCCGGGTTGTTCTGCCATGAAAAGCTCTCAGTGAAAACTCATCTGCCTTGCAGATGCCGTTCGAAGTCGGCATAAAACATGTAGGTCCCGTCCGGCCAATTTTTAGGGAAAATCAAGAGGAGTACGACGCAAATTGGAAGAGAAGTTCGGCCTTAGATCTCTTCGGAGGTTATCTCGCCTTACATTTATTTATTTATTTAACTTCGCGAATCACATGGTCGATAATGAATGTTCCCCAGCAAATATCAATAAAACAGTTAGAGTTGTTCACATACAAGCAAAAGGCCGACGTCTCAACGTACTCGAAAACATGGAAATCTACAAACAGAAAACATTCGACGGTAGAATAATAAACGAACAGATAAACACAATTTCTGACACAATATTCGAGCCTTTAAAGCTTGTTTACAAGAAACAAAGTAATCACAGAGTTACAACAGACAAACACACAACAACAAATAAACACAAAACAATTAACGCACCAAAACAACAAACCCACAAAAAAGGTCAAACGAATAAAATTACGGATTTTTACCTGCCCAGTCAGCCACACAAATCGATCAGTAAAAACCACCCTCGGTACACATAACTAAATATACACAAGCATCAATTTTTACAATACCTGCTCATGTACCTACGAACTATAAATACAGGACAAACGACAAAAACAGATCAGAACGAAAATCGACACTGATGATGGCACAACGCCGATCGGTTTGTCTCAAAACCAAATTTGACAAGGGATGACGGAAAATCGTTCCAATATACATCACTAAAACCGACTTCCCTATGGCAAATCCCTGTTGAAACTGCTAATTTCCTTGGACTCTCGTTAAAAGGACTTTGATGACAATTTGTGACTGGTCGCACCCATTGAATGGGGCGAAGCACTGCTAACAACAACACGGCTGCCGGCATAATCGGTTAGTAGTCGAGAAATGATTAAAAGTGGCTATTTGTCTGGAAATTTTTTTTATTGTTCGAAATGAATTAAAATGAAGAGAAACAGCAATAAAAAAATAAAAATTGCAAGTTTTCGTACTATATTTTCCGGTCGACTGATAATGATGACGTCAAATGCTGACTACACATTGAAGTGACATTTCATTTCTATTCCAACTCCTAACGGCACGTGCTGAGGCAATTACAGAAAAGCCCTCTGAGAGTTTGAAAAACAGCTGAGCAGAGCTCACAGAGTATATTAATTTTAACGGTACCCCGTAATGGCATAAACTAATCGAGATAGATATAGACTTATATATATCAAAATGATCTGGGCGAAAAAAGAAATTAGTTTAGCCATGTCCGTCCGTCCGTCCGTCTGTCCGCTAACAGGATAACTTGAGTAAATTTTGAGGTATCTTGATGAAATTTGGTATGTAAATTCCTGGGCACTCATATCAAATCGGACTATAACCACGCCAACTTTTTCGATATCGAAAATTTCGAAAAACCGAAAAAGTGCGATAATTCATAACCAAAGACGGATAAAGCGTTGAAAATTTGTAGGTGGGTTGACCTTATGACGCAGAATAGAAAATTAGTAAAATTTTGGACAATGGGCGTGGCACCGCCTACTTTTAAAAGAAGATAATTTAAAAGTTTTGCAAGCTGTAATTTGTAATGTTCGGTTACACCCGAACTTAATCTTCCTTACTTGTTTCCAACAGTTTTGTCCTTATGCGTGCCGCGGCTTGAATTTCTGATCCTATCTATTCACTAAACCATGACAGCTTCAGGGTTTCCAAGTTTTGAGATATACAGTTAAATGCTTTTAACCGCATAAAACAACTTTAGTTATAGTGTGGAATTATCCCAGCATAGCTTAAGACTTGTTTTGTATTTGACTGCGATATGTGTATGCGCTTATCTCTAAGTATATTTTTTTATTTCTTAAGTTGCAATGGCATATCATACCAGCCCCAAAGGCTTAGACTAGTAAGTTTATTTTTCCTTGTACCTAACTCGATCGAAAAAACCGTGAATTATCTTACTGCGAAGATAGAAGTATTAAAGCGGTTATCTGGTTATTGATTACTTTTATTAACTCTACCAAAGTAGAACACTCCTAAACATAATTAAGTCTAAAAAGGCTTCAGCGTTATTGAAAGCGAATTCTCGCAACGTACCGCACCAGTCAAGTGCGAGTACGAAATTATGTTCGCCCTCGTAAGCGTACTGAGTTCAATGGTTTTAATAGAGCTTGACATTTTCACTTAGCGTTGAGATACGTTTTAGTTTTTTGTGTTGTAAGATATGACACGATTCAATTAGCAGATCGGAGCAATATCATGGATATATGTACAAATGTATGTATAATTAACGCTTAAAAAAATTTTTAAATTCTGACATTACACATGCCTGTGTGTACTATATGTATTACGCACAGGCTTCAAGTGTGATCTAAGTAAGCTTTTGTCATGAGAGCGCTTTCAATTAGGGTAATTTTTTGCTGCTTATTTTTGTCAGAATGCAGTTTTATGTTTTCAGAAATGTGTGTGTTGGTAATATTTTATGGTTTGTTTGCTTCTGTTTCCTGCTTTAGTTTTGACTGTTATGATATGTAATGACGTTACTTTTGTAAATACGAGTAAACTGTTGCAATACACTCAGAGAAAAAACCAAGTTTTTAAACTCGAACTCAGAATATCCGAACTTAAGTCGTGTAAAGATTTAAAATACTAAGGTATTGATGAGATATCTTATTTTGAGCATAATTGGGCTGTTTACAGTCTCGTGTTAATTGATTCTGAAAGTCGAATGTTATAGGGAATTAGGTAATTTGGAGCTCCGCTGGTCACCATGGCTGGGTAGATACTACCTCTTGCAGGAGGGTACCGAAATTTTTCTGGCCGGAAGTGCATGAAGACTTTGCTATTAATTGTGATTGTCGTTCCGGTGGGCCACTGTCCAAGCGGTACGTTTTAATATACTGTAACTCCGTTCCTCCTGCAGTTGCAGGCGGGATGATAGTTTTCATCATCGAGTTGCTTCAGCTTCAGCTTTACAGCTTGTGTCAGAACTAGGTGAGATACAAAAAAAAAACTCTAAAAAACGATTATCATTTAAAATGCATTCTCTTTTTATGAACACAATTGTCTATGACTCACTAAATTTTGTTTAACCATGCGGTAAAGATGGTCTATTTAGTAAGATCACGATCACTACCTGTGCTTAACCGCTCAATTTACGTTTAGAGCATACATGCACACATTCATATACATATGTATATTTACATTGTGATACTTCCTAGAACTGATTTGTGTCAGTATTTTATTACCATCTTAATCATCTTAACCTTCGTAAGGGTTAGTTGTCGTCATTCAAACTTGTATATAATCTACTATACTTTAAATTAGAGCGTATCGAAAAAGCAAAAATTTGCCTTACACCCCATTACATCGGATGCTGTTTCGACAAGGGCGTATCTCAGCAAACCTTTGAAAAACGAATTTTCTTAAGAAAAATTCATATCCTAGAATTTTTCGCATAAATGCTCTGAGATAGGGCGTTTAAAAAAAAGTTCTTAGATAGAGCGTCTTAGAAGAGTCTAGAGGACCATACATTATCTTATTAACATATCTTACCAATGTATTGGTACATATTCTTCAAAGCCGGTTAAAAGTGACCCTAATATGAAGGCGACGATGAGAAGTTTGTTGCAAAAAACTCAAAATTAGGAGAAAAAAGACATACTTTTTTTGTTTTATGCTCTACTGCAAATAGGGTATATTGTACCAAGGGCTTAAGCCGTGTTAGCACGTAATATTTATGTATCATTTGTTTATTTTCTTTAATACACTTTTCTCATTATTCGAATATCAATGAGAACAGCGCGCTAATATTTAAAATTATTATTATAGGGCTTTATTTAGATCTATTGTGCTTGACCTTTATTGTTGTGGAGCCTTACTGCATGTGGAGCCCTTTTACTCAATATCACGCAGGGACTAAAAGTCACGCCTCCTAGATGGCAGAGAGTATGTGAACCGGCGTTTTATCCTTCAGCTCACAAAAGCGACAGATTTGTGTATCGAAAGATTTAACTTACGTTATATAGTGGACAACTGTGCCCCGCATAGTACTCAGTGAGAGTGCGTAGGTCCTCTCTGCTTAGATTAAGAGTGGCTGATACTATCTTTGCTGGAAGTATAAACAATTTGGCCTGCCTTTGCCCTAGGCATTCAATCCAGTGTCGTCGGAACTGCTCTGTACCCAGTTAGTTATGGTTCCTCTTGCGTGCCTTTGTGAGTACACAGAAGGGCTCTGAACCATGGAATGTTGCTAAAGAACCCTGCTTGGCTAGGTAGTCTGCCTGTTCATTACCTTCATGTTCCTGATGCCGGAGAGCCCATTATAATAAAATCGTGGTTTTGGTTTCCAGTTTGCAATACAGGATTACCTATGAATTTTCTTATTACCTTCAGTTTACGATCTTTACACTCTTTACTTCAAAAATACTTTGAAGGTGTACTACAGCAAGTGTTGTATCGTTCTCTATTAGAATAGGCACTAAGTGCATAAGCAGGGGACGGTCTCATTGCACCCGTTTTGCCAAAACAAACTATTCGATGCAATTTTGTTTTGTTATTGCTGTTCTTTGCGTGGTCTTCGGCCACCAAATTAAGGAATCGTAGGTGACTACTGGCTCCCCAGCGGGTTATGAGGCTTAAGATGTAGCCGTGACAGGTATGCGACTAAAATACCGAATTGATTCAAGGGGTTGCCAGCGCAATATATAGCTTCTCCAACCCAATTGTCAACCTCACCTATCCGTGGCGAATCCTGTTTATTTAACAGCCGAGGCTCTAGCGACCTCAAGTTCCTCATGTATCCAGGAAGTGGGAGGGCGGGATGGCCTAGAAGGTTTCATGTGTTCATACCGGATCGTTGCCAAGAGGGCTAGTGCTTTAATGGTGTATTTTACCAGAACTTACCGGATCTGTATCCGGCAAAGGACCATCAACATCGATAACACTCCCCAAGTCCTGTGGGGAGTGTCCTTATCGCAGCAACAACACTGGCGTCACAAAAATATTACGTGTCCAATATAATATTTCGCGAGATAACACCCATGTTTTGCCATAAAGTCGAGTACAGGCGAAAAGGGTTCTGTCCAGTATAACCCCTAGGTATTTTGCTTCCATTGAAAATCGGATTTTTTTCCGGGTAAAGGACTAAAGTATGATAATGATATTTATAAACTTCATTCTTGTTTTTTTTTTTGCTTTCAGATTATTTACATCACTGCCGAAATACACTCAACGTTTATTATTTTTACTCTTTGGTACATTCCGTGTTATTGCCAGCAATGCAACACAAGCCAGTACGGGCATGACCAGCGAGGCGCTGGGCGTTTCGGTTGCGCCGAATTTCTTTCAGTCATGCGTTAGTGATGGCAAAACGGCGCGTATGGAGGATGTGCTTAAATTTAAGGTTGGTTTAGATTATAGATAAGTGATAACTATGCTGTTCTCAGTATGTTTCTACATTGCAATTGTTAATAATTATTTTATTTTATTATTTATTTAAATTTAAGGTGGCCACAAAAATTATGAAGCAGATAATCGATAAATTTGCTACACATGATTTATTTGGACGCGAAAATTATGAATACTATGCAAGAGTTACTGGACGTATACTCAAAGTACAAGACGAATGGATATGCAGTTTTCAATATCCACCCCCACCACGTGGCAAACTAGCGCAACAAAAATATGCACGTAAGTTAATATTATTTGAAATTAAATAAATACGAGCTTCTGTTATATGGACGCCGATAATTTTTATCGCAAATTAGTTTGGTTGAATTGGCCTAGCGGGTGCGTCCCTAACCTCAGAAACGAAAATTAATCTCTTGCGACTGAGCATTTTTCAAGGTTATGGCCGTTCGGACACTACGATGGCGAATCCGAATTCTGAATCCCTGAACTTTATTTTGATTTTATTTTCTTAATTTCTATTTTAATAAAATTGTTGCTCTTACCTTGCAGTTCAACAATCTCTGGAGGCTGAGAAGACATGGCTGCAGTGTCAGTGTGAGCGATGGGGTTTGCGTAAGTATTTTTATGTTATAGCTAAAATTTTAAAATTTAATTATTTAACAAAACCAATTTGAGACTTAACATCATTTGTGTTTGCTTTCTAACATCAGTGTAGTTTGCAACTAATACTCTTAAAGAATATTATATAACAAACAAAAGCTAACAAATAGTAGTTGTGACAAAAATGTGACTAGCTCTTCTTATTCTTCTTCTACTACATATACTTACAATTTCATTTGTCTATTTGTCAACACTAATTAAACGTTCTTAAATTTGTGAAACCATACATATGATATGAAGTTTTTCATTTTAATTAAACACCATTTTGTTCTTCGTTTTTCAAATTAAATGGAGTCACTAAAACAGCTCTTGCCTTAAAACCGACATTCAAATGAATTGATCATATTCATCAAACATTTTCATATTTGGTTTTGGTTTTTTACTTTTCACAAATTAGCTGCTTTATTAATAGTTATATTTAGAGTAGCTTTTAAATCGAAGAAAATTGGGTCATACTGCGAATGACAAATAATACTTTGCAAGCTAAATATTTTGACATTCCAAAAGTTGTGTGAAATTTGATATGAAATCTCGTTTCAACGATTTAGTGTGGGCATACCCACGATATTGGAATGACTTATACATGAACAATGGCTATGATTTCAATATAATCCTGTTGAAACCGTTAATACGGATCTGTTTTTAATTTCCTATACGTCGTTGCACAGTCACTTTCTATTCTCCTCGTTTCCGTAACTAATGTAAAGTCATTATTATGTTCGTAGTATACTGCCTACGAACAACACCTCGGATATTTTAACCCGTAGACGTAGGTAGAGACAAATAGGGCTCATTACACTTTCCGGCAAAATGTGGGTAATGGACTAATCCAATTTCTTTAAGAGATTGATACATTGGCAAATAAATAATTTTAGATGTAAGCTTCGACGGTGGCCCACGTCGATATTTTCATGCGATAAAGTGTACCTCGTGGTCACCGTGGTGTGATGGTAGCGTGCTCCGCCTACCACACCATATGCCCTGGGTTCACACCCCGGGCAAAGCTACATCAAAATTTTAGAAAGAAGGTTTTTCAATTAGAAGAAAATTTTTCTGAGCGGGGTCGCCCCTCGTCCAAACAAGCGCTCCGAGTGTTTCTGCCATGAAAAGCTTTCAGTGAAAACTCATCTGCCTTGCAGATGCCGTTCGGAGTCGGCATAAGACATGTAGGTTCCGCCCGGCCGATTTGTAGGGAAAATCAAGAGGAGCACGACGCAAATTCGAAGAGAAGCTCGGCCTTAGATCTCTTAGAGGTTATCGCGCCATACATTTATTTTATTTAAAGTATACCTCGTACAAAGAATTGACAGCGTTTTTGGACCTGACCTCGACATGCTTGTTCCAGTTTAGCTTTCTTTACAGAATAAAACCTATCTATTTTATGTCTCTGAATGGCCTATCATGTGAAGGGTAGGAGTGAATAAATCTTCTTCGAAGTAGCTTTAGAAAGTCCTCCATTGTCGGGACAAATCCTAGGAAATGTTTTGGAACCTATGAAATTGAACATTTTAATAGGTAGAGAACAATTTTATATGAAAAGTTTGCAAAACTATTTGGAATGTCACAAAATATCTAGCTTTATACCAGTTTCCAGTTCCATTCTATTTAAATGAAATTCCCTTATGGGCTAATAGAAAGCTTAATATTGATTCAAACCAGTTTATAATTATTTTTGTATCGAGTAAAGCACGAAAAAATAGTTTGCATTTTCTTATTTTAAATTGCAATGAAATAAAACTTTACATTTTTTCTTAAAAAAAAATTAACACTCAAACATTTGTAAAAACCAAAAATCTCTTTTCTTTCACTTTCTCTCTCTCATACTCTGCCTGTGTGTGTTGTCATTTATGAACAATACTACATTGACTCTGCAAAATTTCAATTGTCTGACTGACATTCATATAAACAAACAAACATATGTGAATTAATGAATAACGAATGATGAATGAATGAAATGAATCATCTCAAAAACTAAAACACAGTTGCCCAGGAAGAATCCCGCTCCACTCCTGCCTTGCTAACCAGCTCTAGCTCAGCTTTAGACAACAGTGTGCTTTCATTGGGCGTAACACCAGAACATTCATTTATTGAATCATGTGCACGACTATCTGTTTCCCTAGAAGGACCAGATCTATTTGCGATGACATCATCACCGATACCAAAACGTAATTTACAGGATTTACAACAACAACACCAACGTGACACCGACAATGATGCTGATGTAGATGAGGAAAATTTCGATTATGATGATGTTGCTAACGATGACGACGATGATAACGATGCATTAGATTTTGCCGCTGAATTCGAATTAAGTAACGATGACGAAGATTTGGAAATAATCCGAAAAAATTAGCTTGCCACGCACATTTGTTGTACCTGCTGCACACCACCAACGAATAGCACGAATTACAAAAACAGCAAAGTCTACAGCTACAACTGTTGCTGCAAGCAATCAACCAACTGATAGAAGTGCAGTTTTAAATACCACTTACACAATTGGTGTAGATAATGTTGATGGAAGCAACTGCGGTGTTGGTGTGGTGGCAGCGGTCGACTCGAACGATGATGATGAAGTGACCGTTGTTAGACGTCGCTATCGTCAAAATACGAAAAAGAAAATACTTACACAAACACGCATGCAACGACATCAACGACGTTTGCGTGCAGGGACCAAAAGCCTTGATGGTGGCGCTGGTGCCGGTGGTGGTTGTAGTGATCACGAACAACGCCTAACCCAGCAGACGACGACTATGAATGAAATGAAAAATAATAAAAAACAAAATAGCAACACCACACAAAAAGAAGTACAACAAATGACTACAGATGGCGCACATGCTCTAGTAAAATGACAACGCGCACTTGTAGTCGCTGCAATCGTGGTATACGCCATTCATCATCATGTTCCTCAGCTTCGGGTGGTGGTGCTGGTGCTGGCGGCGGCGGCGGCTTGGGAAGTGGTAGTGGCATGACTATGGAAGAGTTGCGCGCCGTCAATCGTTATGCTGAGAGTACAAAGAGTCTTTCCTATTTGCCACAGGTGAGGGACGATTTCTTGCTTGCTTCACGGATTTCGGTATAAATAATACCTACATACATTTATATGTATATTGTACTGCTACTACATGCATATGTACGAAAAAATAATTAGTTAATCCACATTTTTTTTTATTTATTTCTGATTTCAATATTTGTTGTAAACTCACATGCATTTGTATTATTAAAATACGAATTAATTAATATTTTGCATTGTTTTTTTAGTTTTAACTTTATTCCTTTCCCCTTCACTTCATTTTCTGCTTTACACAAAAATATTCCATACAGTAAACTATTTAAATAAATTAATTCAAAATGTGTTTAGCTTATTTACACATTTATAGGTTAGAATTTGCTAAGGAAGCTCAAAGGTTTAAAACTAATCGAATATTTAATACTTAACTTAAGAAAATTCAAAAAGCTTATACCGAAGTATTTTTAAGTAGTTTTTTTTGTTTGTGTACCAACATAGGCCTGCGTTGTTAATCGAAAAATAGGTTATGTATGTGCTTATTAGTATTAACTAAAAAAAGTAAAGCTTAAAATAACATTGGATTGGATTTATCAAAAAAGATAGGCACGTTCGCCATGCTTTCAAGCTATCAGTTATAGATTGTGCTGCCCTGTTACTTTTAGTTCTAACAGGTTATCGATAATGACGATAGTGTCTCGATATTAACGTCAATAGTTTTAACTTATCTCTATCGTAAAGTAATTTGTACATCATACCTTAAAAATGTTTAAATATGCAGGTAATAAATATCGTTTATATTATGGATAATAGACTGGGTCGATTTATTAACCGATATCGCGCCATCGATTTTCCGATTGGGTTTGGGCTTAGGAAAAAAATGTTCCCCTACGCAAACAAAAAAAAAAAAATAAATTTCGAGCCTGCGAAAAGAAAAAATGGCGAATGGGTAAATTTTTTGACCCAAACACTCCCCAAAACCCAAAAAATATTTTTTTTTTCATAAAACTGCTACCGCCAACGTTTTTACAACAGTTTTTTGAAAAATTTTTTGTGGGGAGTGTTTTGGTCGCAGGCTCGAATATTATTTTTTTGGGTATGCGTTGTGGAACTTTTTTTTCCTGAGCCCAAATCTTATCGAAAAATCGATGGCGTGATATCGGTTAACTTTCGTGAATACAAATCGACCCAGGTTAATGGATAATCATTTATATCGATAGTCATCACAGTCGAGAGCCATTGATAGTTCGCCATTACAAACTTTTTAAATAAGACGAGAAAATATAGTTCTTATCGGAAATGCGCTTTGGCTTGAAATATTACACTGAATTTGGGTACTGAACAAAAATGGACCTTTGCCATCGATAGAGATAGTTCGAATTATCCCGCTAGAGAATTGCTTAAAGGTCTCTTGACACATCCCATCAAGGCTATTTTTAAGTTAGTACCATGTACACCAACATCCCGCTACTATCTCTAAAGGATGATCTGAGAAATTAATTCGAATTTAACTTTAATTTGTATCAAGTGTTCTTATTTTTTTTTTGTTTTAAAAAATATAAGTCTAGACATTTCCATTTATTCTTCTATATCACTACAATCACGTTGCACTTTTCTAACATAGCTGAGATACTGTCGGTATGTTTTTAAACTAAAGCATGCTTTTCAAACAATATAAACTCATGCTCATATTAATAGGTATACAATTAAAGATGATTTACTTTTATGCATTTTTTTTACTCATTCTGTCTGAGGAAATTGAGAAAAGAAAGAATAAAATGTAAACAAAAAATGTTTCCGCAGTTGAACGATGAATCCTCCTTTAGTGAGCTTTTTTTTTAAAGGTTTATTTAAAAATAAGCGCAATATATGGAAACAAATTTAACATCTACAAAATTTACGCAAAGTTTAAAAAAATTAAGCAAGCTTTGCAAAAAATTGTCATTTGAAAAATTTTCGACGGAGATTCTAGTTAAATTTTGAATATGCAGTTTTGTGAAATAAAGTTATCAAACTTCCTGAAAAAGACCTGAAAGTCCCGAAACGCGTAGTTGGGAAAAATAAAATTTTAACTTTGCCATCTCTTTTCTGGGCCGTAACGCTCCATTCTATCAAAATGTAATTGATATTTTGCCTCACAAAAAAAAAAATGAAAAACTGAATTAAGCATGAAAACAAATACCAGCAGGATGGCCTAGTGGTTAAAGGCTACTGCAGTTTCACCATGTGATTCACGGTTCGAATCCCGGTGAAACCTTTGATAACATTACAAAATTGCCTGATCATGATTACGTTGGCGGTTTTCGAAATGGGTCCATCGCAATATGCCAGTAAATGTTTCTTTCTTTTCAGTTTCTCTTAGAAAACATAATAATTGAAATTCAATTATTATAAGCAGGTGTTAAGCTCATGAATTCTTAAAATTTAATTTTTTTTCTTTAATTAATCCGTTTTTAATATTGTACGAATTAATATGAGCAGAAGTGTAGTAAAGAGCATTCAAATACAAAAAAATTATGAAAAATTTGTTTTCTTACAAAAAAATTTAGAAAACGAAAATTTTCCACGTTTTATGAATTAAAAATAATTTCTCCATGTAGTTTTGTCAGAAAAAAAAATTTTTTTTTCACATTTACCTGCTCGTCCTAGAGTTTTGTGAATTATAAAAAAAAGACACTCTTTGAATTTAGGTAATTTTTATTTTGTTTCTAAATAACTTTAATTACATTACATTTATGTATTATTTTATAAATATTATTTTATTAAATAAGTTAGTGTCAGTACATCTATGCATACATACCAACTTCGACAAATTCAGTTTTTAAATGGGATTTTATTCAGTTATAAATATTTATCAGACGCAATCGACCATGTATATACAGTAGTGGTCACATTAAGCGCCCGGTTTTTTACACTTAACCTAATTCCGTTATTTTTATTAAAAAACTATCTTTTCATTCAGTAACAAATAATTAAAAGTTTTAAGTCTCGCACAAAATTAAAACAATTATCATCAAAATTAAAAAAGAAAAACTTTTTAAATTAAAAAAAAACTGTACAGTAATAATTAGCGTTTTAATAGCAGCACTTCAATAAACAACAATCTAATGGGCACACATTTTTTTTTATTTGAACATTTTTTTAATAGAAAATTATGTTCAAAAAAATAAAAATAAAAATGTGCGAATTAGTTGAGATTTATATTAAACAAATTTTAATTGACCACCACTGTTCATTCCTCTGAATGTATGTATGTACAAATATTAATTAAATTAAATGTCAACCACTTTTTTATTGAATTTTGTGCACAAATATTTCATGAAAATTTTATAATAAAAAAAAAAATCATACTTTTATGTAATTTTTTACTGTATAGCCACATTACAAATAAGTAAAACTCGGATGTCAAAAATAGGATTTTTGTCTGTATGCATACAGCATACTATCTCCTTCTACTCTTAATTGTAAACAAAATGCACAAAAAATAATGTAGAACTGGAATGGGAAAAAACAAAATTTTGCAGATGCCGTTCGGAGTCAGCCTAAAACATGTAGGTCCCGTATCGCTAATTTGTAGGAAAATTGAAAAGGAGCACTACGCAAATTCAAACAGAAGCGCGGCCTGAATCTCTTTGGAGGTATATCGCGTCGTGTATTTATCTTTTAGATATACACGATTACTGTGTTCGTTTAGCTCGAATACCACAGAAATCTAGACATGTGTTTCGGCGTGTTGAGCCTCAAAGTTCGCTAATCTAAATGAAAGGCTAAATCTAATGAAAAGTAAAAAAGGAAGAAATAATTATTTCGAAGGCTTGTTTCCCCATTAAGTTTATAATAATTATTTTTTAAAAACTTGACTTGCTTCTACATATACCAAATATTACATATTGTAACGAATTTAGTGCAATACCGCTACCGTTCGTATCGCTAAACTGTTGAATAAATAGCTCTAATATTCAATAATTCAAAATGGCCTTTATTAAAGTACTTCGCAATAACACTGATACTTCACAATCAATTACTTGCTTAAATCAAACTTATTAGTCGTGCCTCAGCTGGTGCTGGTTTTGTTTCCTCGTTGGCATATTTCTAGGCGCTTCTATTTCTAGAATTTACTCAGATATATGCATGTGTTTGTGTGTTTCTCTCCGCTGCTTGTATGTACATATGTGTAGACATAATAATTGTTTATGTGCATACAAGTCTCTGCTTAGTATCGGCTTAGAGATGATAGTATCTCTTAGTGTTGCTAATATTCGTCACAATATTTATTTTAGTTTTATAAGACCTTAACTTGTCAACAATTATTTATTATTATTATTTGTATTTATTTGGTTTATAATATTTTCTTGCAGGTTTTAAAAATTTTCTCTTTTAGTTTTAAATCTTAAAATTAATAGTTCTGTAAATACACGTTTATTTTTATTTCTATGTTTGTTATGCTAAAAACGCAAAAGTTATTGTGTACTTTATTGTAAAGTTGTAATTGAATATTTAAAATATATATTTATTGGCCGCCGATTTTAATTAGTTAGTAAATTTATGTGTACACCTAAATATAAAACAAAAGTTTTCATACAATAAAAACTTTTTTATTATACATTTTTTTATAACTTTTGTATATACATATTTCTTTAAGTAATTTTCTTTATTTGCTAAGAGCTGAGCGTATATTCAATGCAACCATGTTATAAAAGTCACATTTTTGATATTATGTAATTTTTTTTATATTGTTTCAAGTCCCGTAATCGCATGGTGCCTTTCATAAATTAAAAAGTACGACCGACTCGGAACAAATGTGTATTTCTCACAAAATCATTAAAAAAGGTTGTAAGATGATGAACGGATTATTTCCATCTCTTGTTTTTCACGCCATGTTGTGCTTTGTAACACTCGAATTGACGGTAGAAGTTTCAATCCGTTTGAAAGAAATTAAAAGGAGACAGGAGTTACCATATGATCCATCAAGCAAGAAAGATGATCATGTGAAAATCTAATGACGTCAAACTTGTAAAGTTGCTAATATCTCTAAAGAGACAAGACTTACTAATTGGACACTGCCTTCTGGCGTCACATGCTTATAATACCGTTGTGCATGGTCTTTGTTCGTGTCCTGCTCTCAAAGGGGGGGGTCAAGGTCAAGGTCAAGGTTCCAGTGGGTCAGGTTCCAGTGACTAGGAGCGACAGAGCTCCGAAATTTGGAGGCAGCAGTTAAGTTAGGTCCTAGAAAACTTGCAGTATTTGCAAAGAGCACGGAGTTATTCTATAACATAAATCTGGGTTCCTAATTTGGGCTTTTCCGTTTGGTCGTTAAACACATTCTGGTAACACTATGGACACATTCAGTCTATGTAACGTCTTTATTGACCGTGCTTTGAACCTTTAAAGTGCGATGACGGTGCCTGTTCGGGAATCTGGTGTAGTGTTAATTGTTGTCCATGTTTTTAAGATGTGCTCTACCTTGTACGATTTTTTAATTTAATTTACAATTAACTGTCTTTCAGCTCTTAGCTTATTACTTTAGCCATTAGGTTTAAAATTTTTATTGTTTAACTAAGTAGTTATATTAGTACTGCTACAAAATACGTAGTATATCTATGTACATATATACTGTTTTGATCAAATATTGGCTATAAGGCTAAAGACAGTTGTGAGAGGATATTTACTGAACGTGAATAGTGTCTCCATGAATATATTAGGCATAACGGAATTTAGTATAAACTCAAGAAGAAACCTCTGGGATCTCCCTTCTTTGACGATGTTTGTGATCTGGCTAAGTTGGAACCTAAGAAACTCCTGACGTTTGCTATATTGACCTGTTGGTTTGAGTAGGGGAGAGATCCACGTGGTATCACAATGGGACCTTTTTGGGCCTAAGTGCACAGGTGCTCGCACCGGTGGCCACTCTAACCTAACCTAACCATACACTCAAGCAAAACACTATCAGCCCAATTCTAAACGAAAATTCCGTGCGAGTTTTCTCCCTTCTCCCATTCCTCGTATTCTAAATAAAAATTCCTTGTGAGTTTTTTCACTTCTCCCTTTCCTCCTATTCTGAACAATGTTCGAAAAAGCGGAAACCGGTTATGGGAGAAAAGTAGGTATTATGAATGTGAGGGAGAGGGAGATTTCTCTGCCATTTCATAGGAGTTTTTTTACTTGTTAAATTAAAGGGAATGCATCAAAAAAGAAACACTTATTTGTACAAATTTGTGCTAAAAGATGTATTTATATTCTACCACAATATTCTCACTTCTAATACAACAACAACTACAACCACAATATTCTTTATTTTAAGTTGAAAAGTATATCATAAGCAACGGTAGAGCTCTTGGTATACAAATTTGATGCAGCCATCCAGAAATTGCGCAAGGATTTTTTAATAAGGCTTAAATAGATTTTGGCATATGATGAAGGACGAATTCAACTCAACTTGGCCGCCAGAAAATTGCTTTGCTGAATGAAAGCAGGCAACTCCGGCAGATTTGTGTTATGCGGCCTTCTTCTTCTTATGTTCCGCTGTTGATGTTGCTGTGGCACCAATTCATTACTCATTTCAGTGAATACCACATGAAATGCAATAAATACTGTGCAATGTTTATATTTTATTTCTTAATTTCCAACAAATTTGCAACAATAATTACACTTTTCAATTTTTTAAACAAAATAAGAAATGTGCAACGAAATTTCAATTGACAAAACAGCTGAATTCGAAAATTCGAAATTCCTATTCCCCAATTATTGTTCTCCCTAGGAGAACAGAATTGGAGGAATTTTTCCGCGGGAATAAAAAAATCCGCGAGAACAAAATTCCGCGAGAATATTTAGAATTGGTCTGTATATACTCGTTGCCAAGCAAAAAATACCATTGCGAAGCGAAGCTCGAAATCGTATTATTCGCTGAGCATCACTGAATAGAATTTCGCTTTCGAAGTGGCCCCGGACTGGCGCAAAAAAAAATTAACTTTGTGTTTGTTTTTTGAGAGAGCGTTGTATTACAAAATGTAAATCAATATCGAATTAGTCTCATAATAAATGCATCAAAGATTTGTAGGCTTTCACGAATGAATTTTGTTGAGCAAGTTTTCTACTTATTCTTGAATTATTAAGACAAAAATTGATTTAAAGATGCAAGAAGATTTTGAAGTACATAAGAAAGGAAATAGTTTATCTATAGAAAACTATCGTGGCATGCCAAAACTTTCCACCATTCTGAAATTATTTTAAATCATCGTTACCAATCAGCTTATAATTTCAATTTCTACATAGACTAGCCGCCTGCCAACATGAATTTGAAGAATATAACAATTTTCAATATAAAAATTGTTCCTTAAATCTATAATCATTTCTTTTAAATACTACACACATTCAAGCCAGAACTCCTTTTTTAAAAAGTTACGTGTTTTAAATATATCATGCTTTTTAAAATGCTATTTTGTAAAGGAATGTACAAAAAACAAGCACACATTATGATGGATGTGTTAAATTTGATTAATTTTCGAAATTTAAACACAAGATTGTTTAAAAAAAAAAACAATATACAAAAAAATACCATAATAATAATATTTTGTATATATAATATTTTATCATACATTTCTTTTTTTTATTTAACTACTTTTATATACATACTTCTGTATCGAAATTCCTAATTTTTCAAAATTTATGGTTAAAGTAATATTTTTTTTATTTTGTATCAAAGCTAATATAATCAAAAAAGTACTTTTAAGAAATACTAATTTTGAATAATAGTACTTTTTGCAAATACTCTTTTGTACAAACTGAACAATTGCAAAGCATTGTATTTCTGCTGCTTGATTTGCATTAAGCAAAGCAATCCTTTTAACTTTTTTATTTGTGCGAAAATCTTATCTTACTTTATTGTGTTGAAAAACAAGAGGTACAAGGGAAAAATACTACTTTTTTAATAAATTGTTTTGAATATACTACTTTTTAGATAAACTAAAACAAGGAAGCACTGCTGCATATTATTTTTCATTTTTTTTAATAATTTAATTTCTAATAACACAGCACTGGCACTCACACATGAACGCACAAGCATTTCCTAAACGTGTCTAACGCCTAAAAAATAATTGGCAAGAAAAAAGCCGAAAAGTGGAACAGTATAAATAAAAGGTTTATAATGTTTTTTTTTTTTTTTAATTTCTTTGTCAAACATCAAAACATAACAAAACTACCCTTTTCACTTATCACATAACTTCATTTTATGCTCATTCCATTATTTGTCCCGTATTTAATTAATTTTTATTGATGTGCATAAAATTTTGCTTCATTTGTTTTTTTTTGCGAAGTTTTTTCTGAATGCAATGGCAACACTTTTTCTTTTCAAGCACTTATTACTTAAGGAAAAACAAATTTTTACAAGAAAAAGTTATAGAATACAACTACAAAAACAAACTAAGCTCGTAATTTTTCTTCTGCCAATTCCTCCTTTTTTCTCTCTCCCCCGGAAAAAATACCTTTGTATGTACTACAACGAAAATTACAACAACTACAACACCAATATAATAACAACAACTGTGATCTCACTGTCCATGTATCTTCGGAAATGAATTATATAATGTCATGCGCCCGATTTTGTTAAAAATGTATACAACAACAAAAATTGCACCAAAAAATATACCACTTGGGTGAAAAACAAAAAAAAAATGTTAATTGTTTTAAAATTCAAGGTCCATGAACGTCAAACTGCACGCATGCGCACACGTTCCGAATGGTTTTTGGGTCCTAGGGATAGTGAATTGACACTAAATTTGCCCAACACATACAGTAATTGTTGTTTGGCTGCTGTACAACAACAGCAGCAACAATACGATTACCAACAGCAACAACAATATTTGCAATTTCCACAGCACAGTTATCTGGGCGGTGGCAGTACGCGCGATATGCGCACACATCGTACGGCTGACGTCGATGATGATGATGAGAACAGTTTAGTGATTTGTGGCAGTGGTGGAGGAGGCGGTAGTGGTGGTGCAGTTTATACGTATTATAAAAAACGGCTGCAATAACAACAAAGAAATGGTGCACGTCAGCTTTTGCAGGCTGAGCAAATGATGGATACAGATGATATAGGCGGCGATAATACGTATTGCGATTATGGTGCAACAAGGAAAAAGCAACGACAACAACAACAATTTCTACAAGTTGAGACAGCCTTTTTCTACTACTATTTTTTCTGCTTTTTCACCTGCAATACAAAAAAATTCAATTTCAATTATTAGTAAATTTTCTTTTGATATTAGTAGTCACAAGTACAACTACAAACTTAATAGTAATAATAATAACAATAATATAAATAATATTATTAAAAAAGATTATTTTGTAGAGAATTTTATCAGCCAAAATAAACTAAAAATTAATAACACCAACTATATATTGCTAGCAAATTGCCAACAAACTAATGAACATTAGGATGGAGCCAAATTTACAAAATTGTCTGCTGCTTTATAAATTGAATTAATTGTGTAACTAAAACTGTACATACCAAGCGTTTTTAAAAAAATTCGAAGTTTCTAAGAATCTGTATGAAAATTTAGAATATTTTTAAAATTTTGTTCGAAGTTTAGAATTTTTTAGAAGTCGTGTTTGAAATTGGTTAGTCGCTGTATACACACGAATATGTTTGTTGCTGAAACTCGTACCTTTGTGAAGAGGAGCCGTGGCAAGCGGACGGACACCGCGTTTCTTGTGTTCGGCAACTTGATTTGTGCTGTTTTTCTTTCGTTTTAAAGCTCTTTTATTTGAATATTATTTTATTAGAATGAACTTTTTATCGATTTTGATCACAGATATTTATAATTTTATTTGAAATTTCCAATATTTCACTATTAGTTTTTAAATTTTCAAAACTTGAAAAAAGTGTTTAGAAATTTAAACAAAATGTCAGATGGTTGCATGGAAAGAGTCGCCGTGTGTAAATAAGATACGCAACTCCAAAACATAAGTTGCCGATAATAAGCAACAAAGCTTTTTGTGTGTAAACAGGACTTAAAGAACTCTTTAAATTTTTTCCAAAAGTAACGAATATAAATAAAGATAAAAAATAGTTTATTAGATTTGGTAATTTTGACTGCTATTTTCGAGTGGGAATATATATATGTTCGTTGGCATAAAAAAGTATTTACTACAGCTTCTGAATTCTTTGTCGAAGCCGAAAAACTTTAACAATAACTCGATTCTCTTTTCTGCGCAACGAGTTCAACCCCAAGCAAGCAAATTTTTTCTCGCCCCATCCTAATGAACAAACCCAAAACAACAACAAAAATGACAATTACATCAACTAAATAATTTATCTAACAATAAATGTTCACATTCAGCAACAACCACAACAACAAAACCAATAACCGCACATTATGATCTACTACTACACCATCGTAGTGATAATCATTATCATCATCACCACGATCATGAACACCATCATTGTTATTATCCTCCATGCCCTAGAAACAGTATTGCTGATTCCTCTTCTTCATATCCAATACAACGGTCACAGCCACATCAACATCATCATCCGCAACGCCGTTGCACAGCAAATCAGACAGCAACACAAGAACGTCGCTATTCCTCCATGCTACTACCCAATCATTACCATTCAACCGATTCTGTGCCTTATTGTGATGTCGATTTGGATGTGGATATTGTTGAGGATGACGTGCAGACACCATCATCCCTGCCATCGCCATCTCCAGCACGCTTATACTTCAGTCCACGTAAGAAAATTGTCGCAACCACCAACAAAAGGCGTTATAAGTCGACGCTCGATCTTTATAAATCGACGTTTGATCATGATGATGATGACTTTGATGCTGAGTACAAAGGGCATCAAGATGCCAATGATAAGCATCAAGCTCACAATAGTGATTTCGAGCATAATTATTTTACATGCTGTACGCCATTACCCAGCAGCGAGTACTTGAATTTCAGCGACTTTGATGCCACTTCTCCACCACCGCATACCTCATCTATGCTTTGTGAAGCCTTCAATGATGATTCAGTAAGTTTTTTGAAATCAAGCACACTAATTGATAGTTCGGCAGGATCTTCTTCCGCAGCTCCTACTGCCAGCATTAAAACAGCTGCACCACTTAGCATGCCATTGGCTGCTGCCTAAGAAGTTGATTTCATACAAACATCACGTTATAGGCAAAGTACGCCACGCATTCATCGTCGTCAACATCAATTGGTACGTCGGCGTCAACGTTTAACTTCATCATCTTCCAATTCGACACAGTATCAGTCACTCAATTCGACGTCAGTTAGTAATGTTGGAGGTACGGCAGCGGCGGGCGGTGGTGGTGGTAGTGGTGGCAATGGCGTGGGGAACACCTTGCGTACTGAAAGTGGCGGCAATAATTTTGTTACAATCATTTTTAATGTTTTAGATTTTTTATTTTAATTTTTTATTTATAATTAATTATAATTTATCTTAATTTTTAAGTAGCGCTTTTTCTTGTGTTTGTATAAAATTTTAAAAATTTCTGTCTTCCACTTACATGTGTATGTATGTTTGTTGTCATTAACGGTATTTATGTTTGTATTATTCAATATATGTACATTTATATCGATGTATTACAAGTGTTTAATTTATATTTTTATGATTATGTAGATATTTGTTTTTCTCATATGAACTTGTAACTAAAAAGTTTGACTGGCATATTGAGGTTAGGTTCACAACAAATTAAGGTTATGTGCAGTCCAAACGTGCTATAAGTAATGCAATGTATCAGCATGTTTCTATATAGCTTTCTGCAACGCTGCCTTACTGTATGACCTAATGTGTATGTAGATCTGAATCGAGGTTGACCATGTGGGGAAGTTAGAAACTATAGGATCGAGCCTCTTCGTTGCTCTTTTTATTACATGTCTTTTTGGTTGGCTCTTATAACCATGGGCCTAATGCACAAAAAGCGAGCATTTGCTTGTTTGTTTTTGCTACACAAACAAAATACCTTTCCTCTTTACTCACAAACTCGTGTCTGAGCAAATGCTTGATTTTATGTATAAAGCCCATTGCCTTGATATTTGAAATTTTGGCCGAAAATGGTAAAAATAAATAAAATAAATAAGAAATCAATAATATCATATAAGCTATACAAAAATATGTTCTTTTAACAATTTCTTGGCGTAGCATTATTAGTTCTGTTTATTGAACTCTTCATGGTTCAACTACATATGTGACCCGGTCTATGAAAAGGTGGCTTATGACTCAAAAAAGAAATTGCGAGAAATAGCTATCAACAGCTCTTTTTTTTTTTTTAGTCATAAGCCACCTTTTCATACG
Organism: Eurosta solidaginis; assembly: GCF_040869045.1. Lineage (NCBI taxonomy): Eukaryota > Metazoa > Arthropoda > Insecta > Diptera > Tephritidae > Eurosta > Eurosta solidaginis. Next base: position 413,129 of record NW_027136899.1, read on the forward strand.
CCGGGTCACATATATGGTTGGCTCATCTCTACAGCAACAACATTCCTTTGTTCAGATTGTCAAAATATGCGCGTTGGTGTAAGGCGAATGGAAAGGAGAGAAAACATAAAATTTTGCAATTCTTGTGTGTTTTAGGAAAATAATTCGCGTACCCGGCGGTACTTATAAAAAGTATTTAAAATACTCAGAAAGCCATCTTTCGAACAAGAAAAATCTATCTCACAAAATTTAGAAATTCTATTGAACTCAATTAAGGCTCTAGTAATTGGAGCATTCCGCGCATAAAGAGCCCTGAGAACACCAATATGAAAAAACTCAGAAGCACGAAGAGCTCTAGCCGGTATATTAATGAAAATCCTCTCCAAGAGCACATGGCAATCAACAACCCCACGTAACAAATCGAAAACGAACGACAGCGATAAAATTGTCCTCCTGTCCTGCAATGATTTTAAGTTAATCAATAAGCAACGAGCTTTATAAGTCGGGATAGGATCCGAGAAGCGCAGACTGTGTAATGCAAAGCGTACGAATACTTTTTGGATTCGTTCAATTCTTGCAACATGGCAGGAATAATACGGAGACCAGATGAAACAAACGTACTCAAGTTTGGATCGCACAAACGCAGAATATAAAAGCTTTAGCGTATACGGGTCACTGAAATCCAAGCTATGACGCCTAACAAAAGCTAGCATGGCATACGACTTAGCAATGCACACATTAATATGACTTGAAAACGAAAATTTCGAGTCAAATATTACTCCCAAGTCCTTAATTTCACTAACCCGCAACAGGGGCGAGTTTGATATTTGATACACGGTATCAATCAAGTTGACACGCTTCGAAAAAGTTATTTGAAAGCACTTTTTTAGGTTAAGCGATAACCGATTATTATTACACCAGTTACTAAGTTTATCCAAAGGTTATTGTAACAATACCGCATCATGAAGGCTATGAATAGGCAAGTATATCTTAAGGTCATCTGCATACAGCAAGAATCTTACTTTAGAGAAGCAAGAGCGATTATCATTAATAAACATGACAAAAAACAGTGGACCCAGGATACTACCTTGTGGAACACCGGAGGAAGTAACGAATGGACGAGACCTAACACCATCAACTACAACCATGCAACGACGATTAAATAAGTAGCATTCAATCCAACTCAAAAATACTGAGTGAAAGCCCAAACAGGCTAACTTTTTTATCAAAATAACATGGGAGACCCGATCGAATGCCTTGGAAAAGTCAGTATACACAGCGTCGACCTGAAAATTGTTGCCAATAGTAATTTACAAACAGAAACACAGCTGATCGAAGAACTGCTGGTTATAATTTACGCAAATTGTGAGATTTAATTCAAGTATTGCAGCCGGAAAACAAAGCATGGATATGTGTTAATGAAAATAACGAGGGCGATCATCTGGATGAATTGGTGACTCTCACGGAACAAGATGGACAAGCTTTACGGACATCCACCAGCTTTGACACAACATTGCCAAAATTGCGCCAAATAATTCATCAGCTGTTCGCAAATTGTGATAGTTTTTGATGGATTTCATTTCGCGTACTTTTTTACATATTTTTCTCTATGAGAGGAAACAGCTGATAGTTGAGAGGATTTTGACTGTTTGTTTCTGTTGGAAAAATACGCGACAAAACTATTGTCAACGTATTGGTTACAATTTGCGTTTTCCATCTCCTTTTGCCAACTACTACACCAGTGAAATGAAAAAATAAAATCAGCTGATGAGATGACCCACCATGTAATTGAGCCATATCACTGTTCAAGTTTACGTCAGGTTGAAATATTTCCCAAAACTGTTTCATGACAATGCTAAAATTGAAATAAGAGCAATCTAGATAACAAAATTTATGCACCAGCTTTTTTTATCAGAGCAAACAAGAAATTATCAGTTGTCAAAAAGAAAATTGTAATTTATGCATTCAAAACTCATATAAAACGAATTCACATAGAACATTTTAAAAGTAAATAAATTTTACTTAGGGACTTTTTTCGGGATTTAGCTCATATTTTAGGCAAATCTTACTTTGCAATTAGCCAAAAATCGGTTATTTTGTGATTCCTCAAACAATTTTAATGAGATGTTTGTTCTGAGTTAAATCAACTTGCTTTGTTTTTGGCAGCTGCTTTACGCAGACGTGCTTGCTAAACAGACCTAATGCTTCAGAGCTAAGCTTTTTTTGGTAAATATGAAAATTCGAAAAATAATATATGTATGCGATATACATACTTAATATAAAATTCCTTTTATGCAATATAACGAAAAAGACATTACACAAGTTTTAAACACGAATATCTCAAAAAAGGGCCCTTTTTTCCCTCAATCTCAATTAGACATTTTTTGTGCAAATGTCTTTTTAATAATCTTCATAAACCTGGCTTATTTTTAATGAATTGAATTTAACATTTTTTTTGCTTTAATTGATTTGACATTTTTTACTTTTTTTTGTTTTTCAACAAGTAATGTTTGTTTTGTGTTTTGCTTTGAATGTGTTTCGCTGGCTTCAATAAACTTTGATCTTGCGCAATATTTTAATTTATTTTGAATCTTCCCTTTCATTAAGGAATCATACAAATCCGCATATAGATAATCAAATTATTTAATGCCCATTATCCTAAAAGTTGTATTTCACACGTCATAAAAATACACGTTCCCACACTCATAAATATTGGCTAACTTTACACAAAATTAATATTAAATAAACAAAACTGTGCGACAGTTGAAAAAGACAAGAATGTGCGGTCTTTATAAAAATGAAAGAGCTCTTTAACGTTGGTCAATCGGTATCAATATATACTACTCGGTAGTTTCAGCGATGTTTTCAGGAACCGAGTATTTCAGCACTAGTGTCATATCGAGTTAGATGAGATCAATTCTAAATGTGCTGTGCCGGGTTCTGTGGGTTAAACTCCAATCTTCTACTTTGAAGGCAAAACCTAAGTATAGAAAGGGAAGCACCCGTAATTGTACGAAACAATTCGGCTTGGAAAACTTTATCAAACTCTAGATCTCTGATTATTGCAGTTTAAGTAAAGTAACTTAAGAAAAATTAAAAAAATTAAATAAAATTTTCACTATGAACTTCTAGAATTTCTGTAAGTATGCGGTTTTATAGGTCACAGAATTTTTGCATAATAAAGTGTTAATCTAAATCCGTAAAAAAATTGCCGAATTGAGCATTTTCTTCCATAAAAATTTTGATCATCATTTATTAACTTTTCAATGCAAACCCTGCAATTTTTCCTCCAAAAATATGAGTCTCAGGTCTAAATATAATAAGAATCAGGTAAAAACAGTTGCAATAAATATTGAAAGTGCTATAACTTCTTTGTTTATTATTTTAGTAATATGGTTTCAAAGCAACATTTTCTTGAATTTTTAAGTACATTCGTATGATAAGGAAAAAAACATACATTAGGGGGGTAAAATTTTGTTTGCTGACCTAATCATGTGAAAACGACTTCATAGCTTAAAAGGACATTAAACGTAAATGTGAAGCTTCTCAAGGCCAAAATAATGACATATCAATTTTAAAAATCGGACGTTAAATAACCAAGTTACAACGAAAAAACCTTTTTGGCTGTATTTTGAAGGATCAAAAAAAAATTAAAAAAAAAAATTTCCGAAACCCTCAACATAATCTTCAAATTAAGGGGCGGACATTAGCAACTTTTTTTCGACCCAGTCTAATGTACATATATACATATGTATAAAATAAAAATCATATAAATTCTTAGACTTAATACATACAGAATATGTAGAAATGTACATAAGTATGATTATCGATAGCTCAAGAAAACAATATTTTTAACAGGCTGATACTGCATTAAAAGCAATTATTCATTTAACACGATTTCTTGATCTTCAATTCGGGTAGTTCATATGTTTAACACAAGGCCTCGCCTTGCCGCCCGAGCTCTAGTAGCACACAGGGCGTCATTAGAGCGCACATTTCTGCTGGAACAAATTGCTGCTTTTTTAGGATGCCTAGTCGATACTCCGTTCGAACTATTTGGTGTCGACAATGAAGCTGGTGATATCTTCTGCAGAGCATTTAGCTACTTCCTTAAATTTTGGCAGTATATAACTGCCCATAAACCTAGTGTGTGCTAGAGCTGGGCATTCACACAGGTATTGCGCGACTGTTTCCTACTCGCCGCAGCTCCCGCAAGTGCTTTTAAAAGGGATTCCCATTCTCTCGGCATGCAGGCCAAGCGGCTGTGTCCGGTTATTGTGGCAGCGATCATAAAGATTTCTTTCCTTGACCTATTAAATAGGTCCTCTCTTTTCCTACTGTCGTAATTCGACCAGGTTTGCTTGCTTATCTTGCAGGTGTCCAATAATACCAGTTGAATACTGCTAACGCATTTTTGCCACTCTTTTTGTTGGGCATATGTAGTTTAAGTCAGTTTAGGTATGTAGACAACATTTTCCACTGGAATGTGACGTAAACTCTGTAAGATCCATACTAGCGTACGATCCATACAATATCAAGAAACTGAACACGATACAACAGCCTGATCAGGAGTATTGCCACAGTGGTATCCTGAGCAAGCTTCCATGTTAGCACAAAATATCAGCCACTGCTCGCTTTTCTTGAAGTTTGACGGAAATTTTAGGGTACTTTTCGCCGCGGTTAGAGACTGGTGAAGCGAGAAGGTTTGTTAAGAGTGGGTAATCTCTTTATACGGACGGGTCCCCGGTTCTAGACTCTTAGGTCGTCAGCTTGTGCTCGATGATGGTAGAGTGAGCAGAAAATTCTGCAACCATTACAGTTGTCTAGGTTTCCTGCTCAAAAATATATTACTAATAACGAAAAAGCGGATGACCTAGCAAAGAAAGGGACAGAAGTAGATAACACTGAAGTATTCACAGTATGTTGCCCACTCACAGCAATTAAAAGAGACATACACAACAAATAGAAGACGATTGCTATACGGAATCGGAACTTTTCGGACTGTTGTACGATTGCAATACAAACACGGCCCGAATGTAACTTCCTGGAACAAAGCAACTTCGAAAGAAGGCGTTATATCCAATCGAATTATGGATGTAATATGTATAAAGCACCAAATTGAGTGAAGCCCGAAAAAATAATTCTATCGAAGGGTGGCACAACGCCATTCGAAGTGCGTTTGGACACACTAACATATTTAATTTCATAAATAAAATAAAAAAGTAAGGAAAGCTAAGTTCGGGTGTAACCGAACATTACATACTCAGCTGAGAGCTATGGATACAAAATAAGGGAAAATCACCATGTAGGAAAATGAACCTAGGGTAACCCTGGAATGGGTTTGTATGACATGTGTATCAAATGGAAGGTATTAAAGAGTATTTTAAGAGGGAGTGGGCCATAGTTCTATAAGTGGATGCCATTTAGGGATATCGATATAAAGGTGCACCAGGGCTGACTCTAGAATTTGTTTGTACGATATGGGTATCAAATGAAAGGTGTTAATGAGTATTTTAAAAGGAAGTAGGCCTTAGTTCTATAGGTGGACGCCTTTTCGAGATATCGCCATAAAGGAGGACCCGGGGTGACTCTAGAATTTGTTTGTACAATATGGGTATCAAATGAAAGGTGTTAATTAATATTTTAAAAGGGCGTGGGCCTTAGTTCTATAGGTGAACGCCTTTTCGAGATATCGACATAAAGGTAGACCAGGGGTGATTTTAGAATTTGTTTGTACGATATGGGTATCAAATGAAAGGTGTTAATGAGTATTTTAAAAGGGAGTGGGCCTTAGTTCTATAGGTGGAAGCCTTTTCGAGATATCGCCATAAAGGTGGACCAGGGGTGACTCTAGAATGCGTTTGTACAATATGGGTATCAAACGAAAGGTGTTAATGAGTATTTTAAAAGGGAATGGGCCTTAGCTCTATAGGTGGACGCCTTTTCGAGATATCGCCATAAACGTGGACCAGGGGTGAGTCTATAATGTGTTTGTAAGATATGGGTATCAAATTAAATGTATTAATAAAGTTTTTAAAGGGAGTGGTGGTAGTTGTATATGTGAAGGCGTTTTCGAGATATCGATCAAAATGTGGACCAGGGTGACCCAGAACATCATTTGTAAGGTACCGCTAATTTATTTATATATGCAATACCATGAACAGTATTCCTGCCAAGATTCCAAGGGCTTTTGAACTCGCCCTGCAGAACTTTTTATACTCAGTTGAGCAGAAAAAAAATTTGATTAAGCCATGTCCGTCCGTCCGTCCGTTAACACGATAACTTGAGTAAATTTTGAGGTATCATGATCAAATTTGGTATGTTGGTTCCTGAGCACTCATCTCAGATCGCTATTTAAAATGAACGATATCGGACTATAACCACGCCCACTTTTTGGAAATCGAAAATTTCGAAAAACCGAAAAAGTGCGATAATTCATTACAAAAGACAGCTAAAGCGACGAAACTTGGTAGGTGAGTTGAACTTATGACGCGGAATAGAAAATTAGAAAAATTTTGGACAATGGGCGTGGCACCGCCCACTTTTAAAAGAAGGTAATTTAAAAATTTTGCAAGCTGTAATTTGGCAGTCGTTGAAGATATCATGATGAAATTTGGCAGGAACGTTACTCCTATTACTATATGTAGGCTTAATAAAAATTAGCAAAATCGGAGAAGGACCACGCCCAATTTAAAAAAAAAAAATTTTTTAAAGTAAAATTTTAACAAAAAATTTAATATCTTTACAGTATATAAGTAAATTATGTCAAAATTCAACTCCAGCAATAATATGGTGCAACAAAATACAAAAATAAAAGAAAATTTCAAAATGGGCGTGGCTCCGCCCTTTTTCATTTAATTTGTCTAGGATACTTTTAACGCCATAAGTCGAACAAAAATTAACCAATCCTTTTGAAATTTGGTAGGGACATAGATTTTATGACAATAACTGTTTTCTGTGAAAATGGGCGAAATCGGTTGATGCCACGCCCAGTTGTTATACACAGCCGTCCGTCTGTCCTTCCGCATGGCCGTTAACACGATAACTTGAGCAAAAATCGACATATCTTTAATGAACTTAGTTCACGTGCTTACTTGAACTCACTTTATCTTGGTATGAAAAATGAACGAAATCAGACTATGACCACGCCCACTTTTTCGATATCGAAAAATGAAAAAATGCCATAATTCTATACCAAATACGAAAAAGGGATGAAACATGGTAAGGTAATTGGATTGTTTTATTGACGCGAAATATAACTTTAGAAAAAACTTTATAAAATTGTTGTGACACCTACCATATTAAGTAGAAGAAAATGAAAAAGTTCTGCAGGGCGAAATAAAAAACCCTTAAAATCTTGGCAGGTATTACATATATAAATAAATTAGCGGTATCCAACATATAATGTTCTGGGTCACCCTGGTCCACATTTTGGTCGATATCTGGAAAACGCCTTCACACCACTCCCTTTAAAAATTCTCATTAATACCTTTAATTTGATACCCATATCGTACAAACTCATTCTAGAGTCACCCCTGGTCCACATTTATGGCGATATTTAGAAAGTCCACCTATAGAACTAAGCCCCACTCCCTTTTAAAATGCTCATTAACCCCTTTCATTTGATACCCATATCGTGCAAACAAATTATAAGGTCACCCCTGCTCCACCTTTATGGCGATGTCTCGAAACGGCGTCCACCAATGGAACTAAGGATTACTCCCTTTTAAAATACTCATTAACACCTTTCTTTTGATACCCATATTGTACACACAAATTCTAGGGTCACCCCTGGTCCACCTTTATGGCGATATCTCGAAACGGCGTCCACCTATGGAACTAAGGATTACTCCATTTTAAAATACTCATTAACACCTTTCTTTTGATACCCATATTGTACAAACAAATTCTAGGGCACCCCTGGTCCAGCTTTATGGCGATATCTCGAAAATGCGACCACCTATACAACAACCACCACTCCCTGTGAAAACCCTCATTAATACCTTTAATTTGATACCCATATCGTACAAACATATTCTAGAGTCACCCTTGGTCCACCTTTATGGCGATATTTCGAAACGGCGTCCACCTATAGAACTAAGGTCCACTCCCTTTTAAAATACTCATTAACACCTTTCTTTTGATACCCATATTGTACAAAGAAATTATAGGGTCACCCCTGGTCCAGCTTTATGGCGATGTCTCGAAAATGCGACCACCTATACAACAACCACCACTCCCTGTGAAAACCCTCATTAATACCTTTAATTTGATACCCATATCGTACAAACATATTCTAGAGTCACCCTTGGTCCACCTTTATGGCGATATTTCGAAACGGCGTCCACCTATAGAACTAAGGCCCACTCCCTTTTAAAATACGCATTAACACCTTTCGTTTGATGCCCATATTGTACAAACAAATTCTAGGGTCACCCCTGGTCCACCTTTATGGCGATATCTCGAAACAGCGTCCACCTATGGAACTAAGGATTACTCCATTTTAAAATACTCATTAACACCTTTCTTTTGATACCCATATTGTATAAACAAATTCTAGGGCACCCCTGGTCCACCTTTATGGCGCTATCTCGAAACGGCGTCCACCTATGGAACTAAGGATTAAATAAAAAAAAAAAGGATTACTCCCTTTTAAAATACTCATTAACACCATTCATTTGATACCCTTATTGTACAAACGCATTCTAGAGTCACCCCTGGTCCACCTTTATGGCGATATCTCGAAAAGGCGACCACCTATACAACAACCACCACTCCCTTTTAAAACCCTCATTAATACCTTTAATTTGATACCCATATCGTACAAACACATTCTAGAGTCACCCCTGGTCCACCTTTATGGCGATATTTCGAAACGGCAACCACCTATAGAACTAAGGCCCACTCCCTTTTAAAATACTCATTAACGCCATTCCTTTGATCCCCATATTGTACAAACAAATTCTAGGGTCACCCCTGGTCCACCTTTGTGGCGATATCTTGAAACGGCATCCACCTATGGAACTAAGGATTACTCCCTTTTAAAATACTCATTAACACCTTTCATTTGATACTCATATCGTACAAACGCATTCTAGAGTCAACCCTGATCCACCTTTATGGCTATATACCTAAATGGCGTCCACCTATAGAACTATGGCCCAATCCCTCATAAAATACTCTTTAATGCCTTTCATTTGATACACATTCCAGGGTTTCCCTCGGTTCATTTTCCTACATGGTTATTTTTCCTTATGTTGTCACCATAGCTCTCAACTGAGTATGTAATGTTCGGTTACACCCGAACTTAACCTTCGTTACTTGTTCATTTTCTTCTACTTAATATGGTAGGTGTCACACCCATTTTACACGTTTTTTTCTTAAGTTATATTTTTCGTCAATAAACCAATCCAATTACCATGTTTCATCCCTTTTTTAGCGTGGTCCTAGTTCGATTTCGGCTATTTTTCATACCAATACAAAGTGAGTTCAGATAAGTACGTGAACTGAGTTTAGTAAAGATGTATCGATTTTTGCTCAAGTTATCGTGTTAACGGCCGAGCGGAAGGACAGACGGTCTACTGTGTATAAAAACTGGGCGTGGTTTCAACCGATTCCGCCCTTTTTCACAGAAAGCAGTTATCGTCCTAGAATCTAAGTCCCTACCAAATTTCATAAGGATTGGTAAATTTTTGTTCGACTTATGGCACTAAAAGTATTCTAGACCAATTAAATGAAAAAGGGCGGAGCCACGCCCTTTTGAAATTTTATTTTATTTTTGTATTTTGGTGCACCGTATTATTACTGGAGTTGAATGTTGACATAATTTCCTTATATACTGTAAAGATATTAAATCTTTTGTTAAAATTTGACTTAAAAACATTTTTTTTTTTTAAAGTGGACGTGGTCGTTCTCCGATTTCGCTAATTTTTATTAAGCATACATATAGTAATAGGAGTAACGTTGCTGCCAAATTTGATCATGATACCTTCAACGACTGCGAAATTACAGCTTGCAAAACTTTTAAATTACCTTCTTTTAAAAGTGGGCGGTGTCACGCCCATTGTCCAAAATTATTCTATTCTGCGCCATAAGTTCAACTCACCTACCAAGTTTCATCGCTTTATCCGTAGTTGGTAATGAATTATCGCACTTTTTCGGTTTTTAGAAATTTTCCATATCGAAAAAGTGGGCGTGGTTATAGTCCGGTATCGTTCATTTTAAATAGCGATCTGAGATGAGTGCCCAGGAACCTACATACCAAATTTCATCAAGATACCTCAAAATGTACTCAAGTTATCGCGTTAACGGACGGACGGACATGGCTCAATCAAATTTTTTTTCGATACTGATGATTTTGATATATGGAAGTCTATATCTATCTCGATTCCTTTATACCTGTACAACCAACCATTATCCAATTAAAGTTAATATATAGTCTGTGAGCTCTGCTCAACAGAGTATAAAAACGAACAGGCTATAACAGAAATAAAATTGCAGCATTTTTCAGCTTGAAGCGAGCCATATGGAAAACGCACGAGAAAATATAAAGACCTCGGGCGCGTTTGTTTAATATTGTAAATTCATTTCCTGTTGTTGTTATAGTATTAACGATAAAGACACTACCCGAAGGCTTTTGGGAGTGTTATCGATATTGATGGTCCTTTACCGGATATAGCTATGTACGTTCCGGTCACAAATCACCATTAAGGTACTAGCCCAACCATATCGGGAACGATTAATATACCGCATTAAACTTTCTAGGCCGTCCCGCCCTCCCAACCCCTGGTTCCATGAGGAACTTGGGTTCGCCAGAGCCTCGTTTTCTTATTGTGTATCATTCATATTTGTAACAGCATTCCCCTCGCGTAGGTAAGGTTGATAATTGGGTTGCGGAAGCTTTGGCCTATAAATCTGTGTATTGCTCTTATCAACCGATTGAATCCCTGTAAATTTATTTGAAAAAAATAAACACGGAAACAGTTTAATTAATTACATGCTTGCCATTTCACACAATTTAAATTTTAGATTGTTATACTTTTTCTTTATATGTACAAAATACCTTCCAAATAAATAAACGAGAGAAATTTAATGTTTTTCTGTCGTCTGATTACTTTCTGAATTTTTACTTCTGAATTTTGCTTTCTGAAATTTGACTTATGAATTTTGACTACTGAAATTTGACTTCTGAAATTTGACTTCTAAAATTTGACTTCTGAAATTTGACTTCTGAGATTTGACTTCTGAATTTTAACCTCTGAATTTTTTCTTTCTGACAAAAGGGTTTTGACTAATGTTTTCTGAAAAAATGTGTTTCTGAATTTTTGTGTTCCGAATTTATGGGGGGCACCCTTTATTTTGAAATTGCTTTCCTTTTTATACAAAATATTCTTATTCTACAGATACTTACTTACACTAATGCTTACAAACTAATTGTAAATATTTCCTGTATGCAAAGTCAGCATATTAGAATGATCTTGTTAAAATATGAGTAAATTCAGCTATTATATGAGAGTAAATATATACATATATGTATACATATGTATGTATGCATGCATAAGAGAAACCAATTAGATGCTATACAAAATGAACTTGCATATTGGAATGACAGTAAAAATGCAGTCAGTCGAATTGAGCTCCCGGCGTGAATACACTCATATTTCAATACGATTATAATTACTCCTACAAATTGTTAACGCGGTATATATACATAAAAGAAGTAGTGAACTGAAATAAAATAAAATAAAGTTTGTGATTAAACGCATATGATATCAAAGTACACGGTTTGATTTTTATTGTCGAAAACTATCCTTAGCCTCTTAACATGGTAGCAGAGCAAGGTTAGTAAGGTTATGGGAACACGGGACAGCGAAAAAAATTGTAAGTTTGACATAAAAGAAGAACAAACAAATAGCGCAGTTTTAGGAGAAGGATTGGTGGAAGAAAATATTGGAAAAGTTGAACAAACAAATAGCGCAATCACAGAAACTAAAAGGAGGTCCGAAGAAAAATTAGTGCAAGAGAATTTTGGCGAAATTGAAAAAGTAGACATGGCCGATGACTTTAAAATGACATTGCCAATTTTTGATGGTCACGAATACAGTACGTGGAAGAAGAGGATTACAGTTTTCTTGAAAATGAAAAAGTGTGAAAAGGTTATTCAGCGAGAGAGGGAGTCGACGGAAACTGAAGCTACCTGGAATGATGCGGATTTAAAAGCAATGAATTACATATACAGTGCGCTGTCAAATAGGCAAATGGAATTTGTAGACGAAGAGTCAACGAGTTATGGGATTATAAAGAAATTGGACCAACTGTATTTGCGTGAATCAACTGCGCTACAGATCTGTGTGAGGAACAAATTGGAAAGAATGAAACTGAAAGATTATACGGATATAAGCGAATTCTACAGTGACTTTGAAAAATTAATCATTGAATTGAAGAACGCCGGTGCTGCAGTAACAGAAAAAGAAAAATTGAACTATATGTTGAGGACGCTTCCGAATAGTTTAAGCCACATTGGTGACTTAATTGATGTATTGCCAGAAAATCAAAAAACTGTGGACTATTTAATTAATAAGATTCAAATGTACGAAGAAAGAGAAAAAGATGAAAAGGGAGAGTCGAGAAATAAAAGTGGAAATAGTAACGTTTTTAAAAGCGAATGGAAGAAAGACAAAAATTGCTACAGATGTGGTAAATCTGGGCATTTTCAGTACGATTGCACAAGCCAGATGAGTACTGGAAATGCACGATACTACCAACAACAAGAGGGCAGCGGCCATAGAAGAAGCAGCGGTACCTACAGAAGCCGTGGTAGAGGTCAACGGGGACGAGGCGGTCAGCAGCGTCAAGATCGTCAAAGCGTAAGCCAAAATACTATGACGTTTATGACCGAGGTAGAAAATAAAGTAGCCAACAACGTCAAGGTAAATATGTATGAGAATTCAATAGAATGGGTCTTAGACAGTGGATGCTCTGATCATATTATTAATGATGACAAATATTTCGTAAAGGTGAAGAAGTTAGAAAATCCGATAAAGGTAAAAGTAGGAGATGGCCGTACATTGGAAGCTACGTGTGTAGGTGATATAAAAGCTAAATTTGTAACAAAATTTAACGAAACTGAAATTGAGTTAAAAGATGTATTGTTTGTTAATGAAATGGATAAAAATTTATTGAGTTTTGGGAAAATCGCGAGTAAAGTTAAAATCATTTCAATGGGCAATACAGCAAAACTTTACAGCAGAGAAAATATATTGATAGCTATTGCTAATAAGAAAAATAACTTATATAAAATAACAACTGTTTTAGAAACAAAGCAGAATTATGTAACCGAAAATGCGAATATTTCTATGACCATGAAAGAAAGGTATCATAGAATTTTAGGACATGTGAATTTCAAGTATTTAAATATTTTGAGTCAAAAAAACTTAATCGATGGTTTGCCAAGAAATTTGGAAAGCGAATATTTGAAGTGTGGTACATGTGTTCAAAATAAAATGACAAATACGAGCTTTGATAATAACAGGCGCAGGGCTAAGAACGTAGGAGAAATTATTCACGCAGATGTAAACGGACCACATCAGACAGTAGGGTATCAGGGTGAGAGATATTTTCTGATTCTAATTGATGATTATAGTAAAGCCGGTAAAATTTATACGATGAAAGGAAAAAATGAGGTTTATGATTGTATTGTTACATACGTGAATCAACTAGAAAATTTAACAGGAAAAAAGATAAAAAAACTTAGGTGCGATAATGGTAGAGAGTTTTTAAATAAAGATGTATGCAACTTCGCCAAAGAAAAGGGAATTTATATAGAACCTTGTCCTCCGTATGTTCACGAATTAAACGGAACTGCCGAGCGGTACAACAGGTCGGTAATGGAAACAGCGAGATGTTTATTAGCAGATGCTAAATTAAATATTAAATACTGGCCGGAAGTAGTTAAAACGGCTGTTTATTTGAAAAATAGGACGTTAGCAAATACAATTGAGGAAAAGACTCCGTATGAAATAATAATGAAAGAAAAGCCCGACATTAAAAATTTAAAATTGTATGGAAGTAAAGTGTTTGTTAGAGTTCCGGAGGTTAAGAGAAGAAGTAAATGGGATAGAAAAGCTGATCTAGGAGTGTTATTTGGATATGAAGCGGTAGGATATAGAGTTTTGATTAATAATAAAATAACGATTGCTACTCATGTAGATATTGTTGAAGAGAACGTAAACTTAGTTGGATTTAAAGAAACCGAAGAAATGATTGATAATACCGTAAGTGATAATGAGAATGAACTTAAGAAGGGCTACGAAGAATATGAAAATAACGATTTAGGAGAAAATGAGAATCCAAATAGTTCACCAACTACGAGTAGAGATGAAAATTTAACGATACCAAGAAGATCAGAGAGAAAGGTTAGTCCAGTAAATAGATACGGAAGTCCAATAACAAACTGTATTTACGTAAATTATGTAAACGTTGATAACCCGGAAACATATAACGAAGCGATAGAATGTAATGACAGTGAAGAATGGCGAGAAGCTATGAATAGAGAAATAGAATGTTTGAAAAAAAATGATACATGGCAATTAGTTAAAAAACCGGAAGATAAGAAAATACTAGACTTAAAATGGGTTTACACAAAAAAAGATGAAAATAAATTTAAAGCAAGAATTGTAGTAAAGGGTTTTCAACAAAGAGAAATTATAGAGGATATATATTCGCCGGTAGCCAGAACACAAACATTGAAAATCTTGCTTAATTATTGCGTACAAAATGGGTATGAGATTAATCAAATGGACGTCGAATCAGCGTTCCTAAACGGAAAAATTAAGTCTGAAGTATATGTAAGACAACCACAAGGTTTTAGCGATAATACTGGAAGAGTTTGTAAACTAGAAAAAGCTTTGTATGGATTACGCGAAAGCCCAAGAGCATGGTATGAATGCTTAGATGAGTACTTGAAAGGATTAGGATTCGAACGTAGTGGAATCGATTATTGCTTTTACTTTAAAAAAAATAACAATGAAAACATTTATTTGATAATTTTTGTAGATGACTTGCTCATTTGTGGAAAAAGCACGAAGTTAGTAGAAGCTGTTAAAAAAGGGTTATCTGCAAAATTTCGAATGAAAGACATGGGTCTGATAAAAACGTATTTAGGAATTAATATAAACTATGACACCGGAAAATGTATTATGACCCTTGATCAGGAAAAATATATTGAATCCTTAGCAAAGAAATTTGAAATTGAAAACGCAAAATTGTATACGACTCCAATGGAACAAAATTTAAAATGTGAGCCTGCAATATCAGCTTCTAATGATATCAAGTATAGAAATTTTATTGGAGCACTATTGTATGTAGGTTCAAGTACAAGGCCAGATATATGTTACTGTGTAAATTATTTAAGCAGGTTTCAAAATTGTTATGATCAGAGTCATTATAAGTACGCATTAAGAATATTGAAATATTTGTATTATACCAAACGGCTAAAATTGATGTTTGAGAAAAATGTAGATTCGGATATATTAGACTGTTGTGTTGACTCTGATTGGGCAGGAGATATTACTGACAGAAAATCCACGACAGGATATGTTATAAGAATGTATGGTAATACTGTATTTTGGAAATCAAAAAAACAAGATATTGTAACGAAATCTTCTACAGAAGCTGAGTATGTAGCTCTGTCAGTATGCGTAAGTGAGCTAAAATTAATTAAGGAATTACTGAAAGAGTTTGGAATTGAAATTAAACATCCCACTCGAATTTATGAGGATAATACTGGTGCGATTTGCATAAGTAAGTTTGGAAATTTAACGAAGAAGTCTAAGTATATAGAGACGCATTATCATTTCGTAAATGAAAACTATTCAAATGGAGAAATTGATGTAATTAAAATAGATTCTGAAAATAATCCAGCAGACATGTTTACAAAGTCATTAGGACGAATGAAATTTGAAAAATTTAGAGATATTTTAAAATTATGCTAATATGTAAAAATTACATTGTAAATGTAAGGAAGCTAAATTTAAGGTGGCGTGTTAAAATATGAGTAAATTCAGCTATTATATGAGAGTAAATATATACATATATGTATACATATGTATGTATGCATGCATAAGAGAAACCAATTAGATGCTATACAAAATGAACTTGCATATTGGAATGACAGTAAAAATGCAGTCAGTCGAATTGAGCTCCCGGCGTGAATACACTCATATTTCAATACGATTATAATTACTCCTACAAATTGTTAACGCGGTATATATACATAAAAGAAGTAGTGAACTGAAATAAAATAAAATAAAGTTTGTGATTAAACGCATATGATATCAAAGTACACGGTTTGATTTTTATTGTCGAAAACTATCCTTAGCCTCTTAACAGATCTGTTTATGCATATGAGTACATAAGTATGTATAATGAACAAAGTGTATCAGTCAGTGACTAATTGACCGATGTAAACAAATAACTGCATTATGAATATTTTGTTACATGTGTGGTACGCATGTGTGTAAATATGTAATGAACAATTGAATGCAGTGAAATTGGAAATATTTCTAAGGCACGTTACACCATCCGCCTTTGAAGAATGGTCATACACAATTTGGCGCCAGTTATGTATGAATGTGATTCTAGTGACATAATTAAATTTTAAGTGTGCCGTTTTGTATCCTTTTACATATGTGACCCATTAAAACTTGCTTGGGTTTACAGAATTTCAATTGCTATTCACATTAAATTATTGTGTAGTCGTAATTTATGACATAATGGTAGGTTAGGTTAGGTTAGGTTAAAGTGGCTGCCACCGCTGTCCGAGCGGAGACTCACGTAGGCCGTTGTGACCCGTTGTGCTACCACGCGGGGGGCCCCTATTTCCTGTTACGCTACTTTCGAAGAAGAAGAAAATTTAGGCCCCAGTGAGGCTAAACCAGCGCGTTTGCCTAATGAAACGCAATATGTCGTTTGGGTTTATAGATTCAAGCTCCGCAAGGCACCCAAAAGAGTGTCTGTGGAGGCATTGGTACCTGGTTTTTGACAGTGCGGGACAGTCGCACAGATATTGCTCAACGGTTTCTATAGAATTGGTCACCTGCAGGTTAGCAAGATAGAAGGCTACTTCCCATATAGCTATGAGTTCAGCCTGAAAAACACTGCAGTGATCAGGTACGCGAAAGCTCTCGCTTAGACTAAGATTCTCCGAGAATATTCTGCTGCCGACTCTGTTGTTTAGTTTAGAGCCATCTGTAAAAACGCAGATTTAGTGTGATCCCGGCTCCACGCCGTTTGCCCACTCATTCCTCTCTGGGATTCTTGTAGAAAATTTGTTGTCCCAGCAAGGGGACGATGTTGTATTGTCCAATTTCAAGAAGGTTTCGGGGACTTGCTTCAGGATCCGGGTGTGACCAAACCTGCAGTCCCTCCATGGTTCGATAGCGTTGAGCCTTGCCGCATTGCAGGAGGCACAGTATCAACCATATAGATCAGTTGGGAGAAGGAATAATATGGTTTCAAGAGCTTTGGTGGGAGTGGACGGAAGGGCACCGCTGGTGAGCATTGCCGCCATCCTCTGCACTCTCGTTCCTTTGCTCTTGTTAGATTCGATATCGAGTTCCGTCCACCATACGGTGACGGCGTAGAAGAGTATGGGTCTCACCACTGCCGTATAGATTCAATGGACTATGCGTGGCTGGAATCTCCACCTTTTTCCGATTGCCGACTTACAAGCGTAGAGAGCCGTTGTGGCTTTCCTGGATCGTTCCTCGACATTTCGCTTCCAGTCAAGCTTCCTGTCTAGAATAACTCCGAGATATTTCACCTCGGTAGAGAGTTGGATTTCCCTCCCGTTTAGGGACGGGAGGGTAAATTCCGGTATAATGCGTTTGCGGGTAAAAAGCACCATCTCAGTTTTTTCACTGCTGATGCTGAGTCCGCATTCCATAGACCAAGTGTTTGTTAGATTAAGAGCATTTTGCAAGAGTTCGCCAAGAACCCGCAAACATAATGGTTACTTGATGCAAAAATGATAAGATTATCGCAAATTTATCGACTTATATTAACGCTCAAAGAAAGCCAAAGTTGTTGATTTGCACAAAGAAAATTGAAATTATGTAAGAAACTTTGCTGAACTTGCGGGATTACGTATCACCAAGAAAATGGTTTTTTTTTTGCGATTTACAGTTTTATTTTACAGAGCATGGTGCACTTTACGTTAAATATAAATTGTATTTTGTCCACCACCAAATGGAATATGCAAAAGGTTAATTTAATCACCTTGCGTTCACGCGCGTTTTATTTTTGTTTGCAACAAATTTAACTGAGGATTGGTCGCGCACAAATTAAAACCAAGTCGGCTCAATTCCGTAAAAATTCACTTATACTGGTTTTATGTAAAAAAGTCTTGGGGTTTTTGCACATTTGCAAATTTTTAAAAGGTATAATAATTCAACTTGTACCAACTGCACATTTACAAATAATAAAAAAATTTATATGACCAAAAAGTGGTTGTTTTCTGACAGATAGCGATCCTGCCGTATCGCTACTACGTAGTTGTGGCGAATTCCATTTGGTGGATTTTCGTGGTGGAGGCTGCCACACGTCCATGAGGAGACCCAATAGGGAATTGAAGGGTAAATACAATTCATTGATTTTGCGGGTAATTCACTATAATACAATCCCATATAATAAATACAATACAAACTATGGGTTATAAATAAATTCATAGATATACGTATATACAAGGAGGAGAGGGGACGGGTGGCAGCCTACGCCGTGTAAACATCCTGGCCCGCCTAGGCGTACTAAGCGCCTAACGTATGTTGCAGCTCGGTCAACGCCCTAACTGCTTCTTTAATGAGGATTTTGCCCACTTTTGTACGTTGAGGTTCGCAGGCCGGTGGCGGTGCATCTTATAGTGCGATTGGGCACGGTCGGTACGCGTTGGTTGCGACGAACGCTGGATGTTCTTGCAGCGGGTGGTGGCTGGACGTTCCCACTGCTGCGATGGCGTGGCCTGTGGCGGAGCGATGAATGGGGCTGGCGCCCCGGATGTGATGCTGCATGCTGGGATTGGCGACGCTCCGCGTCCCGATGCAAGAGGGTGTGATGGCGCAGCCCACAAAGATGGCAGCGCTCTAAAGAGGTGCATCCACTAGTGGCATG
This sequence comes from Eurosta solidaginis, assembly GCF_040869045.1. Lineage (NCBI taxonomy): Eukaryota > Metazoa > Arthropoda > Insecta > Diptera > Tephritidae > Eurosta > Eurosta solidaginis. The sequence goes on from NW_027136899.1 coordinate 432,272, forward strand.
CGATAGGGCCAAGCAGTTCGTGCAGTAGTGGTGGGCCCGGGCGATGATGGCGCGTTGTGGCGGTTGCATGGCCGCAAAGAGTGGGCATGTTGACAACGCATGGGGTCGCATGCACAGACGGCAGCGTCGATAATCGGACACGGCGTCGTTGGTTCGTGATGGAGGCGGCGGCACTGTCACTTGGGACGCCAAGGAGCGACGCGGTGTAGGAACCGGGGCATGTTGACGATTCATCTGTTGAAAAAAGGAGTATATGGATGTGTGTTGTATATTGAGGAGAACATCAAGGTAGGGAATGCCTGTGGGAGCTACGGGATAATTCAGTTTGTTCTGAGATGGTATCGATAGTTAAGCTTAGGGGACTGTAGTTGGTTCGGTAGATGAGAGGGGACCATGCGGGGCTGAATCAAGTTCCGCTGGTGGCAGGAAACACAATTTTGTGATAGGCCTGGTGAGCACACCGTTTTGCGTGCGTACGTCGACTACTCGGATATGACCGTCCCTTCCTATATGGGTGTCTTCCACGCGTCCTAGGCGCCATTCGGTAGGGGGTAGGTTGTCTTCCTTAATGACGACTAGATCGCCAATTTTAGGGGAAGGTTGAGCGGTTTGCCATCGATACCGCTTATGTAACTCCATGAGATAGTCATTCTTCCAGCGTTTGCTGAATTGGTGATGTAAAACTTTCAACCGGTCCCAATGGTTGATCATAGAGAGGTGTTCATTGTTCGGCTCAGGGATGGCGAGGAGGGGTGCGCCTCGGAGAAAATGGCCAGGTGTGAGGGCGGTGAGATCCGCTGGGTCCTGAGAAAGCGGGGAGATAGGGCGAGAATTGAGAACGGCCTCGATGCGAATTAGTAGAGTCGAGAATTCTTCAAAGGTGAAGCTGTGTGTTCCGGCGACCTTTTTAAAATGGGTTTTAAAGCTTTTGACGACAGATTCCCATAATCCGTCCATGTGGGGTGCGCCGGGGGGTATAAATTTCCATTCGATGCCTTGTGGCGCGTACGTTTGGACAATATCTGTCGAGACTTCGTTGAGGAAGGCGACGAACTCTACTTCGGTAGCTCGCTTAGCACCAATGAATGTTGTGCCGTTGTCGCTCATCATTGGTTTCGGGTACCCTCGACGCCCTACAAACCGGGCGAAGGCAGCGAGAAAAGCCTTACTGGTGAGATCCGAACACAATTCCGGGTGGATCGCCTTGGTGGTGAAACAAACAAAAACGGCCACATAACCTTTTACGAGGGTTGGAGATCGGAGCATCGAAGCTTTGGTTTGAAACGGGCCGGCGAAGTCTACGACAGTAGCAGTGAAGGGGGGCGCGAAAGTGCATCGTTCGGGGGGTAAAGCTGCCATTATTTGGGACTGCGTTTGTCGCTTATGGATGGTGCAGACTTTACACTGGAAAATACATATTTTCAGCTGAGGTTTGAGTCGGGGGTATAGAATTCCTGCCTCATAGCTTGTTGCAGGAGGCGGAGGTCCGCATGGAGGAAGCTCTCGTGTAGAAACCTTATATAGAGGGAAGTAAATCTCGCTTTTTCGGAGAGAATGATGGGATGACACTCATTGTATGTCATGTCGGCGTTTACTAATCTTCCGTTGGCACGGAGAATCCCGTTTGTATCCAGGAAGGGATCAAGTGCCAGTAGGGGACTTCGCTTTTCGATTGGTTTTGAATTTTCGAGGGAGGCTCTTTCGGAAGCGAAGAATTTCGACTGAGTCAAGCTCAGCAAACGGATTTTCGCGCGCATGACGTCGGCGTAAGAGAGGGCGGGATCGTTAGGGGTACGATTGCCTCGTACAGCATTTCTAAGCCGAGTTACAAATTTCAACACGTACGCTGTTACGCGTAGGGCGCGGGGATACGAGGAGAACCGTTCCAAGAAGTCTTCTGACTCTTCCGCTGCATGCGGCGATTCGACTCGGCGAAGTTCGGGGGGTACAATATTTCTGGCCGTTGGTGTTGGCCAGTCCTCGGGGGGTCGGGAAAGCCACTCTGGGCCATTCCACCATAGCGATGAGTTAGCTAGCTCGAGTGGGGTGTATCCTCTGGTGCCCATATCTGCGGGATTAGCCTTGCTGCGTACATGACGCCAAGTGGCATTGCCGATGAGGTCGATGATCTGCGCAGTTCGATTGGAGACATAGGTTTTCCAGGAATGAGGTGGTTTCTCAAGCCAGGCTAGAAAGATTTCGGAGTCAGATCACATGGTTAACTTTCGCTGATTGAGGCCGAGATGGGATTGGACAACTGCGACCAACTTGGCTAATAAGACCGCGCCGCATAACTCTAGTCGTAGCAAACTTACGGTTTTTAGGGGGGCCACTTTCCCTTTAGAGACTAAAAGGTGAGAGAATACTTGAGTTCCTACGGTGGTTCTTACGTAAAGTGTCGCTCAACTGGTTTATCGGGGTGGTAGTTTATCCAGCGTGGTATTTGAATATCCGAGATCGTTGGGAGATTGTCGGCGAATTGCGCCCACTTGATGAGACGGAGGGGTTTCACTGGCTCATCCCAGTCAGTCCCGTCTAGCCATAGCTCTTGCATCAAGACTTTTGCTTGGATCATAATTGGCGTTAGCCACCCTGCGGGATCGAAAAGTTTCGCAATGGAGGAGAGGATTTGCCGCTTCGTGGCTGCAGTGGATTCCGGATTTTAGTCGACGGTATACGAGAAGGTATCCGTTAGGGCGTTCCACTGGATGCCCAGGGTCTTGGCGGTGCTAGTCTTTTCGAACTCGAGAAAGTTTGTTTCCAGCAGATCAGTTTTCGATATTTTTTGGAGGATGTTGGGATGGTTTGCCGTGATCTTTGTTAGGGTAAAGCCGGCTGAATTGAGAGCGTCTATAGTCTCTGTTAGGGATTGCTCGGCTGATTGGAGATCATGACTGCCAGATAAAATATCGTCAACAAACGTCTCGGATTTTAGTATAGGGCTGCGCGTGGATGGGAATCGGGTATGTCTTTCGCCAGCTCGTGTAGAGTGCGAATAGCCAGGAAAGGCGCGCAGTTAACCCCGAAGGTGACCGTTTTCAACTTGTAGTCTTTTATTGGACTGTGTTCGGGGGTTCGGAATATTATCCGTTGGTAGACTCGGTCATCGGGGTGCAAGAGAATTTGGCGGTACATTTTCTCGACGTCGCCATTAAACACATATTTATATGTTCGCCATTTCAGCAACATAAGTCGGAGATCGGGTTGGAGGGTTGGTCCGGTACATAAAACATTGTTGAGGGAGTGACCGGAACCCGACTTTTTGGAGGCGTTGAACACAACTCTGACTTTTGTTGTCTTTTTATCTGGCCTTACGACTGCATGGTGAGGGAGATAGAATGAGCAGTATTTACCCAGGGATTTTATTTCACTGGGACTGCATTTTTCCATGTGGCCTAGGGACAGATATTCCTCGAGTACCTGGTCGTATTGCTGCTTGAGATCGCCCTTTTTTTGCGAGAGTACGTTCCATGCCATGGAACTGTCGTAGGGCTGCAGTACGGGATTGACCTAGGTCGATATCGTTCGGGAATGTTGGTTTAAAGGGGAGCCGAACCATATATCGACCGTCATCCATGCGAGTGGTTGTGCTTTGATAAAAGTCTTCGCACATTTTATCTTCTGGGGATTCCACTCGCGTTCTGGGTATTTCTTCGATTTCCCAGAATTGCCTTAGCTGGACATTCGTCACTTCCCACGCTTGGGCGGAGTGTTATCCGACCTTTTCGGGGGTTTGGCCACTTATTATCCAGCCAAATATTGTGTTTTTAGCTAGCAGTGTGGGGGAGATCTTTTCGGTGCCATTTAGCATTATTTGTGGGATAAGATCACTGCCTAATACCAGATCAATTTGGGAGGGGTTCTGAGTGTTCTGGTCTGCTAGCTTGAGATGGGACCATTTACGCATTTGGTCGTTATTTAGCCGGAGTGTTGGGAGTTGCCTAGTGAGCCGAGGTAGCACTATTGCCTGGGCCTTTATTTTCACCTTGTGATCGTTTGAGACTAGGGTCAGTGAGCATAGCTTGTTGGAGGTTTGTACTACTCCGCCTCCCATTCCCGATATTTCAAATAGGGAGTGGGTATATGGGAGGCCTAGCTTCATTTAAGCTTTCGACGAGATGAAGCTACGTTCTGACCCTTGATCCACTAAGGCTCTGAGCCTGAAGCAGTCCCCTCGGTGTTCTATGGACACTATCGCTGTGAGGAGAATAATCTTGCTATCGTTTTCTGTATGCAAAGATTGGATGCGGGCAGCGTTTGAGGTGGTGGGAAGTTCCTCGTTGGGATCTGGGTTGGTAACGTCCTGAGTAGTTGCTACTTGGGCTGCCGCTCTTCGAGGGCCATTGGTTTGGTGTGATATTCCGGTATCGTGGAGGGTGGAGTTGTGGCGACCTTGGCAGTAGAGACACGTTCTTGTGCTTGTGCAATCTTTTACGAGGTGGGTTTGGGACAGGCAGTTTTCGCAGAGATTGCTTTCTCTCACGAATTTTTTCCGTTCAGGGATTGCCAGCTTTTTGTAATGCAAGCAGCTTTGTAGCGTGTGGGAGTTCTGCTTGCACTTTCTGCTGGCGTATACTTTTTGATGCTCGGCCACATGAGCATTTGTACGAGTTTGAGAGTAGTTGTTGTTCTGCGGGGGGTTGCGGTTTTGGTTAGGGGTTTGAGCCTGCCAGAACTGGGGATTGTTTTGACTTGAGGAAGGCTTTGAGAAATTGGTGGAGGGTGAATTGTATTGGGATTTGGCGGGCCGGCATTGATCCACCCTTTCCACTATCTCGTAGCGAGTAGTCAGAAACTGAACCATTTGGGACCAGTTCGGTAGGTCTCTTCTGGAGCTTAAAGATTGCTCCCAAAGCGCAACTGTATTTTCCGGCAGTTTCGAGGTTACCAGATATATTAATATGGGATCCCAACTGTCTGTCGAGACTTGTTGGCGTCATCATCGCCGGCTCGAAGGACCATTAGTTATTTGAGACTTACCCAGGTGTTTTGGATGCCCTTTTAGGAGAGATAGAGATGGTGGTGGTGTTGCAGCGTCCTTCCGATGTTGGAACTCTGAAGGAAAGTAATAACGACAATCCGGTACGAGCGAGTAATGACTGCTTCACATTATTCGGAATCCGGTATTGTATATTATTCGAAGTTGTAACTGGCTGTAATATGCTGATATCTGCCCGAAAGCTTGGTTCGCTGGTTGGCTGTATCTTAGCACGAGGATTATTGCTTATCCGAAGCTTCACCTGATTTTGTGCAACTGAGTAGCCGAGCTGAATTGCCTAAATACTTGCAGTTGATAGCAGCACTTTGTACAAAGGGATGCGATATGGCAAAGGACTTCAGCTGCGATATTTCACTTTCTGTTTATCGAAAGTTAGTTAATTCTAAGGAACTCAATCAGACTCTTGTAGTTTAAAGTAAAAGACTATTTTATGGCGTGTTTCCAGATGACTTTTCTTCTCACAAGCTTGTATTGCTTCCGCAATCTATAGTTCGCACTTTCTTTTCACAAGATGGAAAGAATAGGATTATCGCAGTTTTATAAAATTATATTACAATGCAGAAATGACAATAATAAGATTATCGCAAATTTATCGAATTATATTAACGCTCAAAGAAAGCCAAAGTTGTTGATTTGCACAAAGAAAATTGAAATTATCTAAGAAACTTTACTGAACTTGCGGGATTACGTATCACCAAGAAATGGGTTTTTTTTGCGATTTACAGTTTTATTTTACAGAGCATGGTGCACTTTACGTTAAATATAAATTGTATTTTGTCCACCACCAAATGGAATATGCAAAAGGTTAATTTAATCACCTTGCGTTCACGCGCGTTTTCTTTTTGTTTGCAACAAATTTAACTGAGGATTGGTCGCGCACAAATTAAAACCAAGTCGGTTCAATTCCGTAAAAATTCACTTATACTGGTTTTATGTAAAAAGGTCTTGGGGTTTTTGCACATTTGCAAATTTTTAAAAGGTATAATAATTCAACTTGTACCAACTGCACATTTACAAATAATAAAAAAATGTATATGACCAAAAAGTGGTTGTTTTCTGAGAGAGTTAAAGTTTCGTTAGAGAATACTTCCATTAATTCAACCTTATTTATAAATGAGCCAAGTGCTAACGGGTCTCCACTGTAGTTTTCTCGCATAATCGAGGCACACGTACTAATAAACGATTTTTTCTCCTCGATTGTGGCCATGGTTGTAACGTTAAGAATCGGAGTTTGAATAGAAAAACTAGAATTTGGAATTACAGGTTGATCAGCAAAACCTAAAAAGTCTGCACTCAGGGATAATTTATTATGTTCACTTGTTAAGGTATCAGTTGACGATGCACTTGAAGCTGAATCAGAATCTGAATTATTGGAATCTAAATCTTGTTCTGCGTTAGTGAAATCTAAATCTTGCTCTGATTTTTTAGAATTTAAATCTGGATTTGAATGTTTAGAAACCACCTTCCCGTTCCTTAGGTCCATACGTATTGAAACGGAAAGACGAAATATTAAAATTTTATTGAAGTAAGATATGTGGAATTTGTTTATGAAGATTGAATAGGAATTAAATTTAAAGGAAATTGAATTGGAATGCGAGAATTATCCGAGAGTGGATTATGCTTGATTTGAAAAGTTATGCAGAATTGAAAAACAAGTGGGATTTGAGAGAGTAAAACTGAAAGAATTATTTTTGAAGGAATTTTATGAAAATATTTTTTTTTAAAAGAAATTTGTGAAAATATATATTTTAAAAGAAAGCCAAAGTAGTATCAAACTATGTTTTTTCACGGACGCACCGTTTAAAGTCAAAATTGTATGATTTTATTTTTATAGATACGGGCGCACCGCGTCTTTTCAAACTTGTAATATAAATGTCCTCGGACGGACCGGGATAAAAAAAAAAATATGCCATATATATACACGGACGCACCGCTTTAAAGTCAAAATAATATCATTGGTTTTTCACGGAACCACCGTTTACGCAAAAAAAAATCTCTTTGGTTATTTACGGAACCACCGCTTTAAAAAAAAATTGTAATCATGTTATTTTTTAAAGTGCAACGCACCGCTTACGAAAAGTAAAAAAAAATTTTTTTTTTTTTGTATTTTTTTTGATGGAGCCCACTGTAGGGCAGAGTGGGACTAAAACTAGAAAACTTTTAAAAATTTATTTAATTTCAGCAAATGCTCTAATAGCCAAAAACCAGCATTTATTATGATTAAAAAAAGTTTCTGTTTTCGTCCGACTATGTCCCGCCTGACCTTTACGCATTTTGCACATATATATATCAAGAAAATGTATGTTTGTATTAAAAAATTTTTTTGTTTAATGTAATTGAATAAGTACGGTAATTTTTGAAAATTGGAAATATAACATGAAATCTATTATTATGTAGATATCGAAAATTCAGAAAAAGGTTAAAATGAAATAATTTTTTTCCTTTTTTTTTAATATGATAGAAAATGTGATGAATATTCAATGGAAATTGACAAAAATGTAAGTTTAATTGATTTTAATATAATGTATATAATGCAAAAATCATTTCATACAAACTGCTGCTGCGCTTCGTTACCGCTTGCTGTTATGTTGCTGTTTTGCTGCTGCTGCTGCGCTTGCTGTTCTGCTGCTGCTTTATGGTGTCACTTGCTTTAGGTGTCCGCTATTCGTTATTTTTTGGTGTACGGTGGTTTGCCGGTATGATGGCGTGGCTAGTGCCATTTTAAAAAAAAATTTTTGGTACAGTCTTCGAAAGTAATTATTTGAATTTTTTATGGTTTGCTGTTTTTTCCACAATTATATTATTTCTGCTGCCGTTTAGTTTCTTTTATTATTAGTTCAAAAATTTCTTATTATTTCCGTCTTTTAATTAGTTTTTGTATTATACGTGTCTGTATGTTTTTTACATGTCTTTTAAATAATAATTTTTCACTAGCCACTGCCGAAAAAAACTACCACCACTACCGTATTTGTTCTGATTTTGGAAATTTTTGTATATTCGACGATTTAATAATTTTTGTTGTAGATTTTTTTTTTTTGTTGAAAATGTTTAAAGTTTCTGTATATTTTACATGTTTTAATAGTTTTTTTTAATTCATTTTCGTTTGTGTATTTTTGTAAAAATTTTTAAATTTTGTAATTTTTTTTTGGTAGTTGTTTTAAATTTTGTATTTTTTCTAGTTTTTCTAAATTTGTATTTTTTTTTTTGTAGATTTTATAGTTTTTTAAAGAACATTTTTTTGTGTAGTTTTTAGTTTTTAATTTTATTTGATTTTATGGTTTTTTTGTAGACTTTAAATTTTTTCTCTTTTTTTTTGTAAATTAAATTTTAATTCTTCAGAAAATTTTTTATTTGTTTAATTAATTTTTAATTAATTTTTATACTCAGTTGAGCAGAGCTCACAGAGTATAATAACTTTGATCGCATAACGGTTGGTTGTACAGGTATAAAGGAACCGAGATAGATATAGACTTCCATATATCAAAATCATCAGTATCGAAACAAATTTGAATGAGCCATGTCCGTCCGTCCGTCCATCCGTCCGTTAACACGGGAACTTGAGTACATTTTGAGGTATCTTGATGAAATTTGGCAAGTAGGTTCCTGGGCACTCATCTCAGATCGCCGTTTAAAATGAACGATATCGGACTATAACCACGTCCACTTTTTGAAATCGAAAATTTCGAAAAACCGAAAAAGTGCGATAATTCATTACCAAACACGGATAAAGCGATGAAACATGGTAGGTGAGTTGAACGTATGACGCAGAAAAGAAAATTAGTAAAATTTTTGACAATGGGAGTGGCACCGCCCACTTTTAAAAGAAGGTAATTTAAAAGTTTTGCAAGCTGTGATTTGTCAGTCGTTGAAGATATCATGATGAAATTTGGCAGGGACGTTAATCCTATTAGTATATGTATGCTTAATAAAAAAGAGCAAAATAGGAGAACTACTACGCCCACTTAAAAAAAAAATTGTAAAGTCAAATTTTAACAAAAAATTCAATATCATTACTGTATATAAGTAAATTATGTCAACATTTACCTCCAGTAATGATATGGTGCAACAAAATACCAAAATAAAAGAAAATTACAAAATGGGCGTGGCTCCGCCCTTTTTCAATTTATTTGTCTAGGATACTTTTAGTGCCATAAGTCGAACAAAAATTTACCAATCCTTGTGATATTTGGTAGGGGCTTAGATTCTAGGACGATAACTGTTTTCTGTGAAAAAGGGCGAAATCGGTTGAAGTCACGCCCAGTTTTTATACACAGTCGGCCGCCTGTCCTTCCGCTCGGCCGTTAACACGATAACTTGAGAAAATCGATATATCTTTACTAAACTCAGTTCACGTACTTATCTGAACTCACTTTGTATTGGTATAAGAAATGGCCGAGATCCGACTATGACCACGCCAACTTTTTCGATATCGAAAATTACGAAAAATGAAAAACTTCCAGAATTCTATACCAAATACGAAAAAAGGGATGAAACATGGTAATTGGATTGGTTTATTGACACAAAATATAACTTTAGAAAAAACTTTGTAAAATGTGTGTGATACCTACCATATTAAGTAGAAGAAAATGAAAAAGTTCTGCAGGGCGAAGTCAAAAGCCCGTGGAAGCTTTGCAGGAATACTCTTTTTGGTATTACATATATAAATAAATTAGCCGTACCCGACTTATGACGTTCTGGGTCACCCTGGTCCACATTTTGGTCGATATCTCGAAAACGCCTTCACATATACAACTACCACCACTCCCTTTTAAAACCCTCATTAATACCTTTAATTTGATACCCATATCGTACAAACACATTATAGTCACCTTTATGGCGATATCTCGAAAAGGCGTCCACCTATAGAACTAAGGCCTACTCCCTTTTAAAATACTCATTCACACCTTTCATTTGATACCTATATCGTACAAACTCATTCTAGAGTCACCCCTGATCTACCTTTATGACGATATCTCTAAAAGGCTTCCACCTATAGAAATAACGCCCACTGAAAAGTGTTTAATTTTAAAAATGAAAGAAGCTAAGACGTTCGTAGTCAAAACATGAATCTTCTTTATTAAATAATTGCTTTCTCTTTTATAGTAATTTACTTAACCTATACATTCATAATAATCTTAATACTAATAAACTAAAAATATGTACATTGGTAATGGGGTATGCATATATGTAAGTTTGCATACAGTCTTTGTATACATGTAGAATTGTATGCATGACTCCATACATGTAGGTTTGTATACATTGTTATCAATGTCAGCAGATCAATTCAAGTACTTTGGTTAATGTTAGGCATACATGTAAGTTTGTATGCCTGTCTCACAACGTCTGGTGAATGCTATGCATATATGTAAGTTTGTATGTCTGTCTCGCAACCTAAGCAGATCAATGCGGGAATTTGGTTAGTTCCCATAATTGGTTGTATGTAAATAATAAGCAAAATTTATTAGCTGTGAACGGACACGGGTTTCATATTCGGTATTCCATTGATGTTAGTTAACCGTCTGGGTTAGTTCAATAATTTATGTTGTATAATATTGTAATATGATTGCTATTAAAATATATTTGGCATGGAGTTTCATGATGCGTAATGCCGCAAGTGTATTACATAGATGGGTATGACGCATAATGCTACACCACTCCCTTTTAAAATACACATTAACATCTTTCATTTGATACCCATATCGTACAAACAAATTCTAGAGTCACCCCTGGTCCACATTTATGGTGATATCTCGAAAAGGCGTCCACCTATAGAACTAAGGCCCACTCCCTTATGAAATACTCATTAACACCTTTCATTTGATACCCATATCGTACAAACAAATTCTAGAGTCACCCCTGGTCCACCTTTATGGCGATATCTGGAAAAGGCGTCCACCTACTGAACTAAGGCAAACGCCCTTTTGAAATACTCAATAACACCTTTCATTTTATACCCATATCGTACAAACAAATTCTATAGTCACCCCTGGTCCACCTTTATGATGATATCTCGAAAAGGCGTCCACCTATAGAACTAAGCCCACGCCCTTTTAAAATACTCATTAAGACCTTTCATTTGATACCCATATCGTACAAACAAATTCCAGAGTCAGCCCTAGTCCACCTTTATGGCGATATCCCTAAATGGCGTCCACCTATAGAACTGTGGCCCACTCCCTCTTAAAATACTCTTTAATACCTTCCATTTGATACACATGTCATACAAACACATTCCAGGGTTACCCTAGTAGTTTTCCTCTATTCTATTTAAATATCTTGAGATGTAGGCAATGGGTCGATCTTTCCCTGTTTCTCCTTGGGATAGCACCCCACCAATGGCATAGTTTGAAGCGTCGGTGGTAAGGTTGAATGGTTTTTCGAAATCTGGAAATGCGAGAATATCTGAGACAACGAGTAGTTTTTTAGGGTATCGAAGGTCTGAAGGGCCTCGGAATTCATTTTGATACGCACTCTTGTAGATTGGTTTGCCTTGACCTGCGAATTCTCACCGCGTGCGGGATCTGTCAAGGGTTTAGCAACCTTAGTGTAACCGCAAATGAACTTTCGTTAATATGACGTCATTTCCAAACAGATTTTTAGTTCATTAATCGTTTCTGGGGGTGAGAGGTTCTCTATAGCTTGGACCTTTGAAGGATCCGCCTTCATCCCGTGGGATGTGATTACATATCCCAGAAATTCTACTTCCGTTCTCATAAATTTAGTTTTTTCCAAATTCATTCTCAAATTAGCATCCGCAAGCCGTTTAAACACTACTTTAAATTTACTAAATGTTCGTCAGTACTTTTTCCAAAGACAATAATGTCGTCCATATACACGTAGCTTATCCTCCCTATATACTGTTTTTATTTCCACCCAATCGCTCTTGAAAACATTACACGATACCAGTGCTGCATCGGCACCGACACGAATTTTATGCCTAATATGTTGCAGGATGGCACGATACAGCGTCTTCTCCTTGAATGCGTCGTAGACCGATAGAATTCATTCAACGCTGTGAATCCATGAGATGTATTGAGAAGGGCTGCTTTCAAAACATGCAACTCCTTTACGCAGTCGGGAAATCTGCCAATATCTTTTAGTTCCTGTTCCGACAGTGGTGTTCGCACCGCTGCAAGTACCTCCTGTGGCTGCGTTCTTACGCTACCCTGTTATATTCTTCCCAATCGCTTATCGATTCTGGCAGGTTGTCCTTAGTTGTTCTACACCCTCGTTATTGCCTCCAATTTTGCCTAGACTAGAGTTCAGAGCAACACCGTTTCTCAAGCTGCCTAATCTGCTCGAGAATCGAGTCCCCCATTAAGTTCATTAACTTTCGTGGTTAAAGCGTGCATTTCGAATGTAAAAAAATGAGGTTTGATATGTAGTAAAAAATTTATGTTTTAATTTTAATTTGGCCCACGGTGGCTCTTTAAAAATTGTTTTTATTATTTTTTTTGTGTTACTTGCTAGCGTTCGCGATCACCTGATAGGATAGTCCTTATCGCACAGACGATTTGTTTGCTTTTTGTTTTAAAGTTGTCCTTACACTTTGACAGTTTCCTGCAAAGAAAAAAGGACTTTAGTTACTTTTAATAATTTGGAAAAAATTTAAACAACGTGACATCAGGATGGACAATGCGACAGCTGTTTCGATTATACCTTGTAAATCTTTTCAAAGCATTTTCTCCCGGGAGTGGGATTTGTTGTAAAGTTTTTCCCAATTGCCTTTTCGCATATTTTATTCTTTTACACACTTCAGACTTCGTATGTAATTATGTGTTAAAAATATGCTTGTTGGTAAGGCGGTTTCGAAGAAACAGATATTGTTGCTGTTTTTTGTTCTATTTATAGAACTACAACGAATTAACTAATGTTGTTTATTTGTATGAGTTAAGGGGGATTGCTTCAACTAAATGTTTTCGTACATTTGAAGCAATACGGGCAAACCCCGCTTAATTCATACAAATGGAGTTTAGTTACATTTGTGAAACTTTTACCGTGTTCTTATGGCAACGGCGACATGTACCAAGTTGGCGTTTCACAGTACATTAGTTTTTAATTAAATTTTTGGTCATGGAACGCTGTGTAATTCCTTTTTAGTCGTCGATATACAGATAGAAGGCCACCTACGCTCTGGACATATTGAAAATCTTTAGCGTGTTCTTATGGGTACGCTGAAAATATCGCAAGTAACGAGTGGCCGTTTCCAGTGTGTTCTGATGTGTACACTGGAAACTCAACAAAAGGATAAGCCGGCCCAAGTGTGTTCTTATGGGTACCCTTAGGATAACTTTTTCAAAAGGAGATTTTTGCCGGGAGCGGCAAGGTGCATACTGCATGCAAAATTTTTTGTGTGCATCACACGGTCGCAGAAGTCGTTAACCATTTTTCGGCCTTCGGTATGGTGAGGTCCGTCCTAGAAGTATAGGTATACGGTCTCACCCAGCCAATGTGATTATGCGTGCACTCGGAATAGCAATAGTGGATAATTCACTTATAAAAAAAACAAGTGAATAACAAAAAGTTGAGTGAAAAGTGATGCTACAACCAATAAACTACTAAGTCCTATCCAAAAAGCCCTCAGAGGGCTATAAAGGAATAATATCAAAAGAAGCGAGCCTCTGACCCAAAAGATCCTCTGGAGCGCGAATAAAATTTAACACGAAAAGTGAAACATTTGATAAGTGAATAAATACGTAGGATAATTTGCTTATCAAATGTTTCGCTTTTCGTGTTAAATTTTATTCGCGCACCAGAGGATCTTTGGGGTCACAGGCTCGCTTCTTTTGATATTATTCCTGTATAGCCCTCTGACGGCTTTTTGGATAGGACGTAGTAATTTATTGGTTGCAGCATCACTTTTCACTCAACTTTTTGTTATTCACTTGTTTTTTTTTATTCGTTTTATTTCGCAGAGTTAAGCTATTGTTATAACCGGAGGGTCCCCTCGAAAGTGAATCGCGGTTTCAATATTTTCGTTATTGGCTGTAAAAGCCTCAAATTATCTATGTTGAGGTCTTGCATCTCTTTTTTATTCCTTCATCGGCATGATTATTTTATTAAAAAAAATTTTCGTTTTTCCTTAGCACTCCACTATCACTATCACTTCTTGACACTAACCACTACGGACCTCACATTTAATGAGGTCCTTTTTGAAGGATCCACATGCCAATGGGTACCTGCTCGTGCGCCAGTTAAGGAGGCCACGGACTAGGGCTCCAAAAAATTTAAATTGGGGGCCGCCCCGATGTCCCATTATAAATTGCAAATAAGGAATGAAACTAATCGATTCGGTTCTTTAGTGTATTTACCATTTACTTCGATGATCAAAAACAAAATGAATTTTATTTTATACTAAAAGCTAACTCTAAGCTTCTAAATTAGTATAACTGATTTCTTATTTGCTGTCACTGCACTTCCCACGATTGGCCAAAATAATATTTTTTCGCTTGGGTGGAAAATCACACGATTTGATTTTTCTGCATAACTGATATCATATCGCTTAAGCTCCAGTTCACATGAATTGCCTACCTATAGAACTAAGGCCCACTCCCTTTTAAAATGCTCATTAACCCCTTTCGTTTGATACCCATATCGTACAAACAAATTCTAGGTCCCTGGTCCACCTTTATGGCGATATCTCGATACGGCGTCCACTTATGGAACTAAGGATCACTCCCTTTTAAAATACTCATTACCACCTTTCATTTGATACCCATATCGTACAAACCAATTCTAGAGTCACCCTGTGGTCCACCTTTATGCCGATATCTCGAAAAGGCGACCACCTATACAACTACCACCACTCCCTTTTAAAACCCTGATTAATACCTTTAATTTGATACCCATATCGTACGAACAAATTCTAGAGTCACCCCTGGTCCACCTTTATGGCGATATCTCGAAAAGGCGTTCACATATAGAACTAAGGCCCACTCCCTTTTAAATGCTCGTTAACCCCTTTCATTTGATACCCATATCGTACAAGCAAATTCTAGGTTCACCCCTCGTCCACCTTTATGCCGATATCTCGAAAAGGCGACCACCTATAGAACTAAGTCCCACGCCCTTTTGAAATAGTAATTAACACCTTTTGTTTGATACCCATATTGTACAAACGCATTCTAGAGTCACCCCTGGCCCACCTTTATGGCGATATCTCGAAAAGGCGACCACATATACAACTACCACCACTCCCTTTTAAAACCCTCATTAATATCTTTAATTTGATACCCACTTCGTACAAACACATTCTAGAGTCACCCCTGGTCCCCCTTTATGGCGATATCTCCAAAAGGCGTCCACCTGTAGAACTAAGCCCCACGCTCTTTTAAAATAATAATTAACACCTTTCCTTTGATAGCCATATTATACAAACACATTCTAGAGTCACCCCTGGTCCACCTTTATGGCGATATCTCGAAAAGGCGTCAACATATAGAACTAGGCCCACGCCCTTTTGAAATACTCATTAACACCTTTCGTTTGATACCCATATTGTACCAACGCATTCTAGAGTCACCCCTGGCCCACCTTTATGGCGATATGTCGAAACGGCATCCACCTATAGAACTAAGCCCACGCCCTTTTGAAATACTCATTAACACCTTTCGTTTGATACCCATATTGTACAAACGCATTCTAGAGTCACCCCTGGCCCACCTTTATGGCGATATCTCGAAACGGCGTCCACCTATGGAACTAAGGATCACTCCCTTTTAAAATACTCATTAACACCTTTCATTTGATACCCATATCGTACAAACAAATTCTAGAGTCACCCCTGGTCCACCTTTATGCCGATATCTCGAAAAGGCGACCACCTATACAACTACCACGACTCCCTTTTAAAACCCTCATTAATACCTTTAATTTGATACCCATATCGTACAAACACATTCTAGAGTCACCCCTGGTCCACCTTTATGGCGATATCTCGAAAAGGCGTCCACCTATAGAAGTAAGGCCCACTACCTTTTAAAATACTCATTAACACCTTTCGTTTGATACCCATATCGTAAAAACAAATTCTAGAGTCACCCCTGGTCCACCTTTATGCCGATATCTCGAAAAGGCGACCACCTATACAACTACCACGACTCCCTTTTAAAACCCTCATTAACACCTTTCCTTTGATAGTCATATTATACAAACACATTCTAGAGTCACCCCTGGTCCACCTTTATGGCGATATCTCGAAAAGGCGTCCACCTATAGAACTAAGCCCCACGCCCTTTTAAAACCCTCATTAATTAATACCTTTAATTTGATACCCATATCGTATAAACACATTCTAGAATCACCCCTGGTCCACCTTTATGGCGATATTTCGAAAAGGCGTCCACCTATAGAAGTAAGGCCCACTACCTTTTAAAATACTCATTAACACCTTTCGTTTGATACCCATATCGTTCAAACAAATTCTAGAGTCACCCCTGGTCCACCTTTATGCCGATATCTCGAAAAGGCGACCACCTATACAACTACCATCACTCCCTTTTAAAACCCTCATTAACACCTTTCCTTTGATAGCCATATTATACAAACACATTCTAGAGTCACCCCTGGTCCACCTTTATGCCGATATCTCGAAAAGGCGACCACCTATACAACTACCACCACTCCCTTTTAAAACCCTCATTAATACCTTTAATTTGATACCCATATCGTACAAACACATTCTAGAGTCACCCCTGATCCACCTTTATGGCGATATCCCTAAATGGCGTCCACCTATAGAACTATGGCCCACTCCCTCTTAAAATACTCTTTAATACCTTTCGTTTGATACACATGTCATACAAACACTTTACAGGGTTACCCTCGGTTCATTTTCCTACATGGTTATTTTCCTTTATGTTGCCACCGTAGCTATCAACTGAGTATGTAATATTCGGTTACACCCGAACTTAACCTTCCTTACTTGTTTTTGTTTGTATTTTTTATACTCAGTTGATCAGAGCTCACAGAGTATATTAACTTGGATTGGATAACAGTTGTTTGTACAGGTATAAATGAATCGAGATAGATATAGACTTTCATATATCAAAATCATCAGTATCGGAAAAAAATTTGATTGAGCCATGTCCGTCCGTCCGTCCGTCCGTTAACACGATAACTTAAGTAAATTTTGAGGCATCTTGATGAAATTTGGTATGTAGGTTCCTGGGCACTCATCTCAGATCGCTATTTAAAATGAACGATATCGGACTATAACCACGCCCACTTTTTCGATATCGAAAATTTCGAAAAATCGAAAAAGTGCGGTAATTCATTACCAAAGACGGATAAAGCAATGAAACTTGGTAGGTGAATTGAACGTATGACGCTTGGGCAATGGGCGTGGCACCGCCCACTTTTAAAAGAAGGACATTTAGATGTTTTGCAAGCTGTAATTTGGCAGTCGTTGAAGGTATCGTGATGAAATTTGGCAGGAACGTTGCTGCTATTTCTATTTGTATGCTTAATAAAAATTAGCAACATCGGAGAACGACCACGCCCACTTAAAAAAAAATGTGTTTAAGTCAAATTTAAACAAGTAGGGAAGGTTAAGTTCGAATGTAACCGAACATTAGATACTCAGTTGAGAGCTATGGTGGCAACATAAGCGAAAATAACCATGTAGGAAAATGAACCGAGGGGAACTCGAGGGTAAGAGGGAGTGGGCCATAGTTCTATAGGTGGACGCCATTTAGGGATATCGCCATAAAGGTGGATCAGGGTTGACTCTAGAATTTCTTTGTACGATATGGGTATCAAATGAAAGGTGTTAATGAGTATTTTAAAAGGGAGTGATCCTTAGTTCCATAGGTGGACGCCGTTTCGAGATATCGCCATAAAGGAGGCCCAGGGGTGACTCTATAATGCGTTTTTACAATATGGGTATCAAACGAAAGGTGTTAATGAGTATTTCAAAAGGGAGTGGGGTTTAGTTCTACAGGTGGACGCCTTTTCGAGATATCGCCATAAAGGTGGACCAGGGGTGACTCTAGAATGTGCTTGTACGATATGGGTATCAAATTAAAGGTGTTAATGAGTATTTCAAAAGGGAGTGGGGTTTAGTTCTACAGGTGGACGCCTTTTCGAGATATCGCCATAAAGGTGGACCAGGGGTGACTCTAGAATGTGCTTGTACGATATGGATATCAAATTAAAGGTATTAATGAGGGTTTTAAAAGGGAGTGGTGGTAGTTGTATATGTGGTCGCCTTTTCGAGATATTGGCATAAAGGTGGACCAGGGGTGACTATGTTGTTGTTGTTGTTGTAGCAATGCTCGCCCCACCTAATAGCCGCGACCGATCACAAATTGTCATCAATATCCTCTAACGGAAGTCCAAGGAAACTTGCCGTTTCAACAGGAGTGGACCATAAGGAAAGGGGTGTTAGAGGCGTTGGTTCCACATTACAATTAAAGAGATGGTTGGTGTCATGTGGGGACTCATTGCAAGCGGGGCATACATTTTGTATGTCGGGGTTGATTCTGGATAGGTAAGAGTTTAACCTGTTACAGTATCCAGAACGAAGTTGAGCAAGAGTGACACGCGTTTCCCTGGGGAGTATGCGTTCCTCTTCCGCAACTTCTGGATATTTTTCTTCAAGTACTGGATTCACCGGGCAAATCCCGACATAAAGGTCCGACGCCTGTCTATGGAGTTCACCAAGGACCTGCTTGTGTTTTTTCGCTTCATACGGCTGGGTTCTCAGGTGCCGTATTTCCTCAAAATGCTTACGGAGATGACTCCTTAGGCCCCTAGGCGGTGCTGGTTCGTCAATCAGATGTCTGTTGGGATGCCCAGGTTTCTGGGTATTCAACAGAAACTGTTTGGTCAGCATCTCATTTCTCTCCCTGATGGGGAGTATTCTCGCCTCATTGTGCAGATGGTGTTCTGGGGACATAAGAA
This sequence comes from Eurosta solidaginis, assembly GCF_040869045.1. NCBI lineage: Eukaryota > Metazoa > Arthropoda > Insecta > Diptera > Tephritidae > Eurosta > Eurosta solidaginis. The sequence goes on from NW_027136899.1 coordinate 451,173, forward strand.
GACAGCCCGTGGCGATTCTGAGAGCAGTATTTTGGCAGGCCTGTAGTTTCTTCCAGTGGGTAGTTTTTATGCTTGGCGACCATATGGGTGACGCGTAGCACGTAATCGGCTGGCTAATTGCTTTGTATGTGGTCATGAGCGTTTCTTTATCTTTTCCCCAGGTACTGGCAGCAAGGGATTTGAGGATTTTATTACGGCTCTGAATTCTCGGAACAATTGCCGTTGCGTGCGCACCAAAATGTAGATCCTGATCACACGTCACACCCAAGATTTTGGGGTGTAGGACAGTCGGTAGCGTAGTGCCATCGACGTGGATGTTCAATATGGTCGCCATTTGGGGCGTCCATGTTTTAAATAAGGTCGCGGAAGATTTAGTCGGTGATAATGCCAGGTTTCGCGATGCTAAAAAACTGGATAGATCAGGGAGATAGCCGTTTATTTTATTGCATAGCTCATCGATCTCTGGGCCTGGGCCTGTGGCCATCATTGTGCAGTCATCGGCGTAGGAAACGATTGTGACCCTTCCGGTGGTGAAGGTAGCTCAGATATGTAGAAATTAAACAAAAGTGGGGATAGTACACCATCCTGTGGCACCCCCTGTTTAATTCTCCTTGGTTTTGATGTTTCGTTTCTGAATTGCACCGATGCCTGCCGACCACCCAGATAATTTGCGGTCCACCGTTTAAGACATGGGGGAAGGGTAGACCCTTCCAGGTCTTGCAGTAACGAGCCATGGTTGACCGTATCAAAGGCTTTTGATAGGTCTAGCGCGACGAGTACTGTTCTATGATGGGGGTATTGATTCAAACCGCAATTTATCTGGATGCTAATGACATTTAGCGCGGAGGTAGTGCTATGGAGTTTTCTGAAGCCATGCTGATGAGGGGCTAGCTGCAAATGTGCTTGGAAATAAGGGAGCAAAATGGCTTCAAGCGTCTTTGCTGACGATAGGAGAGATATCGGACGATATGACTCACCTATGTTAGCTGGTTTCCCAGGCTTTAATAGCGGGACCACCTTGGCGATTTCCCATTTCTCGGGTATGACAAAGGTGGAAAGAGACAGGTTGAAGACATGCGCTAAATATTTGAAACCCTCTTTCCCTAGGGTTTTAAGCATCGGCATGGCTATGCCGTCTGGGCCCGCTGCTTTGGATGGTTTAGCGCGACCAATGGCGTCCTCAACCTCTCTAGCGATGATGGTGACTGGTGACGCGCTGAATTTGAGTTTATGTGCGTGTCTATTGGCTCTCCGTCTATCTTTGTCAACCGTAGGATGCATTATATATTGTCGGCAGAAAGCGCTCGCGCATTTTTTCGCATCCGACAGCACCTTATCGCCAAAGGCGATGGAAACTTTGTCTTTGTGCTTAGTCGGATTCGATAGGGACTTTACGGTGGACCAAAGTTTACCTACACCGGTAAAGAGTTTACAACCTCTTAGGTGCTCTTCCCATTTCGCCCGCTTGTGTTCGTCCACAAGCAATCTGATGCGTTGGTTTATATCCCTTATTTGGGGGTCGCCTGGATCAAGCTGTCTTATAAGGTCGCGTTCCCTCGCTAAGCTCGCGGCCTTCGCCGGGAAGTGGGACCGGATTTCGGGAATTCTCCCGGCGGGAATAAAATATGCCGAGGCGGATTCAATGACCTTACGGAAGGCACGCTCCCCTTGACGGGCATCAGTCGGGATAGGGAGAGCAGCAAAGCTGCTGTCTGTTGCAGATTTATATTCTTCCCACTTTCCTTTTTTGAAGTTTATGAAAGTGCGTTTTTCGGTGACGATGAAGTCGGCGGTACGCTCTAACGAAATAAGTATGGGCAGGTGGGGCAGGGGTGACTATAGAATGCGTTTGTACATTATGGGTATAAAACGAAAGGTGTTAATGAGTATTTTAAAAGGGATTGGGCCTTATTTTTATAGGTGGATGCCTTTTCGAGATATCGCCATAAAGGTGGACCAGGGGTGACTCTAGAATGTGTTTGTACGATATGGGTATCAAATTAAAGGTATTAATGAGGGTTTTAAAAGGAAGTGGTGGTAGTTGTATAGGTTATCGCCTTTTCGAGATATCGGCAAAAAGGTAGACCAGGGGTGACTCTCGAATTTGTTTGTACGATTAGGGTATCAAATGAAAGGTATTAATGAGTATTTTAAAAGGGAGTGATCCTTAGTTCCATAGGATTTGGGTGACTTTGGGTGGATAGGGGTGACTCTAGAATATATTTGTACGATATGTGTATCAAATGAAAAGAGTTAATGAGTATTTTGAAAGGGCGTGGGGCTTAGTTCTATAGGTGGACGCTTTTCGAGATATCGCCATAATGGTGGACAAGGGGTGACTCTAGAATATATTTGTACGATATGGGTATCAAATGAAAGGAGTTAATAAGTATTTTGAAAGGGCGTGGGGCTTAGTTCTATAGGTGGACGCCTTTTCGAGATATCGCCATAAAGGTGGACCAGGGGTGACTCTAGAGCGTGTTTGTACGATACGGGTATCAAATTAAAGGTATTAATGAGGGTTTTAAAAGGGAGTGGTGGTAGCTGTATAGGTGGTCGCGTTTTCTAGATATCGGCATAAAGGTGGACCAGGGGTGACTCTAGAATTTGTTTGTACGATATGGGTATCAAATGAAAGGTGTTAATGAGTATTTTAAAAGGGAGTGATCCATAGTTCCATAGGTGGACGCCGTTTCGAGATATCGCCATAAAGGTGGACCAGGGGTGACCCTAGAATTTGTTTGTACGATATGGGTATCAAATGAAAGGGATTAATGAGCATTTTAAAAGAGAGTGGCCCTTAGTTCTATAGGTGAACGCCTTTTCGAGATATCGCCATAAAGGTGGACCAGGGGTGACTCTAGAATGTGTTTGTACGATATGGGTATCAAATAAAAGGTGTTAATGAGTATTTTAATAGGGAGTGGGCCTTAGTTCTATAGGTGGACGCCGTTTCGAAATAACGCCATAAAGGTGGACCAGGGGTGAAACTAGAATTTGTTTTACGATATGAATATGCGACGAAAGGTATTAATGAGTATTTTAAAAGGGAGTGGGCCTTAGCTCTATAGGTGGACGGCTTCTCGAGATATAGCTATAAAGATGGACAAGGGGTGACTCTACAATATATTTGTACGATATGGGTATCAAATTAAAGGAGTTAATGAGTATTTTGAAAGGGCGTGGGGCTTAGTTCTATATGTGGAGGCCTTTTCGAGATATCGCCATAAAGGTGGACCAGGGGTGACTCTAGAATGTGTTTGTACGATATGGGTATCAAATTTAAGGTATTAGTGAGGCTTTTAAAAGGGAGTGGTGAAAGTTGTATATGTGAAGGCGTTTTCCAGATATCGAACAAAATGTGGACCAGGGTGACCCAGAACATCAGCTGTTGGATGCCGCTAATTTATTTATATATATAATACCACGAACAGTTTTCCTGCCAATATTTCAAGGGTTTTTCATTTCATTCTACTTAATATGGTAGGTGTCACCCGTTTTACAAAGTTTTTTTCTAAAGTTATATTTTGCGTCAATAAGCCATTCCAATTACCATGTTTCATCCCTTTTTCGTATTTGGTATAGAATTATGGCATTTTTCTCGTTTTTCGTAATTTTCGATATCGAAAAAGTGGGCGTGGTCATAGTCCGATTTCGGCCATTTTTATACCAATACAAAGTGACTTCAGATAAGTACGTGAACTGAGCTTAGAAAAGATATATCGATTTTTGCTCAAGTTATCGTGTTAACGGCCGAGCGGTAGGACAGACGGTCGACTGTGTATAAAAACTGGGCGTGGCTTCAACCGATTTCGCCCTTTTCACAGAAATAAGTGATCGTCCCAGAATCTAAGCCCCTACCAAATTTCACAAGGATTGGTAAATTTTTGTTCGACTTATAGCATTAAAAGTATCCTAGACAAATTAAATGAAAAAGGGGGGAGCCATGCCCATTTTGAAATTTTCTTTTATTTTTGCAATTTTTTGCACCATATCATTACTGGAGTTGAATTTTGACATAATTTACTTATATACTGTAAAGATATTAAATTTTTTGTTAAAATTTGACTTTAAAAAAATTTTTTTTTTAAAAGTGGGCGTGGTCGTTCTCCGATTATGCTAATTTTTATTATGCATACAAACAGTAATAGGAGTAACGTTCCTGCGAAATTAGATCATTATACCTTCAACGACTGCCAAATTACAGCTTGCAAAGCTTTTAAATTACCTTCTTTTAAAAGTGGGCGGTGCCACGCCCATTTTCCAAAATTTTACTAATTTTATATTCAGCGTCATCAGTTCAACTCACCTACTAAGTTTTATCGTTTTTCGCCTTTGGTAATGAACTATCGCACTTTTTCGGTTTTTCGAAATTTTCGATATCGAAAAAGTGGGCGTGGTTATAATCCGATATTGTTCATTTTAAATAGCGATCTGAGATGAGTGCTCAGGAACCTACATACCAAATTTCATCAAGATACCTCAAAATTTACTCAAGTTATCGTGTTAACGGGCGGACGGACGGACGGTCGGACGGACGGACATGACTCACTCAAATTTTTTTTCGATCCTGATGACTTCGATATATGGAAGTCTATATCTATCTCGATTCCTTCATACCTGTACAACCAACCGTTATCTGTGAGCTCTGCTCAACTGAGTATAAAAAAGTTAATACCTTTACAGTATATAAGTAAATTATGTCAACATTCAAATCCAGTAATGATATGGAGCAACAAAATACAAAAATAAAAGAAATTTTCAAAATGGGCGTGGCTCCGCCCTTTTTCAATTAATTTGTCTAGGATACTTTTAATGCCATAAATCGAACAAAAATTTACCAATCCTTGTGAAATTTGGTAGGGGCTAAGATTCTAGGACGATAACGGTTTTCTGTGAAAAAGGGCGAAATCGGTTGAAGCCACGCCCAGTTTTTATACACGGTCGACCGTCTGTCCTTCCGCTCGGCCGCTAACACGATAACTTGAGCAAAAATCGATATATCTTTACTAAACTCAGTTCACGTAATTATCTGAACTCACTTTGTATTGGTATAAAAATTGGTCGAAATCCGACTATGACCACGCCCACTCTTTCGATATCGAAAATGAAAAAATGCCATAATTCTATACTAAATACGAAAAAAGGGATAAAACATGGTAATTGGATTGGTTTATTGACGCAAAATAAAACTTAAGAAAAGAAATTTGTAAAATGGGTGTGGCACCTTCCATATTAAGTAAAATAAAATGAACAAGTAAGGAAGGTTAAGTTCGGGTGTAACCGCACATTACATACTCAGTTGAGAGCTATTGTGACAACATAAGGGAAAATAACCATGTAGGAAAATGAACCGAGGGAAACCCTGGAATTTGTTTGTATGACATGTGTATCAAATGAAAGGCATTAAAGAGTATTTTGTGAGGGAGTGGGCCATAGTTCTATAGGTGGACGCCATTTAGGGATATCGCCATAAAGGTGGACCAGGGGTGACTCTAGAATGTGTTTGTACGATATTGGTATCAAACTAAAGGTATTAATGAGAGTTTTAAAAGGGAGTGGTGGTAGTTGTATATGTGAAGGCGTTTTCCAGATATCGACCAAAATGTGGACCAGGGTGACCCAGAACATCATCTGTTGGAGACCGCTAATTTGTTTATATATGTAATACCTGCAAAGATTTCAAGGGCTTTTTATTTCGCCCTGCAGAACTTTTTCATTTTCTTCTACTTAATATGGTAGGTGTCACAACCATTTTACAAAGTTTTTTCCAAAGTTATATTTCGCGTCAATAAACCAATCCAATTACCATGTTTCATACTTTTTTCGTATTTGGTATAGAATTATGGCATTTTTTTCATTTTTCGTAATTTTGATATCGAAAAAGTGGGCGTGGTCATAGTCGGATTTCGTAAATTTGTTATACCAAGATAAAGTGCGTTCAGATAAGTACGTGAACTAAGTTCAGTAAAGATATGTCGGTTTTTGCTGTAGTTATCGTGTTACTGGTCATGCGGAAGGACAGACGGACGACCGTGTATAAAAACTGGGCGTGGCTTCAACCGATTTCGGCTTTTTTCACAGAAAACCGTTATCGTCCTAGAATCTTAACCCCTACCAAATTTCACAAGGATTGGTAAATTTTTGTTCGACTTATGGCATTAAAAGTATCCTAGACAAATTAAATGAAAAAGGGCGGAGCCACGCCCATTTTGAAATATTCTTTATTTTTGTATTTTGTTGCACCATAACATTACTGGAGTTGAATGTTGACATAATTTACTTATATACTCTAAAGATATTAAATTTTTTGTTAAAATTTTACTTTAAAAAATTTTTTTTTTTTTAAGTTGGCGTGGTCCTTCTCAGATTTAGCTAATTTTTATTAAGCGTACATATAGTAATGGGAGTAACGTTCCTGCCAAATTTCATCATGATATCTTCAACGACTGCCAAATTACAGCTTGCAAAACTTTTAAATTACCTTCTTTTAAAAGTGGGCGGTGCAACGCCCATTGTCCAAAATTTTACTAATTTTCAATTCTACGTTATAAATTCAACTTACCTACCAAGTTTCATCGCTTTAGCCGTAGTTGGTTATGAATTATTGCACTTTTTCGGTTTTCCGAAATTTTCGATATCGAAAAAGTGGGCGTGGTTATAGTCCGATATCATTCATTTTAAATAGCGATCTGAGATGAGTGCTCAGAAACCCACATACCAAATTTCATCAAGATACCTGACAATTTACTCAAGTTATCGTGTTAACGGACGGACGGACGGACATGGCTCATTCAAATTTTTTTTCGATCCTGATGATTTTGATATATGGAAGTCTATATCTATCTGGATTCTTTATACCTGTACAACCAACCGTTATGCAATCAAACTTAATATACTCTGTGGGCTCTGCTCAACTGAGTATAAAAATTTCTGCAGGGCGAAACCAAAAGCCCTTGGATTCTTGGCAGGAATACTGTTCGTGGTATTACATATATAAATAAATTAGCGGTATCCGACAGATGATTCTGGGTCACCCTGGTCCACATTTTGGTCGATATCTCGAAAACTCATTCACATATACAACTACCACCACTCCCTTTTCAAACCCTTATTAATACCTTTAATTTGATACCCATATCGTACAAACACATTATAGAGTCACCCCTGGTATACCTTTACGGCGATATCTCGAAAAGGCGTCCACCTATAGAACTAAGGCCCACTCCCTTTTAAAATACTCATTATAACACTTCGTTTGATACCCGTATTGTATCAACGCATTCTAGAGTCAACCTTGGTCCACCTTTATAACGATATCCCGGAAAGGCATCCACCTATTGAACTAAGGCCCACTCCCTTTTAAAATTCTCATTAACACCTTTCATTTGATACCCATATCGACAAACAAATTATAGAGTCACCCCTGGTCCACCTTTTTTGGCGATATCTCGAAAAGGCGTCCACCTATAGAACAAAGGCCACTCCCTTTTAAAATACCCATTAGCAGCTTTCATTCGATACCCATATCTTAAAAACAAATTCTAGAGTCACCCCTGGTCCACCTTTATGGCGATATCTCGAACTAAGTCCGACGCCCTTTTAAAATACTAATTAACGCCTTTCATTTGATACCCATATCGTACAAACAAATTCTAGAGTCACCCCTGGTCCACCTTTATGGCGATATCTCGAAAAGGCGTCCACCTATAGAACTAAGGCCCACTCCTTTTTAAAATACTCATTATAACACTTCGTTTGATACCCGTATTGTATCAACGCATTCTAGAGTCAAGCTTGGTCCACCTTTATAACGATATCCCGGAAAGGCATCCACCTATAGAACTAAGGCCCACTCCGTTTTAAAATACTCATTAACACCTTTCATTTGATACCCATATTGTACAAACGCATTCTAGAGTCACCCCTGGTCCACCTTTATGGCGATATCTCGAAAAGGCGTCCACCCATAGAACTAAGGCCCACTCCCTTTTAAAATACTCATTATAACACTTCGTTTGATACCCGTATTGTATCAACGCATTCTAGAGTCAACCTTGGTCCACCTTTATAACGATATCCCGGAAAGGCATCCACCTATAGAACTAAGGCCCACTCCGTTTTAAAATACTCATTAACACCTTTCATTTGATACCCATATTGTACAAACGCATTCTAGAGTCACCCCTGGTCCACCTTTATGGCGATATCTCGAAAAGGCGTCCACCCATAGAACTAAGGCCCACTCCCTTTTAAAATACTCATTAACACCTTTCATGTGATACCCATATAGTGCAAACGAATTCTAGAGTCACCTCTGGTCGCCATAAATATCTCGAACTAAGTCCGACGCGGCGGCCTCCGTGGTGTGATGGTAGCGTGCTCCGCCTATCACACCGTATGCCCTGGGTTCAACTCCCGGGCAAAGCAACATCAAAATTTTAGAAATAAGATTTTTCAATTAGAAGAAAATTTTTCTAAGCGGGGTCGCCCCTCGGCAGTGTCTGGCAAGCGCTCCGATTGTATTTCTGCCATGAAAAGCTCTCAGTGAAAACTCATCTGCCTTGCAGATGCCGTTCGGAGTCGGCATAAAACATGTAGGTCCCGTCCGGCCAATTTGTAGGGAAAAATCAAGAGGAGCACGACGCAAATTGGAAGAGAAGCTCGGCCTTAGATCTCTTCGGATGTTATCGCGCCTTACATTTATTTTTTATTTAACGCCTTTCATTTGATACCCATATCGTACAAACAAATTCTAGAGTCACCCCTGGTCCACCTTTATGGCGATATCTCGAAGAGGCGTCCACCTATAGAACTAAGGCCCACTCCCTTTTAAAATACTCATTAACACCTTTCATTTGATACCCATATCGTACAAACAAATTCTAGAGTCACCTCTGGTACACCTTTATGGCGATATCTCGAACTAAGACCCACGCCCTTTTAAAATACTAATTAACACCTTTCATTTGATACCCATATCGTACAAACAAATTCTAGAGTCACCCCTGGTCCACCTTTATGGCGATATCTCGAAAAGGCGTCCACCTTTAGAACTAAGGCCCACTCCCTTTTAAAATACTCATTAACACCTTTCATTTGATACCCATATCGTACAAACACATTATAGAGTCACCCCTGGTCTACCTTTACGGCGATATCTCGAAAAGGCGTCCCGCTATAGAACTAAGGCCCACTCCCTTTTAAAATACTCATTAACACCTTTCGTTTGATACCCATATTGTACAAACGCATTCTAGAGTCACCCCTAGTCCACCTTTATGGCGATATCTCGGAAAGGCGTCCACCTATTTACACCTTTCATTTGATACCCATATCGTACAAACAAAATCTAGAGTCACCTCTAGTCCACCTTAATGGCGATATCTCGAACTAAGTCCCACGCCCTTTTAAAATACTAATTTACACCTTTCATTTGATACCCATGTCGTACAAACAAATTCTAGAGTCACCCCTAGTCCACCTTTATGGCGATATCTCGAAAAGGCATCCACCTATAGAACTAAGGCCCACTCCCTTTTAAAATACTCATTAACACCTTTCATTTGATATCCATATCGTACAAACAAATTCTAGAGTCACCCATGGTCCACCTTTATGGCGATATCTCGAACTAAGGCCCACGCCCTCTTAAAATACTCATTAACACCTTTCATTTGATACCCATATCGTACAAACAAATTCTAGAGTCACCTCTGGTCCACCTTTATGGTGATATCTCGAACTAAGGCCCACGCCCTTTTAAAATAATCATTGACACCTTTCATTTTATATCCATATCGTACAAACAAATTCTAGAGTCACTTCTGGTCCACCTTTATGGCGATATCTCGAAAAGGCGAACACCTATAGAACTAAGGCCCACTCCCTTTTAAAATACTCATTAACACCTTTCATTTGATACCCATATTGTACAAATGCATTCTAGAGTCACCCCTGGTCCACCTTTATGGTGATATCTCGGAAAGGCGTCCACCCATAGAACTAAGGCCCGCTCACTTTTAAAATACTCATTAACACCTTTCGTTTGATACCCATATTGTACAAACGCATTCTAGAATCACCCCTGGTCCACTTTTATGGCGATATCTCGAAAAGGCGTCCACCTGTAGAACTAAGGCCCACTCCCTTTTAAAATACTCATTAACACCTTTCATTTGATACCCATATCGTACAAACAAATTCTAGAGTCAGCCCTGGTCCACCTTTATGGCGTTATCCCTAAATGGCGTCCACATATAGAACCATGTCCCTCTTAAAATACTTTTTAATACCATCCATTTTGATACACATGTCATACAAACACATTCCAGGGTTACCCTAGGTTAATTTTCCTACATGGTGATTTTTCCTTACTTTGTCTCCATAGCTCTCAACTGAGTATGTAATGTTCGGTTACACCCGAACTTAGCCTTCCTTACTTGTTTTTTATTATTATTATTATTTAATGTTTTGTTTGGTTTTCCTGGTCTGTAAATAATTAATTATTATATTAATTCATTGCCTTCAAGACGAAGTTTGTTATTTTTGTAAAATGTATATGTTACAAGTTATATTTTTTTAAATTATTATGCATAGAAAACGAGTAAATTAGAAAAAAACAAGTAAGGAAGGTTAAGTTCGGGTGTAACCGAACATTACATACTCAGTTGAGAGCTATGGTGACAACATAAGGGAAAATAACCGTGTAGGAAAATGAACCGAGGGAAACCCTGGAATGTGTTTGTATGACATGTGTATCAAATGAAAGGCATTAAAGAGTATTTAATGAGGGAGTGGGCCATAGTTCTATAGGTGGACGCCATTTAGGGATATAGCCATAAAGGTGGATCAGGGTTGACTCTAGAATGCGTTTGTACGTTATGGGTATCAAATGAAAGGTGTTAATGAGTATTTTAAAAGGGAGTAATCCTTAGTTCCATAGGTGGACGCCGTTTCGAGATATCGCCACAAAGGTGGACCAGGGGTAACCCTAGAATTTGTTTGTACAATATGGGCATCAAATGAATGGTGTTAATGAGTATTTTAAAAGGGAGTGGGCCTTAGTTCTATAGGTGGATGCCGTTTCAAAATATCGCCATAAAGGTGGACTAGTGGTGACTCTAGAATGTGTTTGTACGATATGGGTATCAAATTAAAGGTATTAATGAGGGTTTTAAAAGGGAGTGGTGGTTGTTGTATAGGTGGTCGCCTTTTCGAGATATCGCCATAAAGGTGGGCCAAGGGTGACTCTAGAATGCGTTTGTACGATATGGGTATGAAATGAAAGGTGTTAATGAGTATTTTAAAAGGGAGTTATCCCTAGTTCCATAGGTGGACGCCGTTTCGAGATATCGCCATAAAGGTGGACCAGGGGTGACCCTAGAATTTCTTTGTACAATATGGGTATCAAAAGAAAGGTGTTTATGATTATTTTAAAAGTGAGTAATCCTTAGTTCCATAGGTGGACGCCGTTTCGAGATATCGCCATAAAGGTGGACCAGGGGTGACCTTAGAATTTGTTTGTACAATATGGGCATCAAACGAAAGGTGATAATGAGTATTTTAAAAGGGAGTGGGCCTTAGTTCTATGGGTGGACGCCGTTTCGAAATATCGCCATAAAGGTGGACCAGGGGTGACTCTAGAATGTGTTTGTACGATATGGGTATCAAATTAAAGGTATTAATGAGGGTTTTAAAAGGGAGTGGTGGTTGTTGTATAGGTGGTCGCATTTTCGAGATATCGGCATAAAGGTGGACCAGGGGTGACCCTAGAATTTGTTTGTATAATATGGGTATCAAAAGAAAGGTGTTAATGAGTATTTTAAAAGGGAGTAATCTTTAGTTCCATAGGTGGACGCAGTTTCGAGATATCGCCACAAAGGTGGAGCAGGGGTGGCCCTAGAATTTGTTTGTACAATATGAGTATCAAAATAAAGGTGCTAATGAGTATTTTAAAAGGGAGTAATCCATAGTTCCATAGGTGGACGCCGTTTCGAGATATCGCCATAAAGGTGGACCAGGGGTGACCTTAGAATTTGTTTGTACAATATGGGTGTCAAACGAAAGGAGTTAATGAGTATTTTAAAAGGGAGTGGGCCTTAGTTCTATAGGTGGACGCCTTTTCGTGGTATCGCAATAAAGGTGGACCAGGGGTGACTCTAGACTTTGTTTGTACGATATGGGTATCAAATGAAAGGTGCTAATGAGTATTTTTAAAAGGGAGTGGGCCTTCGTTCTATAGGTGTTCGCCTTTTCGAGATATCGCCATAAAGGTGGACCAGGGGTGACTTTATAATATGTTTGTACGATATGGGTATCAAATGAAAGGTGTTAATGAGTATTTTAAGAGGGCGTGGGGCTTAGTTCTATAGGTGGCCGCCTTTTCGAGATATCGCCATAAAGGTGGACCAGGGGTAACTCTAGAATGAGTTTGTACGATATGGGTATCAAATTAAAGGTATTAATGAGAGTTTTAAAAGGGAGTGGTGTGAAGGCGTTTTCCAGAAATCGACCAAAATGTGGACCAGGGTGACCCAGAACATCATCTGTTGGATACCGCTAATTTATTTATATATGTAATACCTGCCAAGATTTTAAGGGTTTTTTATTTCGCCCTGCAGAAATTTTCATTTTCTTCTACTTAATATGGTAGGTGTTACAACCATTTTATAAAGTTTTTTCTAAAGTTATATTTCGCGTCAATAAAACAATCCAATTACCTTACCATGTTTCATCCCTTTTTTCGTATTTGGTATAGAATTATGGCATTTTTTTCATTTTTCGTAATTTTCGATATCGAAAAAGTGGGCGTGGTGCTAGTCGGATTTCGTTCATTTTTCATACCAAGATAAAGTGAGTTCAAGTAAGCACGTGACCTAAGTTCATTAAAGATACGTCGATTTTTGCTCAAGTTATCGTGTTAACGGCCATGCGGAAGGACAGACGGACGACTGTGTATAAAAACTGGGCGTGGCATCAACCGATTTCGCCCATTTTCACAGAAAACAGTTAACGTCATAAAATCTATGCTGAACAAATGCGTGGTGGCAACGGCGCGCACCCACGTATTTGTTAGAGGTTGATTAAGGCGAAAAACAAGGAAGAAAGTAAAAACACCAAAAAAGTTTCGTGTTAATAAAAGGAATTCACAATGTGCTTTTATTTGTATAAATACAACAAGTGTTAAGAAAAGTTTTAACAGGTGTTGTGGAAATGAAAATATTAAATATATTTTAGGAAATTTTCAACTTACGTGAACGTGGGATAACGTGTACCTTTACTGGCTGCTGGATTAAAAGAGGACGAGCCTCTTTGCGACATGAGCCGATGAACCCGAGATACAGCTCCTTCGTTGGGTTTCCCGGCAACAAAGTTGCTATACCGCGGGCTCACAGCGGTAAAACTCTAAGATACATGCGTACTACCACTCACACATGCCTGTGTGTATTAGTAATCACAAGCATATGTGGGTGGTAGTAAACGAAGAAAATTATGTTACGAGGGGGGGGAGATATATTTAGGCCTGTGGCCTAAACATACCGGCCCCCTTGCCGTAAGCAACAAAGAAAACATTAAAAAAAAGGGATGCCACGTGATCGCACGTCCAGTAAGGCGCTAATGAAAGAAGGCAGTGCAGATGCGGACTGCAAGCACTGCACGCCAGATGGTTGACCTCACGTTTCGCTCTCCTGTGGAAAAAGAAAAGATGTTATTAAATACACGTACGTGGTTTTAAATCCCGTGCTGTAATTACTTATTTTTGTGAAACAACTCCTATTTTTGGCAGGCTCCTGAGACTACCAGCCCGAATACGGTTGGTTGGGTCAGGAGACCGCCAACTGTTGTTGCTGGCGTTCCGCTCACCATCAGTTCGGCGTATAGATCAGCGCCGAGTGTAAGACGAACTGGCGATGAGCGGTAGAACTGCGGATCTGCAAGCCGCATAAATTCGAATGGAACGGCAACCTTTGGATCCACATTGGATGGCGGACTCAACCGATAGTGGCCGTTGACCACGGCGGCTTGGGTAGTGACATGAGTCGTTGACCCGAACTTGCCGCGCAGAATAAGTGTGCATTGCCCTGGTCCTTGGCGCTCTAACTGCAAATCGCGTACCAGCTCTGCATCGACGATGGTGCTGGCGGCGCAGGGATCAATGATGGCACGAACCAGATGTAGGTGCCCACGCGATTCGACGCGTACGATGGCCGTCGGCGCAATGGGCACGAAAGACCGCATGATGGGCGCTGGAGTGGCTGGGAGTAGCCGGCCGGTTCGGAAGCCTTCCGGTGTACCACGCGATAGTGCCTTTTGATCTAGGGCGTCAGAAGTGTATGGCGTTGATTTCTTTCGCCGCTGCTGTCTTCCGCGTTTTGATGACTCGGTCGGGCCTCCTTGGAGTCCGATGTCGCGGTGCCGCCAGTTGTCTCGGTCATTTCGACGTTTATTTGCTCTCGCCGCGCTTCTCTCATGCTGTAACAGCGGCCGGAAACTGCGAATGCCATGGTTGACCGTTGACGGTCTTGTTGTCTCTGTTTTGCCTTTTTCTTCCTCCGCCTTTGCTCTCTCCTCCTCCATTTCTTCTTCTTCCACCTGCTGAGCCCAGGACTTTGTCGGCCCCGTTAGATGGATTGACAACGTGTCATCGGACGGGTTGTCGTCGCCAATGGTTGTTGCATCATCGCGTTCAGAAAGACGCTCATCTAGATGGAGCGTGGTGTGGTGCTTTTGCTGGCACCGTTTGCAGCGATATTTGCTATTGCACTTGTCCACGCGATGAAAGGGCGACAGACAATTCGGACAGTATTTGTGCAGCAGCACGGCCCGCAACCTCTCCTCTGGGGATTTTTTCCTGTATTCGGCACAGATTCGGAGACTATGGTCCCTGCCGCAGAGCTGGCACGCGACATCGAAACGCTTTGCGCCTCCCTCTGCCTTGGCCAATAAGGTTTGGTAACGGGTCATGATCTGAAAGAATATTGGTATCATTGATCATGCCCAAATTGAGGTTGGCGGAATGTTGTTTGGGTGGCGTAAGCCAAAAAAATATTATCTCATATATTTTCGCAAGAGAAAAAAAAAACCATTTTATTGAAATAAAAATTAAGGGCCATAAGTAAATACGAAGAAAAAGCGGATTTAGCACGCATCCATACGATGTGGCTGGTGCCATAGCGCCTCTAGTACATCCCTGCAAAAACGCTCTCGTCACTCCACGTCATTTGACTAGTCATTTTACCAGGTCATAGGTTATATTCCTAGTCACACTTGCATGGGCGTGATTAGGTTTTGTGACCAAATTTTGTAGGGATTTTATAATTTACTTTATGTCGGTAGATGTCGCCGAAAGAAGTCCTAAATATTTATTTTTTGGTTTGTGGTGAACTTTGTTTTTACAACAAGTGGCCTGCCACCACACGGAACGGTTAGAAACCTGGCTGAAAAGGTATTACAGAGTATCACTTCCACCATTCAACATTATTTTTGACGTGTATTGTCGATAATGTTGAGATTCGTGGAATTAAGTATTTTAAATCTCGACCAAATGAATGATTGATCGAGATATGTAATACGCGACATGTGTTGCGTGTAACAACGCGTAAGGCATAATGTCGGTAACACAGTGCATTGACAGTCAGAAATGGAGTGAAGAGATTTTGACTAGCAGATGTCGCTCTTCCATTTCCTGAATGAAAAAAATGTCATTCATTTAACACGCGGCGGTGAGTACACTACACTTATAGACTTGGTTATATTTTTATTAATTAATTGAGTTTCTTCTTTTCTTTCCAGATTTTCGCTTCATGGAAATATATATAAACGGCCTTTTCGAATTATATATAGCATATTGGGATTATTTGTGCCATTCAATTTGACACGAAAATATGTTGGCTTCATATTACACCCAAGAAAATATGTTTTTGCTTTCTATTGGTTTGGCAGAATAATGTTGCATTTGTGCACATTGATTGTATAAGTGTCCGGGATTTAGTGAACCAATTAAGTCGGAGATTGGTTTACGTTCAACACAAATATCTGTGTGAGTATATAGGCGCCAATCGTGATAGTAACTTGTTGCACCTCCATGCCTCGTTTATGTATTAAACATGGCAGATCAGAACGGAATTCACGCATATCTCCGATAATTTGGCTGAAACAAAAGGTATGAGGCTCGCTTGACCGCCTGCTTCACGACCAGCCGCATTAGCCGCGTCCACGCCTTCAGTTTCTGCATAGGTGCTATACAACATGAAAGCTTCATCTGTTTTGCCATCTTGGTACTCTGGTATAACCATTACACGCTTCGTTTTAATAATCATTCTAAATGCTTGCTTCTCACGTCGCCAGCTAGTCAAATACGATTGTTCTTCTACGGTGTGCGCATGTAAAGGGAAGGATACATGCGTCCGATCTTTCGGAGCGCGCCGTTGACGCGCTTCCCATCTTTCCAATTGTCTTATTGCGGCCACATTACAATGATACATTATAACATACTGTGGTTGTATTTCATCGAGTATGCGATTGAGTGACATAGCACCCTCTCGTTCTGGTTTGAATGTTTGTATGCAGATTAGTGGTTGTTTACGTGCCGCCACAGCCGCAGTTATATCCAGGTGTTCTGGCTGTGGAAATGGCTCGAAACCGAGGTATCCATAATAGAGGTCTCCGTAGCCCCGTTTGCATTTGCATCGGCGCCAGCATAAGTTAAAGTTTCGTCAGCATCACTTAATTGTGTAATAGTTAGCATATAACTTTCTTGAAAATATTTTGCTGCAAGATCTTCATCACCATTAGCATCAGTCAACAGCTGCGTCAGCTCATCCATAGGGGTGCTTTGTTCTGAGTCCGAAGCTTCATTCTTTAGAACGGCATTCTCTTTCGCATTTGGTTGAGTGCTATTCCTCTTTTGTGTGCTTGTGTTTTTGCCGCTGAGAGTTTTCTCAAATTGCGTTAGTGCATTTACCATTTCCTTAACTTATAGCAATCAGCTAGTTTACCGATTGGTATCTCATGCTGCCTTGCAGCAAATAAGAGAAAGCGTTCACCACCTTGTTTGAGAAATAGACGCAATTGAAGGCAGGTACGTGTATCATGACAAAGCATTACGACTTTGGGTGGCACTTACGCAGTCGGGACGTGAACCTTTCATCTCGCCCGGTATTTCAACTTTGAGTATTTCAGCTAAAATTTCCATTTGGGATAGGGTTCATGTTCAAACTCACCTTGCGCATTGTAAACGCGCTCTCTGGTTAAATTGAATATTTGCTCAGCTGAATCTAAAAACGTCCAACCCGAATTACGAAGCGCATACTCTGTAGTGTGATAACATTTGGTTAGTGCATACGCGGCCACTGCATCATGATATGTATTGGAAATCATAAGATTGCGTAAAATTTTCAAATCAGCTACTATCAATGTAGTCTGCGAATTCAATTGATGCCAAATACAATCCAGTTGCGCTTGCTGTATATTATGAAATTTTTTGTTATACAATTCTATACTGTGATCTCTTCCAAATCTTCCGGTCTGTTTATACGCTTAATTTCACGCACTAACAATTCATTATATTAAGCAGATGTATTTGTATTAGCGTCATGGGAACAACTCAATAGTTTGTGCCTCATGAGGCTTCAGTGATTGTTGTACAATAGCATGAAAACGCGTCCAAATAACTAATTGTTTTACAAACAGATTACGCATAGTGCACTCAATATGACTAAATCCACTTGTGAAAGCTTCGGCGCTGTTGGAAAATGCTTTATAAAACCAGTTTTATTACTCATACGATACGACACGCAAAGCAAATGCTTCTTGACAGGATTCAATAATGGTGTGTGCGCGTAGCACAACGATGCCCGTTATTAGCTCACTGGGTGAACGATGCTTTAAAAGATCAACCCCTAGAATTCGTGTGCCTATGAATTGAATGCCGTTTTCCAAGTAAACGCGTTCTCTGTCCGTAACTGTGTACGCTACTTCATGTACATATTTCTGTTCCAATTTAGATTTATAATAATGATCCTCCCAATCTGAACAATTCATTACAAGCACTAAATTGCCTGGATCGCTGTACACCTTTAATATATTTGTAAGTACGCTATCGTAGTGCAAACCCTTTGCGCAAACTAGCAAACCATCAGAGTTCACCATATCCAAAAAAAAATCAGCTGTTCATACTCAAGCCTTTGTACATATATCCTTATGTTGGAGGTATTCTTCAGCGGTCACGATATTTGCTAAAGTTTCATCATCGTCTTGGAATCCAGATTCCTCTTGATTTGTAATGTTGTAAGATTTGCTAACCTTTTTTATTACACCGGCAATTTTGAACTCATGCTGACAGTTTGTATTAGATTAAAGATACAAAAATATAATTAAGTAGAACTAATGCAAAATTTTGTGATGAAACTTGACAACTTGAAATGGGCCTAATATAAAGGAAGTAAAATGAGGTAACTGGAAGTGTTTACGTTCTAAAGAGCAATTTGGTTTCTTTTTTAATCCAAAATCTTGCACATAATGGAGCGCTGTCGAAAACAAGTTCCACGACTGAATTTACATTGCTCAACCGAACTCAATAACTTAATCGTCAGCTTTCTATCGTCAAGCGATCTTTCACCACTTTTCTATATGCCACCGCTTTGGCATACGTCATACGAAGGCGAAACTTTGGGCACTTAAAAACGGCCTGCTATACCGGCAAAACGCTCATAACCATTGACAATTGATAAGGTGCTGTTGCAAGTTGTGCTGCTAAACATTCTTTATATCTAAGTGCCGACCAGGACAACGCGCGCTAGAACCGGAGGTAGCGGGTGTCGATAGAGCCAAGTCTGTCCTACATTTGCCGGTGGATATCACACAAAGGAAGCGTAGGTGTGTATAAAATTACATCTTGGGGGTACTGAAGGCTTATTAATATAATTATATTCTTTTTTTCTGAGGGAAGATTGTGTAATCAACATGGCTAACTCATACAACTCTTTCGCTATTGCCCGACGATGGCAACGTACCAACGTCAGAAGCTGCAGTGCTGCATTATGAAATACAAGGAGCGGTTGAAGAGGGACGCTATTATATGGATATCGTTCAGGTGAGTAGTAGTAAATGACGATTCGAAATCTCTCGCGGTAATGAGCCATAATGTTGGTCAGATACGCCATCATCTCGTTGGAAAGATCCTGAGCCAGATTAATTTGTTGATTTCTTGCCCTTTACATGCTCTCTACGCATAACTTTTTCCCAAAAATTAGAAAAGAACCATGAATTTAAATAAAATGGCCCAAGTCGGGCATGCTTCAAATTGACCTCAAGTTGTTAAGTTACCCGAGATGGGTGCAGCTTTTCTTCTTTTCAAAAATTCTTTATCCCGATTTACTGAAAGAATAAGCGAAGTCAGCGATGCCAAATTCGTTAGTAGGCTCCAGGGGTTTAGCTACTCTCTTGAAATGATTCTCAAAGCATACTTAAGTTGAAGATAGATGGATAGATGTACGTATGAGTAGGGTTTGAAAATGCATTTTATTTGCTTAACTATAAAATAGCGTCTGAAATGTTGATTTTGATGATTAATACTTCAACACCCAAGTCTCCCGGTTCTAGTATGTTCCAAATAGTTTGCGAAATTTCTTTGGTTGGAATGCAATGCACATAAAGGATAGTGTGCAGAAATCTGAGTTAATACCCTTTTGTGTTAGTCACTTTATTTTAGTTTAATGTTCCGCTTTTAATTGTCTTATGTGGAAAATATTAGGATATTCAAATTGGGATTTAAGTTATTCGGACCTGTTATCCGGAATCGAAAGTATTTAGCCCATTAAGCACAGATCGTTACATTATTTTCCCCACAAATAAGTTTTATTAAATTATTCATTTTATTTGGAAGATTTATTACAACGTTTTGCTCGACTATTTGTTTATTTAGTATAATAAATCTCAATTTGAAAACTCCGATCAAGAAATGTCCCACCCAAGCAAAGCGATTCCGGTCGAAAGCAAGCCGACGTGTTCTCAATTTCGATCGATCGATTCTTTAGCGTTTTTTATGCAAAATTGCAATTGTCTTGTTGCCTCTGCATTTCCGAAAACCATTGGTGCTGGCATTTTGTTCAAATTTTTGCACAATTTTAATTTAACTAAAACCAAAATAAATAAAAACAGCTGTTTCGCTTTATTATCGACTCGATATGAAAACGATACGAAATCAGCTTCGAATCGATTTGTTTAAATCGGAACTGAGAACACCAAAAAGAAATCGACTCGGAATCAGCTCCGCCTGACCTTTCAAAGCGAGTCGGAATCCAGAACAGGCCGGATTGCTATTCAGAACACCACCTTGTGTTTCTTACAGCCAACCCAATATAAACGCACGCAAGTAATTTTCTGTCAAAAAAATGTCTCATGTACATACAAGTTATATGAGAGCAACCCAAGTTGAATTTGCTGCGTGAAAACCTAACTCGATTTCCAATTTTTGTTCTGCGTGACATTTAGATTCGACGTTTGCACACATGCTTTACATTGTCGCAACGCATGCTTATTTGGGTTAGGGCAAAGAACGCCGTGCGGTTTTATTGGGCCGGCTTGTTAAACATTTATTTGCACTTTTAAACCTTGACGACGTGTACCTTAATTTTATATTCGAAAGTACTTTTAAGTTTGAATGTGTGGTTCATATGGCAATTAATGTTTGGGGTGTGATTGCTAATTCAATTGTATTCTGGGGCAGATATTGAGTCTGCGTTAGGGTATGTTGGCCTTGTTCAGGGGAATGAGAGCAGGGTTATCGGTGTGTTGGCCTCGTTCGGGATGAACGAGAGCTGGGTTATTTGGAATAAAGGGATATGAACTATTAAAGTTCATTTTCCTTGTCGTTGGGCGGAAGTAGTACCAATTTCGCGATTGGTCTCGTAATTTGTCCCTTCATTGTATGAACGTCAACAACACGTACACGGTTATCGGAACCTGGGTGTGTGTTGACGACTCTCCCCATTTTCCACTCGTTCGGTTGTAGGTTATCCTCCTTGATGACGACTAGATCCCCGGGTTTTAAGTTGGATTGTGGATGTTTCCATTTATACCGTTTCTGGATCTCGGTGAGATATTCCGATTTCCATCTTTTGCAAAAGGTTTGATGAAGGGCCTTCATCTTTTGCCATCGGTTTACAATTGAGGCAGGGTTTTCACTACAATCGAGTTCAGGTGGAGCTAAAAGATGCCCGCCTACGAGAAAATGGCCTGGAGTAAGCGGCTCCAGGTCCGATGGGTCGTTAGATGAGGGACTTAGAGGTCTCGAGTTGAGGCAGGCCTCAATTCGACATAAGAGGGTTGTAAACTCTTCTAAAGTATATTTATGGTCGGACGCGATCTTTTTAAAGTGTGTCTTAAAACTTTTTACCCCCGCTTCCCACAAACCTCCCATGTGAGGAGCGCTTGGCGGTATAAAATGCCATTCTAAAGTGTGATGGCTATATTTATTCAATGTTCCGTCCCTTGCTTCACGCAGAAATGCTTTAAACTCGGATCGTAAAGATCGAGAAGCTCCGACAAAGTTAGTACCATTGTCGGAGTAAACGTTTTTCGGACAGCCTCGTCTGGATACGAATCTGGCGAAGGCAGCTAGGAAGGACCCGGTACTAAGATCGTTTGTCGCTTCTAGATGGATGGCTTTCGTCGAAAAGCAGACAAACAGGCAAACGTATCCTTTCGAAATTCGACATCCCCTCCCTCGGTAGGATTTTATATCGAATGGTCCTGCGAAATCTACCCCCGTGTTAGTGAAGGCCCTAGTAAAGGTGGTGCGCTCTTTCGGAAGGATCCCCATAAGTTGCGTTTGCGTCCGCTTCCTGTAAATAGTGCAGACTTTACAGTTGTGGATAACCGACCTTATCATGACTTTAACGCGTGGGATCCAGTACTGAGTGCGGATATGACGTAGCATCAGCTGGTTCCCTCCATGCAGGGTGGTCTCATGAGAGGATTGGACTATAAGTCTGGATAACCTGCAAGTATAAGGAAGAATAATGGGATGACTTTCATTATGGGACATGTCTTTCGATGCCCCAGTCCGCCCCCCAGTTCGAATGATGCCTTCCTCATCTATATATGGGTTCAGGGGTAAAATCTCACTCTTCCCATTTATTAGATTTCCTGACTTCAAGTTTGCGTACTCTTCTTGATAATGTTGCCTCTGGCATATTGTTATCAATCTTCGCGTTGTTTTTTCTATTTCGTCAGGAGCGATCGAATGAGAATCCCTTTTGAAGGAGGATTTAGTTTTTGGGTGCGTATTCTGGAAAAACCGAAGAATATAGGATATAACCCGCAAAGCCCTTGGTAAATCGGAAAACCTATCTAGAATATCAAAGTTATTTTTCACCAAAGTTGTATGAACTTTCACCCTCTTTTCCTCCATATTCGTATTGTAATCTTCTTCATGTTTTGGCCAATTTTCGTTGTCTTCTTGTAACCAAGAAGGTCCCTGCCACCACAAAGGATTGTTGATTAGGTCCGAAGCGTAGAGGCCTCTGCTCGCCAAATCTGCAGGATTTGACGCGGAGTCTACGTGCCGCCATACCTTGCCTCCTACTTTATCGATGATTTTAGTTATTCGATGTGCCACAAACGTTGACCACGAACATGGTGGTTTTCGGATCCATGCCAGTACTATAGTCGAATCTGTCCAAAGGGTTACTTTAATGTTTGAAAGTTGCATATTTTCTATGGCCGACTCTATAATTTCTGCAAGTAGGACTGCGCCGCAGAGTTCCAGTCGTGGCAATGATATGGTTTTGACCGGGGCTACTCTCGTTTTGGCCATCAACAGGTTGGTGAAGACTTGATCCTTTGTTTGTACCCTCAGGAAAACAGTGGCGGCATATGCTTTTTCCGAGGCATCGCTGAATCCATGTATTTCGACATTGTCCTTCAATGTGTAGTGAACCCATCGCGGTATGCGTATATCGTTGATCTTTTCGTAGTCCGTCATGGATGATTGCCACCGATGTAGAGTAGTTTCAGACACATCTTCATCCCAGCCTGTCCCTTCCAACCAAATATTTTGCATTATTATTTTGGCTACAATTACAACTGGTGCCAGCCAGCCAAGAGGGTCGAAAAGTTTTGCGATCGCAGAAAGTATTGACCTTTTTGTTACGGCGTGGTTATTGTCAAAGGGTTTCGCTGTGAAGTAAAAGTAGTCGAAATGGGCGTTCCACCTGATACCGAGTGCTTTTACCATGCTGGTGTCTTCAAACTCAAGAAAATCCTCGCTTAATAGGTGTTGCTTCGGTATACCCTGTAGGATTTTCTTGCAGTTGGACGTCCATTTTCGCAATGGGAAACCTGCCGATTGCAATGCCAGTGATATTTCGTCCCTTGCCTTGATTGCAATTTCGATGCTGTGTCCACCGGCGAGTACGTCATCAACGTACATGCAATTTCGCAGTATATCTGCTGCCATTGGATGCGATGCCTCCACGTCATCAGCTAGTTGGTGCAGCGTTCGAATCGCAAGATACGGAGCACAATTAACCCCAAAGGTTACCGTTTTCAATTCATAAATGTTAATTGGGTTTTTGGGGCATTTGCGAAATATGATTCGCTGATATTTTGTTTGGTCTTCATTGACCCATATTTGGCGATACATTTTCTCTATGTCGCTGTTGAATACGTATTTGAACAGCCGCCAACGTAGTATAAGAACTGTCAGGTCGGATTGAAGAATCGGACCTGGATATAAGGCATCATTTAGACTTTTGCCATTAGTGGTAGGACAAGATGCATTAAATACGACTCTGACTTTTGTCGTTGTACTTCCCTCCTTTATAACAGCATGGTGAGGTAGGAAGTAACAGTCATTTGAGTCTGGCGAAATATTGCCTATTTGTTTCATGTGCCCTAAAGTTTCATATTCGGATACAACTCGATTGTATTCCGTTTGAAGGACTGGGTTTTTCGCAAGTCGTGTCTCGTTGCGATAGAATTGAGAGCACGCACTTCTTAATGAGGGGCCTAAGTTAAACTCTTTCCTAAAGGGTAAGGAGACTACGTATTTGCCATCGTTGTTCCGAACTGTTGTGGATTTGTATAGCTCCTCGCAGTAAGTGTCATCGTTATTGATGCTCCTTTTCTTTGGAATTTCCTCTATCTCCCAAAAAGCCGCCAATTGTTTATCTAAAGTGACCTCATTGAAATATGAAACTAGGGTCTTATTTGTATCAACCGCATCTGTCCGGCCTGTCAAAATCCAGCCGAACACCGTTTCCTGTGCTATTAATGTGTTTAGCACGTCCTTCCTGATACCGCCTAGCATAATTTGGGGGTATATGTCTCCGCCCAGAATTAAGTCGACTGGCTCATTGACAAAGAATCTTTTGTCAGCCAGTACTAAGTCAGGGAATGCTTGCCTAGTCATTGCATTTATTCGGCAAGTTGGAAGATTCCCTGTCAGTTGTGGTAAAACCAGCATGATCGTATTGATCTCGATTAATGGGTCGGTTGGTGACCGCAGTTATATGTTGCACGCTTCTTTTACTTGTGCAGACATTGTATTATTGATGCCCGAAACTTGGGCATGCAGGTGTTTGGATGGCAGATTAATTCTGCGCTTTAGCTTCTCGGTAATGAATGAACATTCATATCCCGAGTCTATTAGGGCTCTCGCCGAATAGTCAACACCATTAAAATGAATCTTGACCTGAGCTGTCCCTAGTAATACCCCTTTATTTGTGTTTGCGAAACATGAGTTCACATTATTAATCGGAGCGTTTTCTCTTTCAGCATTGCGTCGTATTTGAGCTTCCCGTGAGGTAGATGCTCCGATAGTGTCGGAAGTATTTGTTGGTTTTGGCTGATTCGAAATATGAAGCAGCGTATGATGTCTTAAATGACATGTGGCACAGTTCATTTGGCTGGTGCACCTTGTCACCGAATGGCCAGCAGAAAGGCAGTTTATACACCCACGGCTGCTCTTAATTTGTTCAAACCGTTTATTGGGTGTTAAACGTAAGAACTTTTCACACTTTGAAACTCGATGTGCAGGACTTTTGCACATCTTACACGTAGGTTTGGCTGTTGTTGCACTTGCCTGGTAGGACCCTAATCGTTTCGACGATGTATCTGCCGAGGAACGAGAAGCATGTGGCTTAGAGGGTTTTGAAACCGTATCCCCTCTTATATCTACCACAGTTTCCAACGTTTGGAATCTGCTGGATAAGAATTTATCCATATCTGCCCATTTTGAAATTTCTGTTTTATTTTCTATGGTTTGTTCCCATAGAGCCAGTGTGGTTTCTGGCAGTTTTGTGGAGCACAAATATGTTAGAATTGCATCCCAGTTTGATATGTCAATCTTGTGACATTGAAGCGCTGAGATACAATTGTTTATTTCACGTTGCAGTTTTTTAATGGAGCTACCGCATTCGCTCTCAACTGCTTTTAAACTGAAAAGAATTTTTAATTGGGCATTGACCAAGATACGTTTGTTTTCGTATCGGTCACATAAATTTTTCCACGCTGTATCGAAACCGTCTGTTGTTAAGGAACACCGTTCCACTATCTCTTTGGCCTCCCCTTGAGTTTTTTGCCTCAAATAGTATAGTTTTTGCACTGCATGGAGTTTACTATTATTAATATATATGGCAGTGAACATGTCCCTAAAAGACGGCCATGAAATATAGTCACCTTTGAAAATATCCGTATCACATGCTGGCAGGCGCACATGATATTCCATGTTATCTGAGACATCTACTTTCTTATCTTTCCTTTCAAAATTTTCCAAAAGCTCAGCTATTGCCGCCTGACACTTAAGGATGCTAAAATAGCACATTTTATGCTTCTTCTTGATAGCCGATAAGTCCTTTGAATCAAGCTCTGATGAACCTAAGAGCTTTTCGTATGTCACCTTCGTAGCTTCCCACAGAGTTTTTAACTCATCCCTTTGGTATATTAGGGAGTGTTTACTGTGTTGTGAAGGTGACATGTCGTTGAAGTCATTTTCATACTCCGTCACTGCATCTGCTTGGCGTGTATAGGTCTCCATTGTGGATAAAAATAAAAACCCAAAAGTTTATACAGAAATTGCCTTTGCAGAGAGTAGTGAGTGAAAATGTCGCCAAAGGACAGAACTTGGAAGTGATAATGTGACAAGTGAAAGGATTTGGTGTATGCGTATGTATGCACAAATTTACCAATTGATTGTGTAAGCCGATAAGTTATGGCTAACGTGAAAAGGACTGTACAGAGGCTTATGTGCCAAGTGGGATAAGTACAATTTCGTGGTGGCAACGGCGCGCACCCACGTAAATGTTAAGGAATGTGCTAATGCAGCTGTGTTAACAAATTGTGTAAGCCAATAAGTAATGGCTAGTGAAAAAGTGGTGTTAGTGAAACAATATATAAATGCTCGTTATGGACTTTTAGAGAGCCTACCCAAGGACTGTATTAAGACTTTAAAGTGATTAGTGTCTTTATATCACCAAAAATAGATCAGTCAAAACTGATTTGTGTATTGCCGCAAGTGAGAATAATGAATTCTTCAATTTTTTTTTTTTTATTAAAAAAATGTATGAGAACTAAGCCTATTGGCCACCCAAACAACAAAGGCGTACGTGTTTTGTAGTCAACGTACTTTGTACCACAACAACAACAAAAAACGCAATTGCAGTGTATCTAGTGGAATTGAGCAAAAGTGATTTTGAACTTGGTAACGATTTGTTTTTTTGTATGGAATACAAATTTCCTATAAAATTAAAATAAAATATGCCACGTTATTTAACGCTAATTTCAAGTCAATTCAGCTTGAGAACAAAAAAAAAATTTTTTGTGATGTGACAGTGAACTTTGAGTTGAAATTGAAATTTGTGGTTATGTTAACCGGTACAGTGCAGTGTCGTACTACCTTGAGCTGTGTCCGGACAATCTTACCGCTGGTGGGGGATTGTTCCAGATAGTCGCAAGATGGAAGTGTACAAACTTTAACTAACTGCCTGTCTTTTGTGGAGATAAGTGTGTGCACGAGAAAGGGCACGAATTAAAAAAAAAATGTTCACTGCTAATATGCACTCAAATGTAAATAAAAATATACCAATTTCACATTCACTTACGCGTCACTAAAATCTTCAAAGTTATATTTTAACACTTCGAATTTTTATTAAAATTTTGTTTTTTTTTTTTTTTTACATCTATTCCCTATGCACGGAATATATTAAACCACGTACCTTGGAATATGGAATTTCGTTGAAGTGAAATCTGGATGGTGATGTGATGATTGTGTGTTTGTTATTGTTTGGATGCTGTTAATGTCGCTCAAGAATGATAGGATGTTGTGGCCAAAACTTTGTGTATATTAATATCGTTCCTTGCTAAAATGTGGAGTGGACTGTATGATAAATATATCTGGTTCTCTTAGTTCGGCATAGATGGACCATGAACAAATGCGTGGTGGCAACGGCGCGCACCCACGTATTTGTTAGAGGTTGATTAAGGCGAAAAACAAGGAAGAAAGTAAAAACACCAAAAAAGTTTCGTGTTAATAAAAGGAATTCACAATGTGCTTTTATTTGTATAAATACAACAAGTGTTAAGAAAAGTTTTAACAGGTGTTGTGGAAATGAAAATATTAAATATATTTTAGGAAATTTTCAACTTACGTGAACGTGGGATAACGTGTACCTTTGCTGGCTGCTGGATTAAAAGAGGACGAGCCTCTTTGCGACATGAGCCGATGAACCCGAGATACAGCTCCTTCGTTGGGTTTCCCGGCAACAAAGTTGCTATACCGCGGGCTCACAGCGGTAAAACTCTAAGATACATGCGTACTACCACTCACACATGCCTGTGTGTATTAGTAATCACAAGCATATGTGGGTGGTAGTAAACGAAGAAAATTATGTTACGAGGGGGGGGAGATATATTTAGGCCTGTGGCCTAAACATATGCCCCTACCAAATTTCAAAATGATTGGTTAATTTTTGTTCGACTTATGGCGTTAAAAGTATCCTAGACAAATTAAATGAAAAAGGGCGGAGCCACGCCCATTTTGAGATTTTCTTTTATTTTTGTATTTTTTTGCACCATATCATTACTGGAGTTGAGTGTTGACATAATTTACTTATATACTGTAAAGATATTAAATTTTTTGTTAAAATTTGACTTTCAAAAAAATTTTTTTTTTAAAGTGGGCGTGGTCCTTCTCCGATTTTGCTAATTTTTATTACGCGTACGTATAGTAATAGGTGTAACGTTCCTGCCAAATTTCATCATGATATCTTCAACGACTGCCAAATTACAGCTTGCAGAACTTCTAAATTACCTTCTTTTAAAAGTGGGCGGTGCCACGCCCATTGTCCAAAATTTTACTAATTTTCTATTCTGCGTCATAATACACATTGAAGGCTTGACATTTTAGCGCATCAGGCCGTCAATGCACTTTGCAAGTTTCTACTTATATCTCGTTTTGTACTGTTTGTTGTTTTTATTCTTTACCACCGTCAATTGAGTGCACCAATCAGGTGCTATTATCTCATTAGACGGGGATTTTTGCTGCAGTCCATATGGTTTTTCTTTAAGCTCTTGCTTTTTTAGAATTCCAAGGTGCTTTTTTCGTAGACTGAAAGTATTTAATGTTATGTTCTATGTAAGTAATTTTCTGTGGAATCTTTATTCCATTTATGAGTGTCGGGTTTAGACATTCCGTCAAGGCTGCGGTTAAGCCTTTTAAATTATAGCTAGTCTCTCATAATGACGACTGAATCTTGGATGTGGATTTTCAATACAAGTTACTGCATTCCTCTCCGTAAAAATTGTTTGGTTTCGGAAAACATTCAAAGGGATTTCTACGTGTGTAATAAGGTCCGAAGAATCCTGTTCGGCACTTTGAGCTGTCCCCTCGTCACTTCTAGCTTCTGTTGATACATCGTTGGGTTACGACGGTGCCGCCAAATGGTTTGCCTGGCATGGAATTCTGGAGACAGCAGCCGTCACGACATTCGATTTACCAGGAGTGTAAATCAATTCGTCGTTATATTCTTCTATTGTAACCTTCCACCTCTTGAACTTGGCGTTACAGTTTCGACTTCCTAACGCAAATGTGAGAGGCTGGTGATCAGTGAAAATTTTAATTTTTTTCGCCCTATAGAGGTAGGATCTCAAGTTGCCTAGAGCCCAAACTATAGCCAACATTTCCTTCTCATTTGTGGTATAGTTTTCCTCTGTTCTACTTAAGGATCTTGAGATGTGGGCAATTTCCTTAAGCGTTTCAGGGGGTGAGAGGTTCTCTATAGCTTGGACTTTTGAAGAATCCGCCTGCATCCCGTGGGATGTGATTACATATCCCAGAAATTCTACTTCCGTTCTCATAAACTTATTTTTTTCCAAATTCACTCTGAAATTAGCATCCGCAAGCCGTTTAAACACTTTCTCTAAATTTACTAAATGTTTGTCGGTACTTTTTCCAAAGACAACACATTCGTCAATATACACGTAGCATAATCTCCCTATAAACTCTTTTTATTTCTACCAAAACGCTGTCGAAAACATTACACGTTAACAGTGTTGCACCTGACGGGATAATCCTTATAGCACAGACGATTTGTTTGTTTTTTTTTTTTAAAGTTGTCCTTACAGTTTGGCAAATTCTTGCGAAGAAAAAAGGGCTTTAGTTACATTTGTGAAACCTTTACTGTGTTCTTATGGGAACGGCGACAAATACCAAGTTGGCGTTTCACAGTACATTAGTTTTTAAATAATTAGAGTTTTGGTCAGGGGAGTCTGTGTCCTTCATTTTTAGTCGTCACAATCAGATTGAAGGCAACCTACTAAGGCACAGTTGCTCCACAACGCTCTGGACATATTGCAAATCTTTAGCGTGTTGT
This sequence comes from Eurosta solidaginis, assembly GCF_040869045.1. Taxonomy (NCBI): domain Eukaryota; kingdom Metazoa; phylum Arthropoda; class Insecta; order Diptera; family Tephritidae; genus Eurosta; species Eurosta solidaginis. The sequence goes on from NW_027136899.1 coordinate 481,049, forward strand.
TATGAGTACTCTAAAACAATCGCAAGTAACGAGTGGCCGTTTTCAATGTGTTCTAATGTGTACCCTGGAAACTCTACAAAAGGATAAGCCGGCCCAAGTGTGTCCTTATTTGTACCCCTGGGATAACTTTTTTCAAAAGGAAATTTTTGCCGCATCCTGAAGGGAGCGGCAAGGTGCATACTGCCCGCAAAATTTTTTTTGTACATGACACGGTAGCAGAATTCGTTAACCATTTTTCGGCCTTCGGTATGGTGAGGTCTGTCCTAGAAATATAGGTATACGGACTCACCCAGCCAATGTTATTATGCGTGCACTCGGAATAGCAATAGTGGATAATTCTCTTATAAAAAAAAACAAGTGAATAACAAAAAGTTGAGTGAAAAGTGATGCTACAACCAATAAACTACTACGTCCTATCCAAAAAGCCCTCAGAGGGTTATACAGGAATAATATCAAAAGAAACGAGCCTCTGACCCCAAAGATCCTCTGGTGCGCGAATAAAATTTAACACGAAAAGTGAAACATTTGATAAGTGAATAAATACGTAGGATAATTTACCGAACGTTTCAACTTCGTTTATTGTCATTTTTTTATAGCTGAGGTCAACGTGTTGTTAGGAGTCGGCCCGTATTATTAGGAGTCGGTAGACATCTAGTTTTACCTTTGGCGTTAAGAGTACGTAAAAACGTGTGCTACCGTTTGAATACACGGAGGATGACCGGTACTCTTTGGATTCGATGGTGTTCTGATATGGTAGGGAATCTTCCTCCATTATGAGCCTTCTTATCTCGTCTCGATCAAGAAGATTTGTGTTAATTACGTTATATTTCGCCATTTGGCACGCTTGGACGACTTCTGACACCTGTTCCTTCAAGGTAATGAACTTAGGTCCAGAAGCTCCATATTCTCCTCGCTAATGTTTTTGCTTATAGCGTTAATGTGGAGAATCGCTTCGTTTGCTTTCTCGATTGCCTCGCGGGTACCGCTGAATAGTTTTTAGTTAACCCAGTACTGGTGATTGTTGTTTATTATGACGTCATTCATGCTTCGAAGAATATAGTCCCAATCCGTTGAATCTGGAGACCCAGCTATCCACTTCCATGTAGAACCAATCCAGTCAATGGAACGTACCCTTCGTGATTTGCTTATCTGTATTTCGGCGAGGCGCAGCTTAGTTTGATTTAGGTCGACTTGTAACACAGTTCGCACAGCCCTGCTTATAATGTCGTGCTCGGTTGACTCCATTAATTTGGCCAAAGCCGTGTTGAAGTAGTTTAGGTCGACCACATGATCTAAACTGAAGTGGCCGTTCAGGATCCAACTACGCCCATGCTCAATAGTTACCAGCTGGGAGCCATAGTTGTAGATGTTGAGGCCGTACACGCCTGATATTAAAAATAAACTGTCTTCCAACCATTAAGGAGAAAGAAAAAAAACGCTTTAGTGTTGGTAAGGTTAGTATTTGCCAGTTTTTTTTGTTTTTTGGCACTTTTTTTCTTATTTATCCCAGGGACGGCGAACTAATAATAAATAAGTACATAATGTAAATCTTGTTATACTCAGTTGAGCAGAGCTCACAGAGTATATTAACTTTGATTGGATAATTTTTGATTGTACAGGTATAAAGGAATCGAGATAGATATAGACTTCCATATATCAAAATCATCAGGATCGAAAAAAATTTGATTGAGCCATGTCCGTCCGTCCGTCCGCCACGATAACTTGAGTAAATTTTGAGGTATCTTGATGAAATTTGGTATGTAGGTTCCTGAGCACTCATCTCAGATCGCTGTTCAAAATGAACAATATCGGACTATAACCACCAAAATTTTGCAAGCTGTAATTTGGCAGTCGTTAAAGATATCATGATGAAATTTGGCAGCAACGTTACTCCTATTACTATATGTATGCTTAATAAAAATTAGCAAAATCGGAGAACGATCACGCCCACTTTTAAAACAAAAATTTTTTAAAGTCAAATTTTAACAAAAAATCTAATATATTTACAGTAGATAAGTAAATTATGTCAACATTCAACTCCAGTAATGATATGGTGCAACAAAATGCAAAAATAAAAGATAATTTCGAAATGGGCGTAGCTCCGCCCTTTTTCATTTAATTTGTCTAGGATACTTTTATTGTCATAAGTCGAACAAAAATTTACCAATCCTTGTGAAATTTGGTAGGGACTTAGATTCTGGGACAGTAACTTATTTCTGTGAAAAAGGGCGAAATCGGTTGAAGCCACGCCCAGTTTTTATACACAAACGACCGTCTGTCTTCCGCTCGGCCGTTAATACGATAACTTGGGCAAAAATCGATATATCTTTATTAAACTCAGCTCACGTACTTATCTAAACTCACTTTGTATTGGTATGGCCGAAATCGGACTATGACCACGCCCACTCTTTCGATATCGAAAATTACGAAAAACGAAAAAAATGGCATAATTATATACCAAATACGAAAAAAGAGATGAAACATGGTATTTGGATTAGTTTATTGACGCAAAATATAACTTTAGAAAAAAACTTTGTAAGATGGGTGTGACACCTACCATACTAAGTAGAATGAAATGAAAAAGTTCTGCAGGGCGAAATAAAAAACCCTTGAAATCTTGGCAGGAATACTTTTCGTGGTATTATATATATAAATAAATTAGCGGTATCCAACAGACGATGTTTGGGGTCACCCTGGTCCACATTTTGATCGATATCTGGAAAACGCCTTCACATATACAACTACCACCACTCCCTTTTAACAGCCTCATTAATACCTTTAATTTGATACCCATATCGTACAAACACATTCTACAGTCACCCCTGGTCCACCTTTATGGCGATATCTCGAAAAGGCGTCCACCTATAGAACTAAGCCCCACGCCCTTTTGAAATACTAATTAACACCTTTCGTTTGATACCCATATTGTACAAACGCATTCTAGTGTCGCCCCTGGTCCACCTTTATGGCGATATCTCGAAAAGGCGTTCACCTATAGAACTAAGGCCAACTCCCTATTAAAATAATCATTAACACCTTTTATTTGATACCCATATCGTACAAACAAATTCTAGAGTCACCCCTGGTCCACCTTTATGCCGATATCTCGAAAAGGCGACCACCTATACAACTACCACCACTCCCTTTTAAAACCCTCATTAATACCTTTAATTTGATACCCATATCGTACAAATACATTCTAGAGTCACCCCTGGTCCACCTTTATGGCTATATCTCGAGAAGGCGCCCACCTATAGGACTAAGGCCCACTCCCTTTTAAAATATTCATTAATACCTTTCATTTGCTACCCATATTGTACAAACGCATTCTAGAGTCACATACCCATATCGTACAAACAAATTATAGGGTCACCCCTGGTCCACTTTTATGGCGTTATCTCGAAACGGCGTCCACCTCACTCCATTTTAAAATACTCATTAAAACCTTTCATTTGATACCCATATCGTACAAACAAATTCTAGAGTCACGCCTGGTCCACCTTTATGCCGATATCTCGAAAAGGCGACCACCTATAGCACTAAGCCCCACGCCCTTTTGAAATACTAATTAACAACTTTCGTTTGATACCCATATTGTACAAACGCATTCTACCTGGTCCACCTTTATGGCGATATCTCGAAAAGGCGTTCACCTATAGAACAAAGGCCCACTCCCTTTTAAAATGCTCATTAACCCCTTTCATTTGATACCCATATCGTACAAACAAATTCTAGAGTCACTTATGGAACTAGGGATCACTCCCTTTTAAAATACTCATTAACACCTTTCATTTGATACCCATATCGTACAAACAAATTCTAGAGTCACCCCTGGTCCACCTTTATGCCGATATCTCGAAAAGGCGACAACTACCACCACTCCCTTTTAAAACCCTGATTAATACCTTTAATTTTATACCCATATCGTACAAGCAAAATCCTAGAGTCACCCCTGGTCCACCTTTATGGCGATATCTCGAAAAGGCGTTCACATATAGAACTAAGGCCCACTCACTTTTAAAATGCTCGTTAACCCCTTTCTTTTGATAACCATATCGTACAAGCAAATTCTAGGGTCAACCCTGGTCCACCTTTATGCCGATATCTCGAAAAGGCGACCAGCTATAGAACTAAGCCCCACGCCCTTTTGAAATACTAATTAACACCTTTTGTTTGATACCCATAATGTACAAACGCATTCTAGAGTCACCCCTGGCCCACCTTTATGGCGATATCTCGAAACGGCGTCCACCTATGGAACTAAGGATCACTCCCTTTTAAAATACTCATTAACACCTTTCATTTGATACCCATATCGTACAAACAAATTCTAGAGTCACCCCTGGTCCACCTTTATGCCGATATAACAACCGATATACAACTACCACCACTCCCTTTTAAAACCCTCATTAATACCTTTAATTTGATACCCATATCGTACAAACACATTCTAGAGTCACCCCTGGTCCACCTTTATGGCGATATCTCGAAAAGGCGTCCACCTATAGAACTAAGGCCCACTACCTTTTAAAATACTCATTAACACCTTTCGTTTGATACCTATATTGTACAAACGGATTCTAGAGTCACCCCTGGTCCACCTTTATGCCAATATCTCGAAAAAGCGACCACATATACAACTACCACCACTCCCTTTTAAAACCCTCATTAATATCTTTAATTTGATACCCACATCGTACAAACACATTCTAGAGTCACCCTTGGTCCATCTTTATGGCGATATCTCGAAAAGGCGTCCACCTGTAGAACTAAGCCCCACGCCCTTTTAAAATACTAATTAACACCTTTCCTTTGATAGCCATATTATACAAACACATTCTAGAGTCACCCCTCGTCCACCTTTATGGCGATATCTCGAAAAGGCGTCCACCTATAGAACTAAGCCCCACGCCCTTTTAAAATATTCATTAACACCTTTCGTTTGATACCCATATTGTACAAACGCATTCTAGAGTCACCCCTGATCCATTTTTACGCCGATATCTCGAAAAGGCGACCACTTATACAACTACCACCACTCCCTTTTAAAACCCTCATTAATACCTTTAATTTGATACCCATATCGTACAAACACATTCTAGAGTCACCCCTTATCCACCTTTATGGCGATATCCCTAAATGGCGTCCACCTATAGAACTATGGCCCACTCCCTCTTAAAATACTCTTTAATACCTTTCATTTGATACACATGTCATACAAACACTTTACAGGGTTACCCTCGGTTCATTTTCCTACATGGTTATTTTCCCTTATGTTGCTACCATAGCTATCAACTGAGTATGTAATGTTTGGTTACACCCGAACTTAACCTTCCTTACTTGTTTTTGTTTGTATTTTTTATACTCAGTTGAGCAGAGCTCACAGAGTATATTAACTTTGATTGGATAACGGTTGTTTGTACATGTATAAATGAATCGAGATAGATATAGACTTCCATATATCAAAATCATCAGTATCGGAAAAAAATTTGATTGAGCCATGTCCGTCCGTCCGTCCGTCCGTCCGCTAACACGATAACTTAAGTAAATTTTGAGGTATCTTGATGAAATTTGGTATGTAGGTTCCTGGGCAATCATCTCAGATCGCTATTTAAAATGAACGATATCGGACTATAACCACGCCCACTTTTTCGATATCGAAAATTTCGAAAAATCGAAAAAGTGCGGTAATTCATTACAAAAGACGGATAAAGCAATGAAACTTGGTAGGTGAGTTGAACGTATGACGCTTGCGCAATGGGCGTGGCACCGCCCACTTTTAAAAGAAGGACATTTAGATGTTTTGCAAGCTGTAATTTGGCAGTCGTTGAAGATATCATTATGAAATTTGGCAGGAACGTTACTGCAATTTCTATTTTACTGCTATATGCTTAATAAAAATTTGCAAAATCGGAGAACGACCACGCCCACTTAAAAAAAAATGTGTTTAAGTCAAATTTAAACAAGTAAGAAAGGTTAAGTTCGGATGTAATCGAACATTAGATACTCAGTTGAGAGCTATGGTGGCAACATAAGGGAAAGTAACCATGTAGGAAAATGAACCGAGGGGAACCCGAGGGTAAGAGGGAGTGGGCCATAGTTCTATAGGTGGACGCCATTTAGGGATATCGCCATAAAGGTGGATCAGGGTTGACTCTAGAATTCGTTTGTACAATATTGGTATGAAACGAAAGGTGTTAATGAGTATTTGAAAAGGGCGTGGGGTTTAGTTCTACAGGTGGACGCATTTTCGAGATATCGCCATAAAGGTGGACCAGGGGTGACTGTAGAATGTGTTTGTACGATGTGGGTATCAAATTAAAGATATTAATGAAGGTTTTAAAAGGGAGTGGTGGTAGTTGTATATGTGGTCGCCTTTTCGAGATATTGGCGTAAAGGTGGACCAGGGGTGACTCTAGAATCCGTTTGTACAATATAGGTATCAAACGAAAGGTGTTAATGAGTATTTTAAAAGGTAGTGGGCCTTAGTTCTATAGGTGGACGCCTTTTCGAGATATCGACATAAAGGTGGACCAGGGGTGACCCTAGAATTTGTTTGTACAATATGGGCATCAAACGAATGGTGTTAATGAGTATTTTAAAAGGGAGTGGGCCTTAGTTCTATAGGTGGATGCCGTTTCGGAATATCGCCATAAAGGTGGACTAGTGGTGACTCTAGAATGTGTTTGTACGATATGGGTATCAAATTATAGGTATTAATGAGGGTTTTAAAAGGGAGTGGTGGTAGTTGTATAGGTGGTCGCTTTTTCGAGATATCGGCATAAAGGTGAACCAGGGGTGACCCTAGAATTTGTTTGTACAATATGGGCATCAAACGAATGATGTTAATCAGTATTTTAAAAGGGAGTGGGCCTTAGTTCTATAGGTGGATGCCGTTTCGAAATATCGCCATAAAGGTGGACTAGTGGTGACTCTAGAATGTGTTTGTACGATATGGGTATAAAATTAAAGGTATTAATGAGGGTTTTAAAAGGGAGTGGTGGTAGTTGTATAGGTGGTCGCTTTTTCTAGATATCGGCATAAAGGTGGACCAGGGGTGACCCTAGAATTTATTTGTACGATATGGGTATCGAATGAAAGGGGTTAATGAACATTTTACAAGGGAGTGGGCCTTAGTTCTATAGGTTGATGCCTTTTCGAGATATCGCCATAAAGGTGGACCAGGGGTGACTCTAGAATGCGTTTGTACAATATGGGTATCAAACGAAAGGTGTTAATGAGTATTTGAAAAGGGCGTGGGGTTTAGTTCTACAGGTGGACGCCTTTTCGAGATATCGCCATAAAGGTGGACCAGGGGTGACTCTAGAATGTGTTTGTACGATGTGGGTATCAAATAAAAGGTACTAATGAGGCTTTTAAAAGGGAGTGGTGGTAGTTGTATATGTGGTCGCCTTTTCGAGATATTGGCATAAAGGTGGACCAGGGGTGCCTCTAGAATTTGTTTGTACGATATGGGTATCAAATGAAAGGTGTTAATGAGTATTTTAAAAGGGAGTGGGCGTTAGTTCTATAGGTGGACGCCTTTTCGAGATATCGCCATAAAGGTGGACCAGGGGTGACCCTAGAATTTGTTTGTACGATATGGGTATCAAATGAAAGGGGTTAATGAACATTTTAAAAGGGAGTGGGCCTTAGTTCTATAGGTGGACGCCTTTTCGAAATATCGCCATAAAGGTGGACCAGGGGTGACTCTAGAATGCGTTTGTACAATATGAGTATCAAACGAAAGGTGTTAATGAGTATTTCAAAAGGCCGTGGGGTTTAGTTCTACAGGTGGACGCCTTTTCTAGATATCGCCATAAAGGTGGACCAGGGGTGACCCTAGAATTTGTTTTTACGATATGGGTATCAAATGAAAGGGGTTAATGAACATTTTAAAAGGGAGTGGGCCTTAGTTCTATAGGTGGACGCCTTTTCGAGATATCGCCATAAAGGTGGACCAGGGGTGACTCTAGAATGCGTTTGTACAATATGGGTATCAAACGAAAGGTGTTAATTAGTATTTCAAAAGGGCGTGGGGCTTAGTTCTATAGGTAGTCGCCTTTTGGAGATATCGGCATATATGTGGACCAGGGGTGACCCTAGAATTTGCTTGTACGATATGGGTATCAAAAGAAAGGGGTTAATCAGCATTTTAAAAGGGAGTGGGCCTTAGTTCTATAGGTGAACGCCTTTTCGAGATATCGCCATAAAGGTGGACCAGGGGTGACTCTAGAATGCGTTTGTACAATATGGGTATCAAACGAAAGGTGTTAATGAGTGTTTCAAAAGGGCGTGGGGCTTAGTTCTATAGGTGGACGCCTTTTCGAGATATCGCCATAAAGGTGGACCAGGGGTGACTCTAGAATGCGTTTGTACAATATGGATATCAAACGAAAGGTGTTAATGAGTATTTCAAAAGGGCGTGGGCCTTAGTTCCATAGGTGGACGCCCTTTCGAGATATCGCCATAAAGGTGGACCAGGGGTGACCCTAGAATTTGTTTGTACGATATGGGTATCAAATGAAAGGGGTTAATGAGTATTTTAAAAGGGAGTGGGCCTTAGTTCTATAGGTGAACGCCTTTTCGAGATATCGCCATAAAGGTGGACCAGGGGTGACTCTAGAATGCGTTTGTACAATATTGGTATCAAACGAAAGGGGTTAACTAGTATTTCAAAAGGGCGTGCGGCTTAGAGCTATAGGTGGTCGCCTTTTCGAGATATCGGCATAAAAGTGGACCAGGGGTGACTCTAGAATTTGTTTGTACGATATGGGTATCAAATGAAAGGTGTTAATGAGTATTTTAAAAGGGAGTGATACTTAGTTCCATAGGTGGACGCCGTTTCGAGATAACGCCATAAAGGTGGACCAGGGGTGACCCTAGAATTTGTTTGAACGATATGGGTATGTGACTCTGGAATGCGTTTGCACAATATGGGGTTCAAACGAAAGGTATTAATGAGTATTTTAAAAAGGAGTGGGCCTTAGTTCTATAGGTGGACGCCTTCTTGAGATATAGCCATAAAGGTGGACCAGGGGTGACTCTAGAATATGTTTGTACGATATGGGTATCAAATGAAAGGTGTTAATGAGTATTTTAAAAGGCCGTGGGTCTTAGTTCTATAGGTGGACGCCTTTTCGAGATATTGCCATAAAGGTGGACCAGGAGTGACTGTGAAAGTGTTTGTACGATATGGGTATCAAATTAAAGGTATTAATGAGACTTTTAAAAGGGAGTGGCGGTAGTTGTATATGTGAAGGCGTTTTCCAGACATCGAACAAAATGTGGAGCAGGGTGACCCAGGACATCATTTGTTGGATACCGCTAATATATTTATATATATAGTACCACGAACAGTATTCTTGCCAAGATTTCAAGGGTTTTTTATTTCGCCCTGCAGAACTTTTTCATTTCATTCTACTTAATATGGTAGGTGTCACACCCATCTTACAAAGATTTTTTTTCTAAAGTTAAATTTTGCGTCAATAAACTAATCCAAATACCATGTTTCACCTCTTTTTTCATATTGGGTTAGAATTATGGCACTATTTTCGTTTTTCGTAATTTTCGATATCGAAAAAGTGTGCGTGGTCATAGTCCGATTTCGGTCATTTTTTATACCAATACAAAGTGAGTTTAGATAAGTACGTGGGCTGAGTTTAATAAAGATATATCGATTTTTGCTCAAGTTATCTCGTTAACGGCCGAGCGGAAGGACAGACGGTCGACTGTGTATAAAAACTGGGCGTGGCTTCAACCGATTTCGCCCTTTTTCATAGAAATAAGTTATTGTCCCAGAATCTAAGCCCCTACCAAATTTCACAAGGATTGGTAAATTTTTGTTCGACTTATGGCATTAAAAGTATCCTAGACAAATTAAATGAAAAAGGGCGGAGCCACGCCCATTTTGAAATTTTCTTTTATTTTTCCATTTTGTTGCACCATATCATTACTGTAGTTGAATGTTGACATAATTTACTTATCTACTGTAAAGATATTTAATTTTTTGTTAAAATTTGACTTAAAAAAAAAATTTTTTTAAAGTGGGCGTGGTCGTTCTCCGATTTTGCTAATTTTTATTAAGCATTTATATAGTAATAGGAGTAACGTTGCTGCCAAATTTCATCATGATATCTTCAACGACTGCCAAATTACAGCTTGCAAAATTGTTAAATTACCTTCTTTTAAAAGTGGGCGGTGCCACGCCTATTGTCCAAAATTTTACTAATTTTCCATTCTGCGTCATAAGTTCAATTCACCTACCAAGTGTCATCGCTTTATTCGTCTTTGGCAATGAATTATCGCACTTTTTCGGTTTTTCGAAATTTTCGAATTCGAAAAAAAGGGCGTGGTTATAGTCCGATATTGTTCATTTTAAATAGCGATCTGAAATGAGTCCTCAGGAACCTACATACCAAATTTCATCAAGATACCTCAAAATTTACTCAAGTTATCGTGTTAACGGACGGACGGACGGACGGACATGGCTCAATCAAATTTTTTTTCGATCCTGATGATTTTGATATATGGAAGTCTATATCTATCTCGATTCCTTTATACCTGTACAACCAACCGTTATCCAATCAAAGTTAATGTACTCTGTCAGCTCTGCTCAACTGAGTATAAAAAAATTATGTAATGAGAAGGAAGGCAGAGTTACTAAAAAAGTGTTTAATTAAAGAAAAAAAATAATGTACTTAAATTGCGAAAAAATTAAGTGAAATGAACAAGCAGTTCCATATAAAAACGCAATAAGTGCACATAGACTTTTTTACGAGTTTGAATGTGATTAATGATGATTGACCGTAATTAATTTGTATTAAATTTGTAAACACTCCATTTCATGAATATATATCACCATATCTAGCATAAGATATCGTCTGTAAACAATATAATACTAAGATATAACAAAGCAGAATAAATTAGAAAGAAAAGAAAAACAAACAAAAACATTGAAATTATTCACGCAAACATATTTACTAAAATAATATTGATTTCATAACTTTAAGCGACATAAACAAATTAGGGTTATGGGATCTAAGCATCCGATTAATGGATGTATAATCCAGCAAAGTTAGCCTAATAATAAATATAGTGGGTAATATACTGCCTATGCAATACGGCCGCCATGATGCCGGTTGCCGTTTCCACCTAAAATCAAGGGACGTTTTTTTTTTCGTTTAATAAACAACGTGAAATTTTCCAATTCAGTAAAGTTGCATTTAAATAATAATAAAATAAGTCGAAAAAAAAGAATATATTATAAAGTAAAATAAGAAATAAAATAAATTAGCATAAAGGAAATATAAAAAATTTAATGTTATATTTTTGTAACTTTTTTTTTTGTTTAGTATAAGACGTACTTTATTTAAAATGAGGATTAGATCTGCAAATGCAAACACATTTTCGGGCAAATTTGCCATTAATTGTTATAAATGAATCTAGTTAGTTTCAACAAAAGTTAACTCATTATTTGTGATTTCATGTTTTTTTGAAAACAACTAAGATAAAAAACAAAGAATCTGTTAAATAAAGACTTGTGTATTTACCTGTAAGTGAAATTTGCCACAAAAAATGGGCCAGTCAAAATATTAGATCTATTTAAGATTTTTTGGTATGCCACAAACTATTTTGGAGCAATTTTTTAGGATTTTGGTAGAGGCTATTATAGGTAAGTGGCAACAACGGGAAACCATATTTGTATGTAGGTGAAACATTTGTGCTTTCGAATTTAGCGGTGATACATAAAGGTTTAGGTCTTTGAAATTCGCATTAGAACACTTAGATAATTGTTCCCAAAGATGGCGCGCTTGTGCACGAAAATGAATTTCGATATTTGTGTGAATTTTTCGAATTTACGAAAAATTTTTTCTGTTAATTATAAACATATAGAGGAATATTTTTTAACAAAAATGGGCCTATGCACTGCAGCTGATCAATACGAATCTATTCATATAACTTTTATATGATTTTACGTATGCGTATTAATATATAGATATACATAGGGGTTTCCTCCTTGTGGATTTCTCGCCGGCTTTCACGCAATTATGAAGAATTTTTCTCCTCTATAAAGTTTTTGGATGGATGAGGTCCAGGGATACCCCCGCCGGGCGAGGACCTGTAATAGAAATAAATCAAAACCTTAATGAAAATTCTATTTATTTGTGTTTGCATGCGTAAGTATTTATATGTAGCTACGTAACTTATTTTATGAAATGTATGTCTTATTTATTTGCATTAATTATTTTATATTTTCATTTATTTAATTAATTTTTTGTTTAATTTATTGTATCATAAAAAAAAAAATAAATGTAAGGCACGATAACCTACGAAGAGATCTAATGCAGAGCTTCTCTTCCAATTTGCGTCGTGCTCCTCTTGATTTTTCTTACAAATTGGCCGGACGGGACCTATATGTTTTATGTCGACTCCGAACGGCATCTGCAAGGCAGATGAGTTTTCACTGAGAGCTTTTCATGGCAGAAATACACTCGGAGCGCTTGCCAAACACTGCCGAGGGGCGACCCCGCTTAGAAAAAATTTCTTCTAATTGAAAAACTTTATTTCTAAAATTTTGATGTTGCTTTGCCCGGGGTGTGAACCCAGGGCATACGGTGTGATAGGCGGAGCACGCTACCATCACACCACGGTCTATCTTTTTTTGTTTAATTTATTTTGTAAGACATCAGTATTTTGTAAAGTTTTTTTTTTTTTGTATTTATTTAAGATTTTATTTTGATTAAAGTTTTATTTAATTTTAGGTTTTATTAAATTTTATATTTTATTAAAATTTTGGTTTTATTAAATTTTTTAATTTTATTTAAGCAAACTGTATTTTTCACTTACCTTATAGCTTGGTGCAGGTCCGTTTTTCAGGCTACCGGTAGCTGGTTCCGTAAACTTGCGGTCACTTACAGTAAAAAAATTTAACTATTTTCACAATTGCTCTTTATAATTTTTTATTTTTTTTTGTCACTCACCGTTTATAAGTAAGACGTCCTTTTCGGTCTTGGACACTTCAATAATTAATTTATATTGTGACGAATATGAGTGACACTAAGTGATACTCACTCCCTAGTCTGATGCTAAGTAAATGAAGTCACAACAACAATAAAGCAGACAGTCACTTGAATCTACATAAACGAATCAATCATTATCCCTGCCAACCAAAACTGCGTAAAAAATTGGATAATGACTGAGTAAAAAAGTGGATAAAAAAATGGATAATTTTGTATAGGCAGTGTGCGGATTTTATCCACTTTCCCCATGAGCGAGTCGTGTACGTGTGATCGCGCATCCTTCTCACACTTATACCAAAGTGCCATAAGGAAAAATGCATAGATGCTCCTCTCTAACTAAAAATTTCCCATAGCACAAGGTTGTATTTTTGTAGGGATGCAATATCGGAAAAATTTTATGTCTAAAAAATGCCCAAACTTTTTACCAAAATAGCCAAAAAATACCTAAAAAAAATCCAAAATACCCAAAAAATCTCCAAACTTTTTTTTTAATTTTTAATGAAAACGTTTATTTAATAATATAAAAAATTCATTTACAATTGTTTTAAAGGCCGTTTTATCATAAAATGTTAAGAATACATCTGTTAAAAGGACTTTTTACATTAAATTTGTTTTCATCGCACATAAATTTTAAAATAAAACGGTCTTAAAGTTATTAAATAGCATAAATAATAATTATTTGTAAACACAATCTTTTTTAAGTACTTACTAAACTATAATATTTTTTATATAAATTAAAAAAGAAATAAAAATAACATTGAAATAAAATAATATTGAAGAGCAGCGTAATATTCGAATTTTTAACATTAAAATTACATTTGTTTATTTATCAAAGTAATTAATTCGATAATTGATAAAATATCAAAGCTGATTAGGTCTAATGGGGCAATTCCATTAAAAATCATTCAATCGATAAGCTAAATTTTTCAAATGAATTAAAACTAAAGATTACTGTGATAAGTATCTATTTAATTCTATTATTTAATAAAGGAATTATTAGCTTTTTCATCACACGATTTAAGAAAATTTGATATTTGTCAGAGCTAGTCAGTTATTTTTAACAAAAAGCCACAATGAATGAAAAATACTTGTATAACTTTGCAAACAAATTACTTACTACAGAGGTGTTTTTCTAAAATATACAAAATTTTGGAAAAAACTTTTTGATTCGATTGACAGTACTATCAAAAGTACAATAATTTAATTATATTTCTTTTAGTATATGCTTAAACTTGAAACTCATTTGCAGGGAGTAAAACACATACACTTTTCTTACAACTTTACAAAATTTTACCAAGTTTTCCCTAGCTATATACATGTATCTCTTATTTTCCAAAAATTTTAAAAAATCGGATATAGATCCAAACGATAGTAGCATCGAAAAACAAGTAATTAAATTACCTTTCTTTTGATATATACTATCATTTATTACTCGTTCACAATGAGTGAAAAATAGTCACTTTCTCTACAACTTTATAAAATTTCTCAACATTTTTACTAGTTACATATAACTTACAGTTCCCGAAAGGGGAACTGTTAAAAAATTAAAGTTGCGATGAACTCAGTGTTCACCGACCAAAAGAAATACACAAATTTAGTTAAGTTGATACTGAGCTTGATTTATTGTGCACTCGTTGCACTCACTAATACGACTAATCTAAAACATATTCTTTTGTTACCAACTAACTTTTAAGTCTAACTTACTTATGCCTACGTTGCAGATCCCACCACCAGCCGGCATTTCATAATCGATGAGTTGAGTGTATAGGCCAATGCTGCTTATGCTGCACTTCTCACGCCTTATTGGTTGTATTGTGTTACCGAACGCTTGCGCGTGTACTGAGTCAGCGAAAGTGCTATTTGGGTCAATGAAGAAGTCACGTGCACGGCAACGTGAGTAAAGGGTGCGCCATTAGTTAGTATTGGGATTACGGGTGTGATAACTCCTCCCCCTTTAAAGATCTGCGTCTCGCAGATCAAATGAAAAACCTGAGGGGGTTATGATATGTACCGAATGGCTATTACTTTCTGATGGTAGGCTAGATTCTTGGTAATCAATTTTATATGTGGATATGCCCTTCGTGATCTTATTGGTGTTCGTGCCACAGCTCAAATGTTCAGAGATTATTGCGCATATTGTTAGGGCTTCTGTAACGATAGAAAAATTGATCTTCTCATTAACGTATCCTAGATACTTAACATTCTCCATCGTGATGTCGTGCACATATTCTAGGTTGACCTTCATTGTGTGATTCCTGACATTCGAAAGGACGGCTGGCAACGCCTGCGCTGTCATTACAACGTTGCTGGAAAATACTTGGTCACCTATCTTGACTGTTTCGTTGCTTAGTTGGATGATGTAGGTGCCATTAATAGTGCTTGAGGCATTGCTGCTACTGATCATGCCTTGGTAGTTTGAGAGGAATATTGTGTTGTCGTTTACCAATTCTACAATTGATCCGTTTCGTCTGGTGAACTGGCAGCTAGCGTCTCCACCTTTTAGTAGTCGTGGAATGCAGCTGTCCTCTTCCAATTTCGACAAGGATTCTGACTTACATATTGTAGATGAACTGATTACCATGCAATTTCCCGTCACTCCGTATGTTTCCTCTTGGTTTACGAGCATCCTGCCAACGGTAGAGCAAGTTGCTTATGTTCGTAGATGCCAGCGCGAGTGGTCAGAAAATTATATTTGTTAGCTGTTACTTTTGGCATCGAGAGCACGTAGAGGAGAAATGCCCCATTCGTGTATACTGATTGTTGACGGTATTCAATAGCCTCGATTACGTTCTGGTATGGAAGGGTCTCTACTTCTGACAGTACCTGGCTGACCTCATCTGTGTCAAGTAGATTCGTGTTGACAATGCCCCGTTTTGCCAGTTGACATGCCCGCACAATTTCGGTTACCTCTTCGCGAATGAGCAGGATGTTGTGTAGTGCATTTCGATCAAATTCCGTCGCCTCATTTTCTTTCGCTGTGTAGTTAGTTTGATTCACCACCTCGTCGATTTTCTTTAGGACTTCTTGGGTGGCGGCGAAGAGTTTTTCATTGATTTTATATTGGTGGTTATAGCTTTGAATGACTTCATTTTGGTTGTGGAGAATGTAGTTCCAGTCGGTTGCATCTGGTGATCCTGCTAACCATTTCCATGCTGAGCGTATCCAGTCTATAGAGCGACTGACCCTTGCTTTACCTGTGCTACCCGTAAGTTCTTCAAGTCGTTCCAATGTTTGGTTGATGTAGAGATGCGCTAAAATCTGGTCGTCAGCGGTTTTCATTAAACGGTTTGCCAAACTTTCCATTTGCGTCATAATTGTAACATATTGCTGTAGATTAATAACGTGAACCAGCTTGAAGGATCCGCCAATGATCCATCCATTCCCGTTTTGGATAGTTATGATTGGGGTTTTATAGTGAAATATATGGAGGGCGCTGAAGGCTGATGCCAGCAGTGGGAATCTGGAAGGATGTTATTAGTGTTAGTGTGTTAGTAATTGTTAGCTTAATCACAAATATTTGTTTTACAAGATTGTTTGTATTTTTTCTTTTTTCTCCTAAGTTTAAAATTGAAGTTAATTTCAAAGGAATATGTTTGTTTCGGAATTTTAGTGTTATAACATTGTAAGAGAGGAACAATTTTATGTTTATTTATTTTTGATTATACTTTACATTTTATGATTGTTAATTGCTTTAGTTTCGGTTTGTGTGTTAGTGTTAATTTAAATAAAAAGAAGGAAAAAAAATTTTTAGTTAGATGCAAATAACTAAATAAAAGGTGAAAAATTAATTAAAATAAAGTGAAATGAAAATAAGTAAATCAAAAGCAAGAAAAAACAATTTTTTTTTTCCTGCGTATTAGGCGCAAGGAGGTATCAATATGTGTTTTGCGGATTATATTTATCTTTTTGCTTAGCGGATTAGGCGCATAAGCTTAATATTTTTTTCTTTCTTTCACTCAACGGATTAGGCGAAGAGGATAATTTTTTTTTTTTCACTCAACGGATTAGGCGAAGAGGATAATTTTTTTTTCTTTCACTCAACGGATTAGGCGAAGAGGATAATTTTGTCTTTCTTTCACTCAGCGGATTAGGCGAAGAGGATACAATTTTTTTCTTTCTTTTTTTTAGGCGCAAGCTTGCAAGTACAATTATTCTTTCATTGCTTTCTTTTTTATCAGTATTTTTTATAAAATTTTCTTTTTTCATCGCAAGGATTAAGTACCAATATATGTTATGCGGATTAGGCGCAAAACTATTTTTCTCTTTTTTTTTTGCGGATTAGGCGCAAGTTTGCAATAAAAATTATTCATATTTTGTATTCTTTTTTCTCTTTGTCTTTTTTTTTTTTTTTCTTTTTTCATCCTCCGGATTAGGCGAAGGATTAAGTATCAATATATGTTATGCGGATTAGGCGCTAAGTTATTTTCTCTTTTTTCGTGCGGATTAGGCGCAACTTTGTATAGATTCGGTTTAAATTCTTTTGTAGGATAGAGGTCCATACTGTTCTCGAACTAGCTATGGGGGATCGTGTGATCCGTTTTGAAGACAGCGTAGCGATGGCGCCACCCGCTACTAAGGCACGATTTGTCCCACTAATAAGACGGGCTCTTGTAGTAATGAACATGTCCTTTGTTTCAATAAAAAAAGGTTTTTCTGAGAATTAATTTATCTCTGTATCGTTGGTTTTTTTAATGTTTTTTTTTTTTTTTTTTTTGTTCATTCAAACAAATAAATATCATTTTCAGTTTCAAGTGCTAGGATGTGTATTCCTGCGTTTGACATTTCTAATGTGGGTTTTGTGGATTTTTTTCCCCCTAACTGTGGTTACGGACACCTTGTTGTCTTTTGCGACAATTTCTTTTTTGTATATGGGTTTTTGTTTTCCCTTGATCTGTTTGTCCTTCACGTATATGATATCATTTTCATCATAAAGCTCCGGTAGAGATCTTCTTTTATTGTGCCGTTCAATATACTCTAGTTGTTTCTGAGTCAGTAAGGTTTTTAAATATTCATTTGTTTTCTTGCTTTTTTCGAGGAGTTCCTGGTAATTAGCCGCTTTTGCGCGATTGAAAAATACCTCTTTGATTTTTAACCTAGGGCTATCTATCTTCAGGCATCTGATAATTTCGATTAAGGTGGAATGAAGCCTTTCGACTTGACCGTTCAGCTCGCTTCTCTGAGAAGGTGTACGATACAACATAACTCCCAATGACTCTAAAGACCGCGCTCGTTGTCGGTCACGAGGATATCTGGGGTCGTAAAGTAGTGCAAGAGTTTGACTATTTTGTCCTTGAGGTGCAAAGTGGACTTATTTCTTTGGTGAAAGAGTTTTGCGAACTTAGAAAATTTGTCAATGCAGCTCAGAAATTTTTCTCCTTGTATTTCGAATATATCGACGTGAATTATTTCACAAGGACGCGATGGGATAGGTGTGTTTTGTAACTCCGGTTTATTGGGACGTCTGTCATATTTACTGATTTTACAAGTTTCGCAAGACGAGACATAGCCCCTGATTATGCTGCTCATTCTTGGAAAGTAGTACCTCTCTAAAATTTGTTTTTTATTCTCATTGGCGTTGCGATGAGCTCTTTTGTGCTCCACCCATACTACTTCACAGATTCTGTCGGGATCTCTCAGATCCTCTACAATGCACTGAGCTACTCGGATCTTATATTGCATGCAATTTTCCAGGTATACTTTCTGAAGAAGTCCTAATTTACTCTCTGGTATTTTAATTCCGTTAATAACGTTTGGCCTAAGTTTTTCCTTCAGAACATTAATGAGCTCCTCTTCGCCGACTCCATCTATCTTTAAATAATGTCGCGAGTAACCTGGATGGGGTTCTTCAAATATTTCTAGCCTACTCCAAATAAAATCTGGTTTCTAAATACGTTTATGGGAACTTCAACGAAGGGTATAAGGTCGGAGTTGTCCTGTTCTGTACTATGTACGGTATCACCGGCCTCGCTACCAGAATCCGCTGTTAACCCTGTGTTTGCATTTTGACTAGCGGCATCGTATGTGGACGTTGTAAGGGGGTTTGCATGAGTTTTGAGTCGGGACAGTGCGTCAGCTACGAAGTTAAATTTGCCAGGTTTATAAATTATTTCGTAATTATATTCTTCGATCCTGGCCTTCCAACGTTTTAGCTTGGCGTTGTAGTTTCGGTTACTTAAAGAGAAGGTTAGGGGTTGGTGATCTGTAAATATTCGTATTTTTTTTGCTCCATGCAGGTAGTTCTGAAGGTTATCCAAAGCCCACACGATAGCAAGCATTTCTTTTTCGTTTGTTGCGTACGCCTCTTCTGTAGTAGTTAGGCTTCTCGATATGAATGCTATGGGCTAGTCTTTGCCGTCATAGTCCTGTGATAGCACCGCTCCAATAGCGAAATCGGAGGCATCGGTCGTAAGGATAAAAGATTTGTCGAAGTTAGGGAAAGTCAGGACCTCGGAGGTCGTCAGTATCTCTTTGAACGCTTCCTGTGCTTCCTTGTTCAAGTTAATGGGTACTTTTTTCGATTGTGTTGCCCTTACCTGTGCGTGTTCTCCTCGTGTGAGGTTGGTAAGAGGTTTTGCAATTTTTGCGTAATCTCGAATGAATTTACGATAATACGATGTTAGTCCTAGGAAGCTCTTAAGCTCCTTTAATTTAGATGGAGGCAGCATGTTTTTAATGGAATTTACTTTCTTTGGGTCAGGAAGTATTCCCTCAGAGGTCACAATATAGCCAAGAAATTCTACGCTTGTTTTTAGGAAGTGGGTCTTCTCAAGGTTAACCTTGAGACCCGCGGCTAGGAGCCTGGCAAGGATAGTCTCAATGTCCTTTAGATGAGTGGTTTCATCCTTACTAAAGATTATAATGTCGTCGATGTATACAAAGCAAATACGACCTATAAATTCTTTAACAAGTCGTCTATCATGCGCTGGAAGATAGAGGCTGCATTTTTGAGACCGAAAGGAAGTCGCAAAAATTCGTATTTTCCATTCATGGTGGAAAATGCCGTTTTTGGTATATCACTTTCTTTCATTGGGATCTGGTGAAATCCCGAAGTTAGGTCAAGTGTCGTAAAATACTTTGCACTACCGAGACTCGCAATTGTGCCATTAATGTCAGGTATGGGATAGGTGTCAGGGATGGTTACGGCATTTAGCCGTTTGAAGTCTATCACCATTCTATACTTTTTTTCCCAATCTGCCTGGGATTTCTTTGGGACAATCCATATGGGTGAGTTGTAGAGACTTTTTGAAGGGCGAATTATGCCTTCTGCTAGTAAGTCTCGGATTTGCTTTTCCACCTCCTCGCGCATATTAACGGGGTAGGGGTAGCTTTTAGTGTAAATGGGGTTTTCGGTTGTGGTTCTGATTTCTGCTGCCTGGACATTGGTTTGGATTTCCATGCCTCGGTCAACTGGGCCGAATAAATTTTCATATCGATGTAGGATCTCGTAGAGTTTATTTTTTGTAAGGTTCGTGATATCATAGCCGAAAGGAATGTTTAAGGTAATGCTGTTGACCTGCTGCGCCTACTTCCGCTTAAGGGGCAGCACAATATCTGGTTTTAAAATGAGAGTGTTGAGCTCCCTGTCTAGGACTGCTTTAATTTCCGACAGCGTGTCATCCCCTATTATCCCATCAAATGATCTAAGCCCTGGAAGAACAAAAAATGTGGTGGGAATATCTATGCCTACGAATTTAAAAAAATGTCCGCATATTTTCCTGTCTACATTTATAGTTCCTCCTGCGGAAGTTACCTTAAACGGTTTTTCTACTGGCGTAGTATTTTGAGCTACGCGTTCGCTTATATAATTTTTGTTAGCCCCTGTATCCACTAGAAATTCTAAAATACCTATATACTGCGTTGCGTACTCTAGATAAGGTACGCCGGACACGAGGCTCCCATGGTAAAATTTACTTGGGCCCCCGTGGTTTGTTCTTTGTTGGTTTCGATTTGTTCTTCATCAACCACTACTAGATGGACAAGTTTCTGCTGCTTGCTAGGGTTTCTGTCTGAATATCCTGGAGAACTTGTACCCCTCTTGGCGCTGTCATATCTTGAAAATCGAGTGCCACCTGTCTGGCGGGTTTGAGTTGATGGTTCTGCTTCTGCTCTTACCACCGCCAATGGGGTGCTGTTGCTTCTCCAATTTTGGGTAGACTGATTGCTTATTCGGGTTTGCGCTGATCCTGAGTAGGAAGGTCTAGGCCTTTGTTGGTTGCCATTCTGCCACACGCGGTTGCCATTTGGTTGAACTGAATTTCTTTGAGCGGGATAACCCTGGTCGTGGTTGGAATAATTACTTTTAAAAAATTTTGGGGCTGAAGGTTGGTAGTTGTCATTAAAATTTTTATTATCCCTGTGGAATGGTGGGCGGTAAATAGAGTTCCTGCGGTCTACATTTAAAATTTTCAGACGTGCCGAATATGCTGCGGGTAGTGTTTTCAAGTTCTGAACTAGGAGAAGGGCAGGCAGATCCCCGTTTAGGCCCCTAATGAAGACATCTAATGCTCTTCGACGATGTGCCTCTGCCAATGCCTCTACTGTTTCCCCGTGTGCATACTTTTCGGCCTTTATGGTATTAATCATTAGGGATAGTTGTTTTTGAACTTGCGCATAAAAGTCGGACATCTTCTGACGCCCTTGTGACATTAACGTCAATTGCTGCTCCAACGTTTCTATATCCCTTATATCAGCGTAATACAGGGAAAGAATTTCCTTTACCCTGCCCCAGTCGGAACCTAGTATATTGTGCGCAAGTAATGCAGAGTCTGCTGCGCCACTAATCTTCCCCCTAATGTGCCTCAAGATGGCTGCGTAAATCGGCTTATGCCGATTCCTTTTAATCCTTTATTACCTGTTCTACACTATGGACCCAGGAGCCGTAGTGCTCCCGTGATCCATCGAATACCTGCAACTCTTTTACGCAGTCCGGAAGCTTAGCCACCTCCACCAGCTCGACCTCCGTCCGAGGACTAACTAGCGGTTCTACAGCCGGTTCTGGCCTGCTATCCAATGACTGCCTGCTTACTTCCTCCACTTGGGCTTCTAGCCTCTCCAGATTACTACTGAGCCCTGACAAACACTCATCGTTATTTTTCGACTCCACACTTTTGAGACTTTGGTCCATTTTCTTCAGTTGGGAGAGAATGGCATTGATAGCCCCATTCGTGTCCATTAGTGACTTCCTGATTTCTTCAGAGTCCATGATTTTATTACTGTAAAAATAGAAGAAGAAAAGGGAAATATAATGTGATTAGATTATACTCACAAAAGCGAGTTTCTCATTGGATTAACCCTATTTGCTTTTTTATATTTCTCTTCTTGAAGGGTTCTGTCCCTTTTTTCCAAAATAGTTCACTTAATTACTGGGCTTTTAATTTTTTTGCCCTTTTTTTGTTTTTCTCCACTTAAACGCTTTTTTGAAAAAAAAAAAATTTTTTTTTTTTGAATAGTTCACTTAGTTCTTCGGGGATTTAATTTTTTGTCTATTCTCAACTGAACACTTAAACACTTTTTGTCCACTTTCCACCCGCTGTCTCGGGCGCCACTTACAGTTCTCGAAAGGGGAACTGTTAAAAAATTAAAGTTGCGGTGAACTCACTGTTCACCGACCAAAGGAAATACACAAATTTAGTTAAGTTGATACTGAGCTTGATTTATTGTGCACTCGTTGCACTCACTGATGCGACTAATCTAAAACATATTCTTTTGTTACCAGCTAACTTTTAAGTCTAACTTACTTTTGCCTATGTTGCAGATCCCACCACCAGCCGACATTTCATAATTGATGAGTTGAGTGTATAGGCCAATGCTGCTTATGCTGCACTTCTCACGCCTTATTGGTTGTATTGTGTTACCGATCGCTTGCCCGTGTACTGAGTCAGCGAAAGTGCTATTTGGGGCAATGAAGAAGTCACATGCACGGTAACGTGAGTAAAGGGTGCGCCATTAGTTAGTATTGGGATTACGGGTGTGATAACTTATATGTGTATCTAAATTTGAAAAAAATTTCAGAAATCTTTTATCAAATTTAACGATAGTATCATCAAAAGAAAAGTAATCAAATTACCTTTCTTTTGATATATACTAGCATTTATTACTCGTTTACAATGAGTGAAAAATAGTCACTTTCGTTACAACTTTATAAAATTTCTTAACATTATTTCTAGCAATATAAATTTAATTAATATGCAAAAAAAAAATTTTCTCCGTTCCCAGCAGATCCATATCAGCGTGAGTGGTTGTCATGCTGTTCCTTATGCTCCCAAAGATATATTTGCTAGTGGAAAAATAGAATAAATAAAAGACAGAATTAGTTATTGATTCAACATAACTTCAGAGACGGGCTTTATTTACCTTTTCCAAAGTTCTGCTTACTGCAGCTATGGTTGCATTCTGTGAATAAAGCAGGTTGAAGTATTTTCTTTCTAAGAAGAAGAAAAGAAAAGTAAAAGTCAAAATTAGAAATCAATTCAAAAAAATTGTCTAAGTCTGAATCTTCCCTTTTTTAGAGTCCGGGTTAACGAAAGTCACTATTGCTGAGGAGAATATTTGCATTGCTGAAATAAAATTAAAAGCCAAAATTAATTATTGATTCAACACAATTTTTAAAAACTTGATTTTCCCTTTTTTTAGAGCTCGGGTTAAACAAGAGCTTTTTGAATTTTTCCAGTCAATTGCTGAGAAAAAAGAAAAAGAAAATTCTAAGTTTGTAATAAAATTCAGCATAATTTTTTAAGAAGAATTCATCTTCCCATTTTGACAAGCAAAAACAAATTAAACAATTAATTTAGAAAATTTTAGTTCCAAAGTAGAATATACATATACATAATTTTACAAATAAATTAGAACTTTTTTAAATAACTATTATGTATATTTTTTTTTTGTTAATTCATATAATATCTATTTTATTAAAAATATATTAATACTAATTGTATACAAAGAAATAAATAATAAAAACAATGCAGGTTCATTATGTACAAAATCAAAAAAAAAAAAAAAAACGGAAAGACTTAAATAGTAAAAGGAAATGGTGAAATATATCTACAAGCTACTATTAACAACGGCAATCTTAACTATATATAACCTATGCAAATTTATAAAATAATAAATTTATAAAATTAATTTTATCTTTTTGCAATTTAATTGCAGAACGTTCAATTTATACAACTTTCACTTTTTCGCGATTTAATTGCTGAAAATTTTCTGAAATACGTTTTAAATAGTTTGTAGTTTTTCATAGGAAAACAAATTTTTTTTTTGGTCCACAGGTTTCGGAGATTTCGCTAACGCATCTCAAAAAAACCAAGAACGCAGCAATTTGGAAGCACTAAAAGTACTTTTCCTATAACTACCAACGATGAAATTGATTATAGTGAAATTAATTTTTTTGTAGTTTTTATAGTTACTCCGAAAATATAATACATTGTGCGGAAACCAAGCAATTTAAGCAAATTTGGGTTTTTTCTTATTGAAATGCGTTTTAAATCGTTTGTAGTTTTTCATAGGAAAACATTTTTTTTGGTCCACAGGTTTCGGAGATATCGCTAACGCATCTCAAAAAAACCAAGAACGCAGCAATTTGGAAGCACTAAAAGTACATTTCCTATAACTACAAACGATGAAATTGATTTTAGTGAAATTCATTTTTTTTTAGTTCTTATACTTACTCCGAAAATATAATACATTGTGCGGAAACCAAGCAATTTAAGTAAATTTGGTTTTTTTGTTTTATGAGGTGGGTTTGGTCAAAGGCTGAGGTATGCTCAAGTCAATCCAGAGTCGGATGGAGGTCCCACTTCCCCCACCTAAATAAATACACAGGGAATTAGTGTTTTGATTTCGAACACACACACACACGCGGCTCTTAGGCTAAAATATCCACAACCTTGAATCCAGAAGAGAGAGAGAGAGAGAGATGTTCACTAAGTAGTATCGCTTATATTATAATCCAAGGACGACGGCTCTCCGCAGAGAGAGAGATAGAGTGCTAGCTAGCGGTAGCCGAGATGGTGGAGACGACGGTGGCTCTCGCTAAGGGGTGCTAACGGCGGTAGTAGTGACGGCGGTAGTTAGGATCACGCCCAGGGGGAGAGTACTGGATGACGGTGGCTCTCACCAAATAGCTATGACAACGGGTGGCTAGGCTTCGGGATGGGATGTCCGTGGATCGGGATCGCGATGATGATGGTACCTACGGCGAAGTGTCTATTAGTATGAGGCTAACTAACTACAATATATTGGCTAGGGTAGTAGGGGAGTTTGTCCCGCCGCAGGCGTTGGGAAGTGTTCCCCTCTTACCTGAGCCGTATATCCGTGCATTACCCTTCCTCTGAGTAATAGGGGGGTGAGTCCCGTCTTACTCAGAGGAGATGATAGCAAAATATTAGGGTTGCCCAATAGGCCGGGGGGGAAGTACCATCTGCAGAACCGACCTTGTAACTTTACCCCCCCTCGACCTAAAGGGAGTCCCTGGAATATGGGTAAGGCTGCCCAATAGGCCTGGGGGGAAGTACCATCGGCAGAACCGACCTTGTAACTTTACCCACCTCGACCCAAAGGGAGTCCCTACAATGTATTTATATTGGCTCGAGCAGTCTACTAGAGTAGTGGGGAAATCCGCCCCGCCAATGGCGTTGGGACGGGTTTCCTTCCTACCCGAGAAGGCTGATCGTGCATTACCTTTCCGATGAGTAATACGGGGTGTGAATCCCGTCTTACTCACCGGAAATGTGGGTAAACCTGCGGGGTGTCCGATAAGCAGGGGGGGGGGGGCGTACCATCGGTGGAACCGACCTTGTAACGCACCCTCCTAACCCAAAGGGCACCCCTTGTCGACCGCCAGTGGCGGCCAACACGCACTTCACTTACCTACGGCGAAGTGTGCCTGGTGTATTCCGGCCAATCATCTTATTCATAGGTAACTATGAACACGTTGGGAATTATGCTCGCATTGTCGCGCACAGCGCGCCACGAATGAAAATTCCCAAGCATTGTGCGTTCACCATCGCTGGCTTGCTTTGTGCTTGCGCGATGGTTGTTGGGCCGGTATGTATGTATATATGTATGTCGGTACATACACTACTAGGGGTGGGCAGTAAATGGAAAATATGATGTTAGGGGTGGGCGCTAAATAGAAAATAGATATTGTGGCGTAGCATTTGCTACGTTACAGTCCCCTCCTACTTCGGCGGACGAAAGGTTGTGGTATTCCAGGGTTTTTGCGCGGAGGCCTGAACTACCATGGGCAGAGCCCAGGTTTGTTTTATCATCGGTTGAATCCGATGGCTCGGCCGACATATGTGTATATGTGTTCGTTGATGTTTTTATTATTATGATTGATTTTTGTTCCTCTTTTTTTTCAACAATAATGTGTACATTTCATTTGTGTTTAAATTTACATTGCAAGTACGAAATTAATTTTAAATTTACGTTTCAAGATTAAGGTAGATACATATGTACATTTTTGTATTACATTTTAAATTTACATTTCAAAATTAAGGTATTTACATATGTACATTTTTATATTACAATTTCAATTTACATTTCAAAATTAAGGTATTTACATTTCATGTATAGAAAACTTATCAAACTAGGTCGGATCTTGCTTCTCCTCAGCCAGCGAATCGTACCATCTTGTAGTGTTCTTTCAGCTTGATTATGGCGTGATCTTCGTCCACCCTACGCGCCGTGTTACACCCTTTTTGCGATTTAGCCATAGTCCGTGCAAAGAAGTCTGGGCGTGGTTTCCATTAATAGTATCGTGTGGCTCCCGGTTTGATGCATACGGTATAGTGTCACAAGCGGTTGGTTTCTTGCATACGATGGCGTTTAGATGACCGGCTATTAATGGCGGGCCCCAGAATATCTTAGCGTCCAGTATTCGTGGCTTATTTGCGGGCCACGGTACTGCGTCGAATGGAGGCGGTTCTTCGGGCATGGCATATTTTGTTCGTGCTTCTCTCAGCCCAATGAAGTTGCGGTTAAAATTTATTTCGGCGGTTGATTTGTGTTGGGTCGTATTTATGGCGAACGCTTTTTCTGTTAATTCCCGTTGCCAGTTCCGATGGTCTTGTTTCGTACGTTGTGCCACCCTTGTTTTGATAACGCGATTAACGCGTTCGGTAGGATTTTTGTGGGGGGCACACGGTTTGGTAAATCGGTGGGTGATGTTATGATTCTTCAGGATCGTTGCCGGAGCGTTCGTGCCGATTTGCTCACCATTGTTGCTGAGGAGGATGGCCGGGTAATAACTTTGTTTTAGTGTTGTGCTGTGGATGTTTTCTGCGGCAGTGTTTGGCCCTTTTAGGTGTGTGGGTGCTTTTTGATGTGTTTCTATGAGCTCTAGGTGTTCTATATTTCGCTCTTCGTTGAGGTGTTCCGCTTCTCTTATGTAATGCAGGGTTACGGGTGCGTTTGCTTTGGTTGCACCGGCTGTGGTAAGGGGCTTTCCATCCAGTGAGACGGTAACGTTGCGCTTTGCCAAAAAGTCCATACCCAGGATAACACTCTCGGCCAAATTAGGGATAACAGACACCAACGTACTGGCTGTTTGATCATTGTATTTGACCTTGACCGGGTAGGAGTGGGTGCTCGCAATGCATGATTGGTCGGCGAGTTGCACGTTGCGACGATTGGATAACGGTGGAATCTTTCGTCGTTCCAGATGCCTTCTCACGGCTTCATTGATGTATGTCACGGTAGCCCCAGTATCGATCAGGGCGCGGCACATCAATCCTTCGATGACCACCGGTATGTAAAAACGTCCGTCGTTCCCCTTCCCTTTGGCTACGGATGATAATAGTGCGGGTGTTATCGGATTACTTTGGTTCATTCCGTAGCATGCACAATCCCTGGAGAGCGTTCCGTCTCGGCCGCATCTAGAACAAAAAAGTCGTCTTTTGTTGGTGCATTGGAAGCGGCGGTGGCCGCGTTTCTTGCATCGCCAGCAGGTGTTTCTTGCATCGTAACGGTCAGTGAGTGTGGACAGGGAGTGTGTTATTTGAGCATTCTGCTCCTCCAGCTCCTCGATTACTACTGTTCTTAAGCTATGTGCTAACAGTCGGCTCTGTTTGGCTTCTTCGCTTCGCAGCAGTTCGTACTCGTCGGTGAGCTCCATAAGCTGCTCTATTGTTTGGAACTCGCCCCGCCTCACAAAAAGTCGATACTCCACCCGTAGTCCGTCATATATGCGTTCTAGATGATCTTCTTTGCACAAAGTCGGGTGGTGGCGAATCATCGTCTGGAGGGCGAGGATATAGTCCTTGGCCTTTTCGCTGCTCGTCTGTTTTCTTTGGAGGATAGCGTCCTCTAGCTGGCTAATGTGTCGCTTCGGCAAAAAGAATTTTCCGGCTTCGGAGCGGAAGTCAGCCCATGTGTGTAGTTGTTGTTTTCGCAGTCGGAACCATTGAAGGGCTTTGCCACGCAGTATCTCTGGAAGGGTTGGGAGGAGTTGATCTGGCTTAATCAGATAGCATTCTGCCAGTTCCTCAATCCTTTCCAAGAAGTCGTATAATGTGTCGCCTCCAGCGTAATGTACATCCCAGCGGCGGACTGTATTCATGACCTCCGTGTTACTTATGCCGCTCTGCTCGCGCTGGGGGGATACTGCTTTGATTGTGACGGCCGGCGTGGTGTTTTGCGTAGATGTGGCTGGCCGGGCCTCTTCGGCGGCGATCTCCATCTCTACCTCTCTCAAAAGATTTTCTGTTGACTTACGCTTTCGTTGGTCTCGGACGTATGCGCTGAGTGTGCTGCGCAATTCGGCGACGGTATGTCCTTCGGTGTAGATTCGGTAGCGTTTGCATTCTTCGATTAGCCTCTCCTTCTTCAGCAGGTAAATCCAGCTTAGAGAGTCGACGTTGAGCGTGGTGGTGGTGGTTTCGCTTATTTTTGTGTCAATTGTTGGTTGTGTGTTCGGTGAACCCGTTCCTACAGTGTTGGTGCCCTCGTTGGTTTTGGCACGGTCGCCTGAGGAGACGGGTCCCTGCTCGGGCGCCATTTATGAGGTGGGTTTGGTCAAAGGCTGAGGTATGCTCAAGTCAATCCAGAGTCGGATGGAGGTCCCACTTCCCCCACCTAAATAAATACACAGGGAATTAGTGTTTTGATTTCGAACACACACACACACGCGGCTCTTAGGCTAAAATATCCACAACCTTGAATCCAGAAGAGAGAGAGAGAGATGTTCACTAAGTAGTATCGCTTATATTATAATCCAAGGACGACGGCTCTCCGCAGAGAGAGAGAGAGAGTGCTAGCTAGCGGTAGCCGAGATGGTGGAGACGACGGTGGCTCTCGCTAAGGGGTGCTAACGGCGGTAGTAGTGACGGCGGTAGTTAGGATCACGCCCAGGGGGAGAGTACTGGAT
Organism: Eurosta solidaginis; assembly: GCF_040869045.1. Lineage (NCBI taxonomy): Eukaryota > Metazoa > Arthropoda > Insecta > Diptera > Tephritidae > Eurosta > Eurosta solidaginis. The sequence goes on from NW_027136899.1 coordinate 510,437, forward strand.
GACGGTGGCTCTCACCAAATAGCTATGACAACGGGTGGCTAGGCTTCGGGATGGGATGTCCGTGGATCGGGATCGCGATGATGATGGTACCTACGGCGAAGTGTCTATTAGTATGAGGCTAACTAACTACAATATATTGGCTCGGGTATTCGGCTAGGGTAGTAGGGGAGTTTGTCCCGCCGCAGGCGTTGGGAAGTGTTCCCCTCTTACCTGAGCCGTATATCCGTGCATTACCCTTCCTCTGAGTAATAGGGGGGTGAGTCCCGTCTTACTCAGAGGAGATGATAGCAAAATATTAGGGTTGCCCAATAGGCCGGGGGGGGGGGGGGGGGGGAAGTACCATCGGCAGAACCGACCTTGTAACTTTACCCCCCCTCGACCTAAAGGGAGTCCCTGGAATATGGGTAAGGCTGCCCAATAGGCCTGGGGGAAGTACCATCGGCAGAACCGACCTTGTAACTTTACCCCCCTCGACCCAAAGGGAGTCCCTACAATGTATTTATATTGGCTCGAGCAGTCTACTAGAGTAGTGGGGAAATCCGGGCGTTGGGACGGGTTTCCTTCCTACCCGAGAAGGCTGATCGTGCATTACCTTTCCGATGAGTAATAAGGGGTGTGAATCCCGTCTTACTCACCGGAAATGTGGGTAAACCTGCGGGGTGTCCGATAAGCAGGGGGGGGGGGGGCGTACCATCGGTGGAACCGACCTTGTAACGCACCCTCCTAACCCAAAGGGCACCCCTTGTCGACCGCCAGTGGCGGCCAACACGCACTTCACTTACCTACGGCGAAGTGTGCCTGGTGTATTCCGGCCAATCATCTTATTCATAGGTAACTACGAACACGTTAGGAATTATGTTCGCATTGTCGCGCACAGCGCGCCACGAATGAAAATTCCCAAGCATTGTGCGTTCACCATCGCTGGCTTGCTTTGTGCTTGCGCGATGGTTGCTGGGCCGGTATGTATGTATATATGTATGTCGGTACATACACTACTAGGAGTGGGCAGTAAATGGAAAATATGATGTTAGGGGTGGGCGCGAAATAGAAAATAGATATTGTGGCGTAGCATTTGCTACGTTACAGTTTTTGAAATACGTTTTAAATCGTTTGTAGTTTTTCATACGAAAAAAAATTTTTTTTTTGGTCCACAGGTTTCGGAGATATCGCTAACGCATCCCAAAAAAACCAAGAACGCAGCAATTTGGAAGCACTAAAAGTACTTTTCCTATAACTACAAACGATGAAATTGATTGTAGTGAAATTAATTTTTTTGTAGTTTTTATAGTTACTCCGAAAATATAATACATTGTGCGGAAACCTAGCAATTTAAGCAAATTTGGGCTTTTTCTTTCTGAAATACGTTTTAAATCGTATGTAGTTTTTCATAGGAAAAAAATTTTTTTTTTGGTCTATAGGTTTCGGAGATATCGCTAACGCATCTCAAAAAAACCAAGAACGCAGCAATTTGGAAGCACTAAAAGTACTTTTCCTATAACTACAAACGATGAAATTCATTGTAGTGAAATTCATTTTTTTGTAGTTCTTATAGTTACTCCGAAAATATAATACATTGTGCGGAAACCAAGCAATTTAATTAAATTTGGTTTTTTTGTTTTTGAAATACGTTTTAAATCGTTTGTAGTTTTTCATACGAAAAAAAAATTTTTTTTGGTCCACAGGTTTCGGAGATATCGCTAACGCATCTCAAAAAAACCAAGAACGTAGCAATTTGGAAGCACTAAAAGTACTTTTCCTATAACTACAAACGATGAAATTGATTGTAGTGAAATTCATTTTTTTGTAGTTTTTATAGTTACTCCGAAAAAATCCCAAATTGCTGCGTTCTTGGTTTTTTTGAGATGCGTTAGCGATATCTCCGAAACCTGTGGACCAAAAAAAATTTTTTTTTCGTATGAAAAACTACAAACGATTTAAAACGTATTTCAAAAACAAAAAAACCAAATTTACTTAAATTGCTTGGTTTCCGCACAATGTATTATATTTTCGGAGTAACTATAAGAACTACAAAAAAATGAATTTCACTACACTCAATTCCATCGTTTGTAGTTATAGGAAAAGTACTTTTAGTGCTTCCAAATTGCTGCGTTCTTGGTTTTTTTGAGATACGTTAGCGATATCTCCGAAACCTGTGGACCAAAAAAAAAATTTTTTTTCGTATGAAAAACTACAAACGATTTAAAACGTACTTCAACAAGTAAGGAAGGTTAAGTTCGGGTGTAACCGAACATTACATACTCAGTTGAGAGCTATGGTGACAACATAAAAGAAAATAACCAAGTAGTAAAATGAACCGAGGGAAACCCTGGAATGTGTTTGTATGACATGCGTATCAAATGAAAGGCATTGAAGAGTATTTTATGAGGGAGTGGGCCATAGTTCTATAGGTGGACGCCATTTAGGGATATAGCCATAAAGGTGGATCAGGGTTGACTCTAGAATGCGTTTGTACGATATGGGTATCAAATGAAAGGCGTTAATGAGTATTTTAAAAGGGAGTAATCCTTAGTTCCATAGGTGGAGGCCGTTTCGAGATATCGCCATAAAGGTGGACCAGGAGTGACCCTAGAATTTGTTTGTATAATATGGGTATCAAATTAAAGGTATAAATGAGGGTTTTAAAAGGGAGTGGTGGTTGTTGTATAGGTGGTCGCCTTTTCGAGATATCGCCATAAAGGTGGACCAGGGGTGACTCTAGAATGCGTTTATACGATATGGGTATCAAATGAAAGGTGTTAATGAATATTTTAAAAGGGAGTAATCCTTTGTTCCATAGGTGGACGCCGTTTCGAGATATCGCCATAAAGGTGGACCAGGGGTGACTCTAGAATGCGTTTATACGATATGGGTATCAAATGAAAGGTGTTAATGAATATTTTAAAAGGGATTAATCCTTTGTTCCATAGGTGGACGCCGTTTCGAGATATCGCCATAAAGGTGGACCAGGGGTGACCCTAGAATTTGTTTGTACAATATGGACATCAAACGAATGGTGTTAATGAGTATTTTAAAAGGGAGTGGGCCTTAGTTCTATAGGTGGATGCCGTTTCGAAATATCGCCATAAAAGTGGACCAGGGGTGACTCTAGAATGTGTTTGTACCATATGGGTATCAAATTAAAGGTATAAATGAGGGTTTTAAAAGGGAGTGGTGGTTGTTGTATAGGTGGTCGCCTTTTCGAGATATCGCCATAAAGGTGGACCAGGGGTGACTCTAGAATGCGTTTATACGATATGGGTATCAAATGAAAGGTGTTAATGAATATTTTAAAAGGGAGTAATCCTTTGTTCCATAGGTGGACGCCGTTTCGAGATATCGCCATAAAGGTGGACCAGGGGTGACCCTAGAATTTGTTTGTACAATATGGGTATCAAAAGAAAGGTGATAATGAGTATTTTAAAAGGGAGTAATCCTTAGTTCCATAGGTGGACGCCGTTTCGAGATATCGCCATAAAGGTGGACCAGGAGTGACCCTAGAATTTGTTTGTACAATATGGCCATCAAACGAAAGGTGTTAATGAGTATTTTAAAAGGGAGAGGGCCTTAGTTCTATAGGTGGACGCCGTTTCGAAATATCGCAACAAAAGTGGACCAGGGGTGACTACAGAATGTGTTTGTACGATATGGGTATCAAATTAAAGGTATTAATGAGGGTTTTAAAAGGGAGTGGTGGTTGTTGTATAGGTGGTCGCATTTTCGAGATATCGCCATAAAGGTGGACCAGGGGTTACACTAGAATTTGTTTGTACAATATGGGTATCCAAAGAAAGGTGTTAATGAGTATTTTAAAAGGGAGTAATCCTTAGTTCCATAGGTGGACGCCGTTTCGAGATATCGCCATAAAGGTGGAGCAGGGGTGACCCTAGAATTTGTTTGTACAATATGGGTATCAAAAGAAAGGTGTTAATGAGTTTTTTAAACGGGAGTAATCCCTAGTTCCATAGGTGGACACCGTTTCGAGATATCGCCATAAAGGTGGGCCAGGGGTGACTCTAGAATTCGTTTGTGCAATATGGGTATCAAACGACAGGAGTTAATGAGTATTTTAAAAGGGAGTGGGCCTTCGTTCTATAGGTGGACGCCTTTTCGAGGTATCGCAATAAGGGTGGACCAGGGGTGACTCTAGACTTTGTTTGTGCGATATGGGTATCAAATGAAAGGTGTTAATGAGTATTTTTAAAAGGGAGCGGGCCTTCGTTCTATAGGTGTTCGCCTTTTCGAGATATCGCCATAAAGGTGGACCAGGGGTGACTCAAGAATGAGTTTGTACGATATGGGTATCAAATTAAAGGTATTAATGAGAGTTTTAAAAGGGAGTGGTGGTAGTTGTATATATGTAGGCGTTTGCTTGGTTTCCGCCCAATGTATTATATTTTCGGAGTAACTATAAGAATTACAAAAAAATGAATTTCACTACAATCAATTTCATCGTTTGCAGTTATAGGAAAAGTACTTTTAGTGCTTCCAAATTGCTGCGTTCTTGGTTTTTTTGAGATGCGTTAGCGATATATCCGAAACCTATGGACCAAACAAAAAATTTTTTTTCCTATGAAAAACTACAAACGTTTTAAAACGTATTTCAAAACCAAAAAAAACCAAATTTACTTAAATTGCTTGGTTTTCGCACAATGTATTATATTTTCGGAGTAACTATAAGAACTGCAAAAAATGAATTTCACTAAAATCAATTTCATCGTTTGTAGTTATAGGAAAAGTACTTTTAGTGCTTCCAAATTGGTGCGCTCTTGGTTTTTTTGAGATGCGTTAGCGATATCTCCGAAACCTGTGGACAAAAAAAATAATTTTTTTTCGTATGAAAAACTACAAACGATTTAAAACGTATTTCAAAAAGAAAAAACCCAAATTTCCTTAAGTTGCTTGGTTTCCGCACAATGTATTATATTTTCGGAGTAACTATAAAAACTACAAAAAAATGAAAATCACTACAATCAATTTCATCGTTTGTAGTTATAGGAAAAGTACTTTTAGTGCTTCCAAATTGCTGCGTTCTTGGTTTTTTTGAGATGCGTTAGCGATATCTCCGAAACCTGTGAACCAAAAAAAAAAATTTTTTTCGTATGAAAAACTACAAACGATTTAAAACGTATTTGAAAAAGAAAAAAACCAAATTTACTTAAATTGCTTGGTTTTCGCAGAATGTAACTATAAAAACTACAAAAAAATGAATTTCACTACAATTAATTTCATCATTTGTAGTTTGATAAGCCAAGTCAAAGAGCACTTGACTAGCATCAATTCCACCCTTAAATACGTATGTGCATATGTACACAGAAGCCTGTGCCTGTCGATCAGCTTTTGAGCATTGTATCATTGAATATTTATGTATGAAAATATGAACCAAATTAGAAATGTACATACATACATATTCAATAATACTCCAAAGTAAAGGCAGATATAAATAAATACTTTGGTCGCTTTGATGCTGTGGCAGCGTCTTGAGATAAGAAGAAAAAAACTTGCCGCTTGCTACGTTCTAAAGCGACCAAAGACTTTATGTAAATCCGCGTATACAGACATATATATATACATATGAATGCTCGTAGCAATTAGCCAACGAAATACAATAGGCACGAGCCAAATTATGTGTCGTCGGTGGTTAAAAGTGTTGCCGTTTGCAGCTTTAATCAACTGACAGCTAAAAGGGGAATTTATTATTAATACTAAAATAAAGGAATTTATTGCTCTTTTGCGACATAATGTTATTTTTCTTGGCAAAATTACTTTAATTCATTTCGGCCCTCCCATTTATTACTTTTTATCTATGAAAATAGTGTAAAATTCTTACTTTGTACTGACATATGATAAACAAGTCAGCATATACAATATGACATCACAGTGCGAATTCGGGCCAGAAACGGGTAAAACTCGACTTTTATGTATTAACTGCAACACAGCTGCTGAAAACTTGGTTCTTCGACTGCGCGAACAATTTTTCGACAGAATAAGATCACGTTTTTCAAATAGCAAATTAAAACTTCCATAAGCTCTGCCAACTCGGTAATTCGGCATATTGGAAAATTATTTGCAAAAATGTATATGAACAATGCATGAAAATTTTTAGATTATATTGCTAATACGTTACTGGGCATTTATTGGGCAATATACTCGCATCTTTATTTGCATTTTTTACTACCATATTATTACTTCGATTAGGGCATATAAATAGTTTGGTACTATTTCATAGGAAAAGTGCCTAGTTATGGAAGTAGTTATGCGCGTTATAATGAAAGCCCTCAATATGCATCGAAGTTGGTATTTATAAAATCACAAACATTTTTCTTTTGACGATTTTATCAAATGCCATATTGCCAAATTGCATCACCAATTTGGACAACTTAAGAAGAAGCATTATGAATGAAAAAGAGGAAGCTAGTTTTCAGGATTTTGTGATTTACATTTGAACATACATATGTATGTATGTACACATGCTTGTGCGTAAGAATAATTTTTGTTGGAAGTGGTTGGTTGAATAGAAGTTTTTTTTTTTTTTGAACATGTGAATGTACAAACATACATATGTTAGCTTATGCTTGGATATATTGGTATCAATGAGGTGGGTGTGAAGTGGAGTGAAGTGGGGTGTTGGTTGATCTTTAGTTTAAGAATATATGTATGTGTTTGCATATATATCTAAGTTTGTTTATACGCTACGATCGTCATAGCAGATACATTACCATGTTCATACATTTCTTAGTTTACATATGAGCATACATACATATGTATGTACGTACATTTGCTTGAGCGTAAGAATAATTTTTGTTAGAAGGGGTATGCTGAAATGAAGTTTGTTTTATTTTTGAACATATGAATTGTAAGCAACAATATTTACTTGCACATTCAAAAACTTTAATATGCTTGTAATTTAAATCGAGAGAATTATTCAAAGAACCCATTTGCTGTGCAAAAATCATTGTTTGGAATACCCAACCGGGTGTATTCGAATTTCCCAATTTTGCAATGTATTATATTTTCTAAGTAACTATAAGAACTACAAAAAATGAATTTCACTACAATCAATTTCATCGTTTGTAGTTATAGGAAAAGTACTTTTAGTGCTTCCAAATTGCTGCGTTCTTGGTTTTTTTGAGATGCGTTAGCGATATCTCCGAAACCTGTGGACTTAAAAATTTTTTTTTTCGTATGAAAAACTGCAAAAGATTTAAAACGTATTTCAAAAAGAAAAAACCCAAATTTGCTTAAATTGCTTGGTTTCCGCACAATGTATTATATTTTCGGAGTAACTATAAGAACTACAAAAAAATAAATTTCACTACAATCAATTTCATCGTTTGTAGTTATAGGAAATGTACCTTTAGTGCTTCCAAATTGCTGCGTTCTTGGTTTTTTTGAGATGCGTTAGCGATATCTCCGAAACCTGTGGACCAAAAAAAAAATTGTTTTTGTATGAAAAACTACAAACGATTTAAAACGTATTTCAAAAAGAAAAAACCAAATTTAATTAAATTGCTTGGTTTCCGCACAATGTATTATATTTTCGGAGTAACTATAAGAACTACAAAAAAATTTATTCCACTACAATCAATTTCATCGTTTTTAGTTATAGGAAAAGTACTTTCAGTGCTTCCAAATTGCTGCGTTCTTGGTTTTTTTGAGATGCGTTAGCGATATCTCCGAAACCTGTGGACAAAAAAAAATTTTTTTCCTGTGAAAAACTAAAAACGATTTAAAACGTATTTCAAAAAGAAAAAAACCAAATTTAACTAAATTGCTTGGTTTCCGCACAATGTATTATATTTTCGGAGTAACTATAAGAACTACAAAAAAATTTATTCCACTACAATCAATTCCATCGTTTTTAGTTATAGGAAAAGTACTTTTAGTGCTTCCAAATTGCTGCGTTCTTGGTTTTTTTGATATGCCTTAGCGATATCTCCGAAACCTGTGGACCAAAAAAAAAATTTTTTTTCCTATGAAAAACTACAAACGATTTAAAACGTACTTCAAAAAGAAAAAACCCAAATTTTCTTAAATTGCTTGGTTTCCGCACATTGTATTATATTTTCGGAGTAACTATAAGAACTACAAAAAAATGAATTTAACTACAATCAATTTCTTCGTTTGTAGTTATAGGAAAAGTACTTTTAATGCTTCCAAATTGCTGCGTTCTTGGTTTTTTTGAGATGCGTTAGCGATATCTCCGAGACCTGTGGACCAAAAAAAAATTTTTTTTTTGTATGAAAAACTACAAACGATTTAAAACGTATTTCAAAAAGAAAAAAACCAAATTTAATTAAATTGCTTGGTTTCCGCACAATGTATTATATCTTCGGAGTAACTATAAGAACTACAAAAAAATTTATTCCACTACAATCAAGTTCATCGTTTTTAGTTATAGGAAAAGTACTTTCAGTGCTTCCAAATTGCTGCGTTCTTGGTTTTTTTGAGATGCGTTAGCGATATCTCCGAAACCTGTGGACCAAAAAAAAATTTTTTTTTGTATGAAAAACTACAAACGATTTAAAACGTATTTCAAAAAGAAAAAAACCAAATTTAATTAAATTGCTTGGTTTCCGCACAATGTATTATATTTTCGGAGTAACTATAAAAACTACAAAAAAATGAATTTAACTACAATCAATTTCTTCGTTTGTAGTTATAGGAAAAGTACTTTTAATGCTTCCAAATTGCTGTGTTCTTGGTTTTTTTGAGATGCGTTAGCGATATCTCCGAGACCTGTGGACCAAAAAAAAATTTTTTTTTGTATGAAAAACTACAAACGATTTAAAACGTATTTCAAAAAGAAAAAAACCAAATTTAATTAAATTGCTTGGTTTCCGCACAATGTATTATATCTTCGGAGTAACTATAAGAACTACAAAAAAATTTATTCCACTACAATCAAGTTCATCGTTTTTAGTTATAGGAAAAGTACTTTCAGTGCTTCCAAATTGCTGCGTTCTTGGTTTTTTTGAGATGCGTTAGCGATATCTCCGAAACCTGTGGACCAAAAAAAAATTTTTTTTTGTATGAAAAACTACAAACGATTTAAAACGTATTTCAAAAAGAAAAAAACCAAATTTAATTAAATTGCTTGGTTTCCGCACAATGTATTATATCTTCGGAGTAACTATAAGAACTACAAAAAAATTTATTCCACTACAATCAAGTTCATCGTTTTTAGTTATAGGAAAAGTACTTTTAGTGCTTCCAAATTGCTGCGTTCTTGGTTTTTTTGAGATGCGTTAGCGATATCTCCGAAACCTGTGGACCAAAAAAAATTTTTTTTTCCTATGACAAACTACAAACGATTTAAAACGTATTTCAAAAAGAAAAAACCCAAATTTGCTTAAATTTCTTGGTTTCCGCACAATGTATTATATTTTCGGAGTAACTATAAGAACTACAAAAAAATGAATTTCACTACAATCAATTTCATCGTTTTTAGTTATAGGAAAAGTACTTTTAGTGCTTCCAAATTGCTGCGTTCTTGGTTTTTTGAGATGCGTTAACGATATCTCCGAAACCTGTGGACCAAAAAAAAATTTTTTTTCGTATGAAAAACTACAAACGATTTAAAACGTATTTCAAAAACAAAAAAACCAAATTTACTTAAATTGCTTGGTTTCCGCACAATGTATTATATTTTCGGAGTAACTATAAGAACTACAAAAAAATGAATTTCAATACAATCAATTTCATCGTTTGTAGTTATAGGAAAAGTACTTTTAGTGCTTCCAAATTGCTGCGTTCTTGGTTTTTTTGAGATGCGTTGGCGATATCTCCGAAACATATGGACAAAAAAAAAAAATTGTTTTACCTATGAAAAACTACAAACGATTTAAAACGTATTTCAGAAAGAAAAACCCCAAATTTGCTTAATTTGCTTGGTTTCCGTACAATGTATTATATTTTCGGAGTAACTATCAAACTAAAAAAAAAATGAATTTCACTACAATCAATTTCATCGTTTGTAGTTATAGGAAAAGTATTTTTAGTGCTTCCAAATTGCTGCGTTTTGGTTTTTTTGAGATGCGTTAGCGATATCTCCGAAACCTGTGGACCAAAAAAAAAAATTTTTTTCCTATGAAAAACTACAAACGATTTAAAACGTATTTCAGAAAGAAAAAACCCAAATTTGCTTAAATTGCTTGATTTCCGCACAATGTATTATATTTTCGGAGTAACTATAAAAACTACAAAAAAATGAATTTCACTACAATCAATTTCATCGTTTGTAGTTATAGGAAAAGTACTTTTAGTGCTTCCAAATTGCTGCGTTCTTGGTTTTTTTGAGATGCGATAGCAATATCTTCGAAACCTGTGGACAAAAAAAAAATTGTTTTCCTGTGAAAAACTAAAAACGATTTAAAACGTATTTCAAAAAGAAAAAACCCAAATGTGCTTAAATTGCTTGGTTTCCGCACAATGTATTATATTTTCGGAGTAACTATAAAAACTACAAAAAAATGAATTTCACTATAGTCAATTTCATCGTTTGTAGTTATAGGAAAAGTACTTTTAGTGCTTCCAAATTGCTGCGTTTTGGTTTTTTTGAGATGCGTTAGCGATATCTCCGAAACCTGTGGACCAAAAAAAAAATTTCTTTCCTATGAAAAATTCAACGATTTAAAACGTATTTCAACAAGTAAGGAAGGTTAAGTTCGGGTGTAACCGAACATTACATACTCAGTTGAGAGCTATGGAGACAAAATAAGGAAAATCACCATGTAGGAAAATGAACCTAGGGTAACCCTGGAATGTGGTTGTATGACATGTGTATCAAATGGAAGGTATTAAAGAGTATTTTAAGAGAGAGTAGGCCATAGTTCTATGGATGGACGCCATTTAGTGATATCGCCATAAAGGTGGACCAGGGCTGACTCTAGAATGGGTTTGTACGATATGGGTATCAAATGAAAGGTGATAATGAGTATTTTAAAAGGGAATGGGCTTTAGTTCTATAGGTGAACGCCTTTTCGAGAAATCCCCATAAAGGTGGACCAGGGGTGACTCTAGAATATGTTTGTACGATATGGGTATCAAATGAAAGCTGTTAATGAGTATTTTGAAAAGGAGTGATCCTTAGTTCCCTAGGTGGACGCCGTTTCGAGATATCGCCATAAAGGTGGACCAGGGGTGTCTCTAGTTGTACGATATGGGAATCAAATGAAAGGTGTTACTGAGCGTTTTAAGAGGGAGTGGGCATTAGGTCTATAGGTGGACGCCTTTTCGAAATGTCGCCATTAGGGGCCAGGGGTGACTCTAGAATGTGTTTGTACGATATGGGTATCAAACGAAAGGTGTTACTGAGCATTTTAAGAGGGAGTGGGCATTAGGTCCATAGGTGGACGCCTTTTCGAGATATCGCCATTAGGGTGGGCCAGGGGTGACTCTGGAATGTGTTTGTACGATATGGGTATCAAATGAAAGGTGGTAATGAATATTTTAAAAGGGAGCAATCCTTAGTTCTATAGGTGGACGCCTTTTCGAGATATCGCCATAAAGGTGGACCAAGGGTGACTCTAGAATGTTTTTACGATATGGGTATCAAACGAAAGGTGTTACTGAGCATTTTAAGAGGGAGTGGGCACTAGGTCTATAGGTGGACGCCTTTTCGAGATATCGCCATTAGGGTGGGCCAGGGGTGACTCTAGAATGTTTGTACGATATGGGTATCAAACGAAAGGTGTTACTGAGCCTTTTAAGAGAAAGTGGGCATTAGGTCTATAGGTGGCCGCCTTTTCGAGATATCGCCATTAGGGTGGGCCAGCGTGTCTCTAGAATGTGTTTGTACGATATGGGTATCAAATGAAATGTGGTAATGAGTATTTTAAAAGGGGGTAATCCTCAGTTCTATAGGTGGACGCCTTTTCGAGATATCGCCATAAAGGTTGACCAAGGGTGACTCTAGAATATTTGTACGATATGGGTATCAAACGAAAGGTGTTACTGAGCATTTTAAGAGGGAGTGGGCATTAGGTCTATAGGTGGACGCCTTTTCGAGATATCGCCATTAGGGTGGGCCAGGGGTGACTCTAGAATGTTTGTACGATATGGTTATCAAACGAAAGGTGTTACTGAGCATTTTAAGAGGGAGTGGGCATTACGTCTATAGGTGGACGCCTTTTCGAGATATCGCCATTAGGGTGGGCCAGGGGTGACTCTAGAATGTTTGTACGATATGGGTATCAAAAGAAAGGTGTTACTGAGCATTTTAAGAGGGAGTGGACATTAGGTCTATAGGTGGTCGCCTTTTCGAGATATCGCCATTAGGGTGGGCCAGGGGTGACTCTAGAATGTTTTTACGATATGGGTATCAAACGAAAGGTGTTACTGAGCATTTTAAGAGGGAGTGGGCATTAGGTCTATATGTGCACGCCTTTTCGAGATATCGCCATTAGGGTGGACGAGGGTTGACTCTAGAATGTGTTTGTACGATATGGATATGAAATTAAAGGTATTGTTGAGGGTTTTAAAAGCGAGTGGCCCTTAGATGTATATGTGAAGGCGTTCTCGCGATATCGACCAAATGTGGATCAGGTGATCCAGAAAATCATCTGTCGGGTACTGCTAATTTATTTATATATTCAATAACACTAACAGTATTCCTGCCAAGATTCCAAGGGCTGTTGATTTCGCCTTGTAGAACTTTTTCATTTTCTTCTACTTAATATGGTAGGTGTCACACCCATTTTACAAAGTTTTTTCCAAAGTTATATTTTGCGTCAATAAACCAATCCAGTTACCATGTTTCATCCCTTTTTTCGTAGTTGGTATAGAATTATGGCATTTTTTAAATTTTTCGTAATTTTCGATATCGATAAAGTGGGCGTGGTTATGGTCGGATTTCGGCCATTTTTTATACCAAGATAAAGTGAGTTCAGATAAGTACGTGGGCTAAGTTTAGTAAAGATATATCGGTTTTTGCTCAAGTTATTGTGTTAACGGCCGAGCGGAAGGACAGACGGTGGACTGTGTATAAAAACTGGGCGTGGCTTCCACCGATTTCGCCCATTTTCACAGAGAACAGTTAACGTCATAGAATCTATGCTCCTACCAAATTTCAAAAGGATTGGTAAGCTTTTGTTCGACTTATGGCATTAAAAGTATTCTAGACACACTAAATGAAAATGGGCGGAGCCACGCCCATTTTGAAATTTTCTTTTATTTTTGTATTTTGTTGCATCATATCATTACTGGAGTTGAATTTTGACTTAATTTACTTATATACAGTAAAGATATTAAATTTTTTGTTAAAATTTGAATTAAAAAAATTTTTTTTTAAAAAGTGGGCGTGTTCTTCATCCAATTTTACTAATTTTTATTTAGCACATATATAGTAATAGTAGTAACGTTCCTGCCAAATTTCATCATGATATCTTCAACGACTGCCAAATTACAGCTTGCAAAACTTTTAAATTACCTTCTTGTAAAAGTGGGCGGTGCCACGCCCATTGTCCAAAATCTTACTAATTTTCTATTCTGCGTCATAACGTCAACCCATCTACCAAGTTTCATCGCTTTAACCGCCTTTGGCAATGAATTATCGCATTTTTTCTGTTTTTCGAAATTTTCGATATCGAAAAAGTGGGCGTGGTTATAGTCCGATATCGTTCATTTTAAATAGCGATCTGAGATGAGTGCTCAGGAACCTACATACCAAATTTCATCAAGATACCTCAAAATTTACTCAAGTTATCGTGTTAACGGACGGACGGACGGACGGACGGACGGACGGACGGACATGGCTCAATCAAATTTTTTCTGGATCCTGATTATTTTGATATATGGAAGTCTATATCTATCTCGATTCCTTTATATATGTACAACCAACCGTTATCCAATCAAACTTAATATACTCTGTGAGCTCTGCTCAACTGAGTATAAAAACAAAAAAACCAAATTTACTTAAATTGCTTGGTTTCCGCACAATGTATTATATTTTCGGAGTAACTATAAGAACTACAAAAAAATGAATTTCACTACAATCAATTTCATAGTTTGTAGTTATAGGAAAAGTACTTTTAGTGCTTCCAAATTGCTGCGTTCTTGGTTTTTTTGAGATGCGTTAGCGATATCTCCGAAACCAGTGGACCAAAAAAAAATTTTTTTTTTCGTATGAAAAACTACAAACGATTTAAAACGTTTGGTTTCCGCACAATGTATTATATTTTCGGAGTAACTATAAAAACTACAAAAAAATGAATTTCACTACAATCAATTTCATCGTTTGTAGTTATAGGAAAAGTACTTTTAGTGCTTCCAAATTTCTGCGTTCTTGGTTTTTTTGAGATGCGTTAGCGATATCTCCGAAACCTGTGGACCAAAAAAGAATTTTTTTTCGTATGAAAAACTACAAACGATTTAAAACGTATTTCAAAAAGAAAAAACCCAAATTTGCTTAAATTGCTTGGTTTCCGCACAATGTATTATATTTTCGGAGTAACTATAAAAACTACAAAAAAATGAATATCACTATAGTCGTTTCATCGTTTGTAGTTATAGGAAAAGTACTTTTAGTGCTTCCAAATTGCTGCGTTCTTGGTTTTTTTGAGATGCGTTAGCGATATCTCCGAAACCAGTGGACCAAAAAAAAATTTTTTTTTCGTATGAAAAACTACAAACGATTTAAAACGTTTGGTTTCCGCACAATGTATTATATTTTCGGAGTAACTATAAAAACTACAAAAAAATGAATTTCACTACAATCAATTTCATCGTTTGTAGTTATAGGAAAAGTACTTTTAGTGCTTCCAAATTTCTGCGTTCTTGGTTTTTTTGAGATGCGTTAGCGATATCTCCGAAACCTGTGGACCAAAAAAGAATTTTTTTTCGTATGAAAAACTACAAACGATTTAAAACGTATTTCAAAAAGAAAAAACCCAAATTTGCTTAAATTGCTTGGTTTCCGCACAATGTATTATATTTTCGGAGTAACTATAAAAACTACAAAAAAATGAATATCACTATAGTCGTTTCATCGTTTGTAGTTATAGGAAAAGTACTTTTAGTGCTTCCAAATTGCTGCGTTCTTGGTTTTTTTGAGATGCGTTAACGATATCTCCGAAACCTGTGGACCAAAAAAAATTTTTTTTTCGTATGAAAAACTACAAACGATTTAAAACGTATTTCAAAAACAAAAAAACCAAATTTACTTTAATTACTTGGTTTCCGCACAATGTATTATATTTTCGGAGTAACTATAAGAACTACAAAAAAATTAATTTCACTACAATCAATTTCATCGTTTGTAGTTATAGGAAAAGTACTTTTAGTGCTTCCAAATTGCTGCGTTCTTGGTTTTTTTGAGATGCGTTAGCGATATCTCCGAAACCTGTGGACCAAAAAAAAATTTTCTTTCCTATGAAAAACTACAAACGATTTAAAACTTATTTCAAAAAGAAAACGCCCAAATTTGCTTAAATTGCTTGGTTTCCGAAAAATGTATTATATTTTCGGAGTAAGTATAAAAACTACAAAAAAATGAATTTCACTATAGTCAATTTCATCGTTTTTAGTTATAGGAAAAGTACTTTTAGTGCTTCCAAATTGCTGCGTTCTTGGTTTTTTTGAGATGCGTTAACGATATCTCCGTAACCTGTGGACCAAAAAAAATTTTTTTTCGAATGAAAAACTAGAAACGATTTAAAACGTATTTCAAAAACAAAAAAACCAAATTTACTTAAATTGCTTGGTTTCCGCACAATGTATTATATTTTCGGAGTAACTATAAAAACTAAAAAAAAATGAATTTCACTACAATCAATTTCATCGTTTGTAGTTATAGGAAAAGTACTTTTAGTGCTTCCAAATTGCTGCGTTCTTGGTTTTTTTGAGATGCGTTAGCGATATCTCCGAAACCTGTGGACCAAAAAAAAAATTTTTTTCCTATGAAAAACTACAAACGATTTAAAACGTATTTCAGAAAGAAAAAACCCAAATTTGCTTAAATTGCTTGGTTTCCGCACAATGTATTATATTTTCGGAGTAACTATAAAAACTACAAAAAAATGAATTTCACTACAATCAATTTCATCGTTTGTAGTTATAGGAAAAGTACTTTTAGTGCTTCCAAATTGCTGCGTTCTTGGTTTTTTTGAGATGCGATAGCAATATCTCCGAAACCTGTGGACCAGAAAAAAATTTTTTTTTGTATGAAAAACTACAAACGATTTAAAACGTATTTCAAAAAGAAAAAAACCAAATTTAATTAAATTGCTTGGTTTCCGCACAATGTATTATATCTTCGGAGTAACTATAAGAACTACAAAAAAATTTATTCCACTACAATCAATTTCATCGTTTTTAGTTATAGGAAAAGTACTTTCAGTGCTTCCAAATTGCTGCGTTCTTGGTTTTTTTTAAAATGCGTTAGCGATATCTCCGAAACCTGTGGACAAAAAAAAAATTTTTTTTCGAATGAAAAACTAGAAACGATTTAAAACGTATTTCAAAAACAAAAAAACCAAATTTACTTAAATTGCTTGGTTTCCGCACAATGTATTATATTTTCGGAGTAACTATAAGAACTACAAAAAAATGAATTTCACTACAATCAATTTCATCGTTTGTAGTTATAGGAAAAGTACTTTTAGTGCTTCCAAATTGCTGCGTTCTTGGTTTTTTTGAGATGCGTTACCGATATCTCCGAAACCTGTGGACAAAAAAAAAAAAATTTTTCGTATGAAAAACTACAAACGATTTAAAACGTATTTCAAAAACAAAAAAACCAAATTTACTTAAATTGCTTGGTTTCCGCACAATGTATTATATTTTCGGAGTAACTATAAGAACTACAAAAAAATGAATTTCACTACAATCAATTTCATCGTTTGTAGTTATAGGAAAAGTACTTTTAGTGTTTCCAAATTGCTGCGTTCTTGGTTTTTTTGAGATGCTTTAGCGATATCTCCGAAACCTGTGGACCAAAAAAAAAAAATTTTTTCCTATGAAAAACTACAAACGATTTAAAACGTATTTCAGAAAGAAAAAACCAAAATTTGCTTAAATTGCTTGGTTTCCGCACAATTTATTATATTTTCGGAGTAACTATAAGAACTACAAAAAAATGAATTTCACTACAATCAATTTCATCGTTTGTAGTTATAGGAAAAGTACTTTTAGTGCTTCCAAATTGCTGCGTTCTTGGTTTTTTTGAGATGCGTTAGCGATATCTCCGAAACCTGTGGACCAAAAAAAAATTTTTTTTTCGTGTGAAAAACTACAAACGATTTAAAACTTATTTCAAAAACAAAAAAAACCAAATTTACTTAAATTGCTTTGTTTCCGCACAATGTATTATATTTTCGGAGTAACTATAAAAACTACAAAAAAATGAATTTCACTACAATCAATTTCATCGTTTGTAGTTATAGGAAAAGTACTTTTAGTGCTTCCATATTGCTGCGTTCTTGGTTTTTTTGAGATGCGTTAGCGATATCTCCGAAACCTGTGGACCAAAAAAAAATTTTTTTTCGTATGAAAAACTACAAACGATTTAAAACGTATTTCAAAAACAAAAAAACTAAATTTACTTAAATTGCTTGGTTTCCGCACAATGTATTATATTTTCGGAGTAACTATAAGAACTACAAAAAAATGAATTTCACTACAATCAATTTCATCGTTTGTAGTTATAGGAAAAGTAGTTTTAGTGCTTCCAAATTGCTGCGTTCTTGGTTTTTTTGAGATGCGTTAGCGATATCTCCGAAACCTGTGGACAAAAAAAAAATTTTTTTTCGTATGAAAAACTACAAACGATTTAAAACGTATTTCAGAAAGAAAAACCCCAAATTTGCTTAATTTGCTTGGTTTCCGTACAATGTATTATATTTTCGGAGTAACTATAAAAACTAAAAAAAAATGAATTTCACTACAATCAATTTCATCGTTTGTAGTTATAGGAAAAGTACTTTTAGTGCTTCCAAATTGCTGCGTTCTTGGTTTTTTTGAGATGCGTTAGCGATATCTCCGAAACCTGTGGACCAAAAAAAAAATTTTTTTCCTATGAAAAACTACAAACGATTTAAAACGTATTTCAGAAAGAAAAAACCCAAATTTGCTTAAATTGCTTGGTTTCCGCACAATGTATTATATTTTCGGAGTAACTATAAAAACTACAAAAAAATGAATTTCACTACAATCAATTTCATCGTTTGTAGTTATAGGAAAAGTACTTTTAGTGCTTCCAAATTGCTGCGTTCTTGGTTTTTTTGAGATGCGATAGCAATATCTCCGAAACCTGTGGACCAGAAAAAAATTTTTTTTTGTATGAAAAACTACAAACGATTTAAAACGTATTTCAAAAAGAAAAAAACCAAATTTAATTAAATTGCTTGGTTTCCGCACAATGTATTATATCTTCGGAGTAACTATAAGAACTACAAAAAAATTTATTCCACTACAATCAATTTCATCGTTTTTAGTTATAGGAAAAGTACTTTCAGTGCTTCCAAATTGCTGCGTTCTTGGTTTTTTTTAAAATGCGTTAGCGATATCTCCGAAACCTGTGGACAAAAAAAAAATTTTTTTTCGTATGAAAAACTACAAACGATTTAAAACGTATTTCAAAAACAAAAAAACTAAATTTACTTAAATTGCTTGGTTTCCGCACAATGTATTATATTTTCGGAGTAACTATAAGAACTACAAAAAAATGAATTTCACTACAATCAATTTCATCGTTTGTAGTTATAGGAAAAGTACTTTTAGTGCTTCCATATTGCTGCGTTCTTGGTTTTTTTGAGATGCGTTAGCGATATCTCCGAAACCTGTGGACCAAAAAAAAATTTTTTTTCGTATGAAAAACTACAAACGATTTAAAACGTATTTCAAAAACAAAAAAACTAAATTTACTTAAATTGCTTGGTTTCCGCACAATGTATTATATTTTCGGTGTAACTATAAGAACTACAAAAAAATGAATTTCACTACAATCAATTTCATCGTTTGTAGTTATAGGAAAAGTAGTTTTAGTGCTTCCAAATTGCTGCGTTCTTGGTTTTTTTGAGATGCGTTAGCGATATCTCCGAAACATATGGACCACAAAAAAAATTGTTTTACCTATGAAAAACTACAAACGATTTAAAACGTATTTCAGAAAGAAAAACCCCAAATTTGCTTAATTTGCTTGGTTTCCGTACAATGTATTATATTTTCGGAGTAACTATAAAAACTAAAAAAAAATGAATTTCACTACAATCAATTTCATCGTTTGTAGTTATAGGAAAAGTACTTTTAGTGCTTCCAAATTGCTGCGTTCTTGGTTTTTTTGAGATGCGTTAGCGATATCTCCGAAACCTGTGGACCAAAAAAAAAATTTTTTTCCTATGAAAAACTACAAACGATTTAAAAAGTATTTCAGAAAGAAAAAACCCAAATTTGCTTAAATTGCTTGGTTTCCGCACAATGTATTATATTTTCGGAGTAACTATAAGAACTACAAAAAAATGAATTTCACTACAATCAATTTCATCGTTTGTAGTTATAGGAAAAGTACTTTTAGTGCTTCCAAATTGCTGCGTTCTTGGTTTTTTTGAGATGCGTTAGCGATATCTCCGAAACCTGTGGACCAAAAAAAAATTTTTTTTTCGTGTGAAAAACTACAAACGATTTAAAACTTATTTCAAAAACAAAAAAAACCAAATTTACTTAAATTGCTTTGTTTCCGCACAATGTATTATATTTTCGGAGTAACTATAAAAACTACAAAAAAATGAATTTCACTACAATCAATTTCATCGTTTGTAGTTATAGGAAAAGTACTTTTAGTGCTTCCATATTGCTGCGTTCTTGGTTTTTTTGAGATGCGTTAGCGATATCTCCGAAACCTGTGGACCAAAAAAAAATTTTTTTTCGTATGAAAAACTACAAACGATTTAAAACGTATTTCAAAAACAAAAAAACTAAATTTACTTAAATTGCTTGGTTTCCGCACAATGTATTATATTTTCGGAGTAACTATAAGAACTAAAAAAAAATGAATTTCACTACAATCAATTTCATCGTTTGTAGTTATAGGAAAAGTACTTTTAGTGCTTCCAAATTGCTGCGTTCTTGGTTTTTTTGAGATGCGTTAGCGATATCTCCGAAACCTGTGGACCAAAAAAAAAATTTTTTTCCTATGAAAAACTACAAACGATTTAAAACGTATTTCAGAAAGAAAAAACCCAAATTTGCTTAAATTGCTTGGTTTCCGCACAATGTATTATATTTTCGGAGTAACTATAAAAACTACAAAAAAATGAATTTCACTACAATCAATTTCATCGTTTGTAGTTATAGGAAAAGTACTTTTAGTGCTTCCAAATTGCTGCGTTCTTGGTTTTTTTGAGATGCGATAGCAATATCTCCGAAACCTGTGGACCAGAAAAAAATTTTTTTTTGTATGAAAAACTACAAACGATTTAAAACGTATTTCAAAAAGAAAAAAACCAAATTTAATTAAATTGCTTGGTTTCCGCACAATGTATTATATCTTCGGAGTAACTATAAGAACTACAAAAAAATTTATTCCACTACAATCAATTTCATCGTTTTTAGTTATAGGAAAAGTACTTTCAGTGCTTCCAAATTGCTGCGTTCTTGGTTTTTTTGAGATGCGTTAGCGATATCTCCGAAACCTGTGGACAAAAAAAAAAATTTTTTCCTGTGAAAAACTAAAAACGATTTAAAACGTATTTCAAAAAGAAAAAACCCAAATTTGCTTAAATTGCTTGGTTTCCGCACAATGTATTATATTTTCGGAGTAACTATAAAAACTACAAAAAAATGAATTTAACTATAGTCAATTTCATCGTTTGTAGTTATAGGAAAAGTACTTTTAGTGCTTCCAAATTGCTGCGTTCTTGGTTTTTTTGAGATGCGATAGCAATATCTCCGAAACCTGTGGACCAGAAAAAAATTTTTTTTTGTATGAAAAACTAAAAACGATTTAAAACGTATTTCAAAAAGAAAAAACCCAAATTTGCTTAAATTGCTTGGTTTCCGCACAATGTATTATATTTTCGGAGTAACTATAAAAACTACAAAAAAATGAATTTAACTATAGTCAATTTCATCGTTTGTAGTTATAGGAAAAGTACTTTCAGTGCTTCCAAATTGCTGCGTTCTTGGTTTTTTTGAGATGCGTTAGCGATATCTCCGAAACCTGTGGACAAAAAAAAAAATTTTTTCCTGTGAAAAACTAAAAACGATTTAAAACGTATTTCAAAAAGAAAAAACCCAAATTTGCTTAAATTGCTTGGTTTCCGCACAATGTATTATATTTTCGGAGTAACTATAAAAACTACAAAAAAATGAATTTCACTACAATCAATTTCATCGTTTGTAGTTATAGGAAAAGTACTTTTAGTGCTTCCAAATTGCTGCGTTCTTGGTTTTTTTGAGATGCGATAGCAATATCTCCGAAACCTGTGGACCAGAAAAAAATTTTTTTTTGTATGAAAAACTACAAACGATTTAAAACGTATTTCAAAAAGAAAAAAACCAAATTTAATTAAATTGCTTGGTTTCCGCACAATGTATTATATCTTCGGAGTAACTATAAGAACTACAAAAAAATGTATTCCACTACAATCAATTTCATCGTTTTTAGTTATAGGAAAAGTACTTTCAGTGCTTCCAAATTGCTGCGTTCTTGGTTTTTTTGAGATGCGTTAGCGATATCTCCGAAACCTGGGGACCAAAAAAAATTTTTTTTCCTATGACAAACTACAAACGATTTAAAACGTGTTTCAAAAAGAAAAAACCCAAATTTGCTTAAATTTCTTGGTTACCGCACAATGTATTATATTTTCGGAGTAACTATAAGAACTACAAAAAAATTAATTTCACTACAATCAATTTCATCGTTTGTAGTTATAGGAAAAGTACTTTTAGTGCTTCCAAATTGCTGCGTTCTTGGTTTTTTTGAGATGCGTTAGCGATATCTCCGAAACCTGTGGACCAAAAAAAATTTTTTTTTCCTATGACAAACTACAAACGATTTAAAACGTGTTTCAAAAAGAAAAAACCCAAATTTGCTTAAATTTCTTGGTTTCCGCACAATGTATTATATTTTCGGAGTAACTATAAGAACTACAAAAAAATTAATTTCACTACAATCAATTTCATCGTTTTTAGTTATAGGAAAAGTACTTTTAGTGCTTCCAAATTGCTGCGTTCTTTGTTTTTTGAGATGCGTTAACGTTATCTCCGAAACCTGTGGACCAAAAAAAATTTTTTTTTCCTATGACAAACTACAAACGATTTAAAACGTATTTCAAAAAGAAAAAACCCAAATTTGCTTAAATTGCTTGGTTTCCGCACAATGTATTATATTTTCGGAGTAACTATAAAAACTACAAAAAAATGAATTTAACTATAGTCAATTTCATCGTTTGTAGTTATAGGAAAAGTACTTTTAGTGCTTCCAAATTGCTGCGTTCTTGGTTTTTTTGAGATGCGTTAACGATATCTCCGTAACCTGTGGACCAAAAAAAATTTTTTTTCGAATGAAAAACTAGAAACGATTTAAAACGTATTTCAAAAACAAAAAAACCAAATTTACTTAAATTGCTTGGTTTCCGCACAATGTATTATATTTTCGGAGTAACTATAAGAACTACAAAAAAATGAATTTCACTACAATCAATTTCATCGTTTGTAGTTATAGGAAAAGTACTTTTAGTGCTTCCAAATTGCTGCGTTTTTGGTTTTTTTGAGATGCTTTAGCGATATCTCCGAAACCTGTGGACAAAAAAAAAAAAAAATTTTTCGTATGAAAAACTACAAACGATTTAAAACGTATTTCAAAAAAAAAAAAACCAAATTTACTTAAATTGCTTGGTTTCCGCACAATGTATTATATTTTCGGAGTAACTATAAGAACTACAAAAAAATGAATTTCACTACAATCAATTTCTTCGTTTGTAGTTATAGGAAAAGTACTTTTAATGCTTCCAAATTGCTTCGTTCTTGGTTTTTTTGAGATGCTTTAGCGATATCTCCGAAACCTGTGGACCAAAAAAAATTGTTTTCCTATGAAAAACTACAAACGATTTAAAACGTATTTCAAAAACAAAAAAACCAAATTTACTTAAATTGCTTGGTTTCCGCACAATGTATTATATTTTCGGAGTAACTATAAGAACTACAAAAAAATGAATTTCACTACAATCAATTTCTTCGTTTGTAGTTATAGGAAAAGTACTTTTAATGCTTCCAAATTGCTTCGTTCTTGGTTTTTTTGAGATGCTTTAGCGATATCTCCGAAACCTGTGGACCAAAAAAAATTGTTTTCCTATGAAAAACTACAAACGATTTAAAACGTATTTCAAAAACAAAAAAACCAAATTTACTTAAATTGCTTGGTTTCCGCACAATGTATTATATTTTCGGAGTAACTATAAGAACTACAAAAAAATGAATTTCACTACAATCAATTTCATCGTTTGTAGTTATAGGAAAAGTACTTTTAGTGCTTCCAAATTGCTGCGTTCTTGGTTTTTTTGAGATGCGTTAACGATATCTCCGAAACCTGTGGACCAAAAAAAAAATTTTTTTCGTATGAAAAACTACAAACGATTGAAAACGTATTTCAAAAACAAAAAAACCAAATTTACTTAAATTGCTTGGTTTCCGCACAATGTATTATATTTTCGGAGTAACTATAAGAACTACAAAAAAATTAATTTCACTACAATCAATTTCATCGTTTGTATTTATAGGAAAAGTACTTTTAGTGCTTCCAAATTGCTGCGTTCTTGGTTTTTTTGAGATGCGTTTGCGATATCTCCGAAACCTGTGGACAAAAAAAAAAAAATTTTTTTTCGTATGAAAAACTACAAACGATTTAAAACGTATTTCAAAAACAAAAAAACCAAATTTACTTAAATTGCTTGGTTTCCGCACAATGTATTATATTTTCGGAGTAACTATAAGAACTACAAAAAAATGAATTTCACTACAATCAATTTCTTCGTTTGTAGTTATAGGAAAATTACTTTTAGTGTTTCCAAATTGCTGCGTTCTTGGTTTTTTTGAGATGCTTTAGCGATATCTCCGAAACCTGTGGACCAAAAAAAAAATTTTTTTCCTATGAAAAACTACAAACGATTTAAAACGTATTTCAGAAAGAAAAAACCCAAATTTGCTTAAATTGCTTGGTTTCCGCACAATTTTTTATATTTTCGGAGTAACTATAAGAACTACAAAAAAATGAATTTCACTACAATCAATTTCATCGTTTGTAGTTATAGGAAAAGTACTTTTAGTGCTTCCAAATTGCTGCGTTCTTGGTTTTTTTGAGATGCGTTAGCGATATCTCCGAAACCTGTGGACCAAAAAAAAATTTTTTTTTCGTATGAAAAACTACAAACGATTTAAAACGTATTTCAAAAACAAAAAAAACCAAATTTACTTAAATTGCTTGGTTTCCGCACAATGTATTATATTTTCGGAGTAACTATAAGAACTACAAAAAAATGAATTTCACTACAATCAATTTCTTCGTGTGTAGTTATAGGAAAAGTACTTTTAATGCTTCCAAATTGCTTCGTTCTTGGTTTTTTTGAGATGCGTTAGCGATATCTCCGAAACCTCTGGACCAAAAAAAAAATTTGTTTTTCGTATGAAAAACTACAAACGATTTAAAACGTATTTCAAAAAGAAAAAAACAAAATTTAATTAAATTGCTTGGTTTCCGCACAATGTATTATATTTTCGGAGTAACTATAAGAACTACAAAAAAATTTATTCCACTACAATCAATTTCATCGTTTGTAGTTATAGGAAAAGTACTTTTAGTGCTTCCAAATTGCTGCGTTCTTGGTTTTTTTGAGATGCGTTAGCGATATCTCCGAAACCTGTGGACCAAAAAAAATTTTCTTTCCTATGAAAAACTACAAACGATTTAAAACGTATTTCAAAAAGAAAAAACCCAAATTTGCTTAAATTGCTTGGTTTCCGAAAAATGTATTATATTTTCGGAGTAACTATAAAAACTACAAAAAAATGAATTTCACTATAGTCAATTTCATCGTTTTTATACTCAGTTGAGCAGAGCTCACAGAGTATATTAAGTTTGATTGGATAACGGTTGGTTGTACATATATAAAGGAATCGAGATAGATATAGACTTCCATATATCAAAATAATCAGGATCGAAAAAAGATTTGATTGAGCCATGTCCGTCCGTCCGTCCGTCCGTCCGTTAACACGATAACTTGAGTAAATTTTGAGGTATCTTGATGAAATTTGGTATGTAGATTCCTGGGCACTCATCTCAGATCGCTATTTAAAATGAGCGATATCGGACTATAACCACGCCCACTTTTTCGATATCGAAAATTTCGAAAAACAGAAAAAATGCGATAATTCATTGCCAAAGGCCGTTAAAGCGATGAAACTAGGCAGATGGGTTGACGTTATGACACAGAATAGAAAATTAGTAAGATTTTGGACAATGGGCGTGGCACCGCCCCCTTTTACAAGAAGGTAATTTAAAAGTTTTGCAAGCTGTAATTTGGCAGTTGTTGAAGATATCATGATGAATTTTGGCAGAAACGCTACTACTATTACTATATGTGAGCTAAATAAAATTTAGCAAAATTGGATGAAGAACACGCCCACTTTTTAAAATAATTTTTTTTTTAATTCAAATTTTAATACTTTACTGTATATAAGTAAATTAAGTCAAAATTCAACTCCTGTAATGATATGATGCAACAAAATACAAAAATAAAAGAAAATTTCAAAATGGGCGTGGCTCCGCCCAGTTTCATTTAGTTTGTCTAGAATACTTTTAATGCCATAAGTCGAACAAAAATTTACCAATCCTTCTCAAATTTGGTAGGAACATAGACTCTATGACGGTAACTGTTCTCTGTGAAAATGGGCGAAATCGGTGGAAGCCACGCCCAGTTTTTATACACAGTCCACCGTCTGTCCTTCCGCTCGGCCGTTAACACAATAACTTGAGCAAACAACGATATTTTTACTAAACTTAGCCCACCTACTTACCTGTACTCACTTTATCTTGGTACAAAAAATGGCCGAAATCCGACCATAACCACGCCCACTTTATCAATATCGAAAATTACGAAAAATGAAAAAAATGCCATAATTCTATACCAAATACGAAAAAAGGGATGAAAAATGGTAACTGGATTGGTTTATTGACGCAAAATATAACTTTGGAAAAAACTTTGTAAAATGGGTGTGACACCTACCATATTAAGTAGAAGAAAATGAAAAAGTTCTACAAGGCGAAATCAACAGCCCTTGGAATCTTGGCAGGAATACTGTTAGTGGTATTGCATATATAAATAAATTAGCAGTACCCGACAGATAATTTTCTGGATCACCTGGTCCACATTTTGATCGATATCGCGAGAACACCTTCACATATACATCTAAGGGCCACTCGCTTTTAAAACCCTCATTAATACCTTTAATTTGATATCCATATCGTACAAACACATTCTAGAGTCACCCCTGGCCCACCCTAATGGTGATATCTCGAAAAGGCGTCCACCTATAGACCTAATGCCCACTCCCTCTTAAAATGCTCAGTAACACCTTTCGTTTGATACCCATATCGTACAAACATTCTAGAGTCACCTCTGGCCCACCCTAATGGCAATATCTCGAAAAGGCGTCCACTTATAGACCTAATGTCCAATCCCTCTTAAAATGCTCAGTAACACCTTTCGTTTGATACCCATATCGTACAAACATTCTAGAGTCACCCCTGGCCCACCCTATTGGCGATGTCTCGAAAAGGCCTCCACCTTAAGACCTAATGCCCACTCCCTCTTAAAATGCTCAGTAACACATTTCGTTTGATACCCATATCGTACAAATATTCTAGAGTCACCTCTGGCCCACCCTAATGGCGATATCTCGAAAAGGCGTCCACCTATAGACCTAATGCCCACTCCCTCTTAAAATGCTCAGTAACACCTTTCGTTTGATTCCCATATCGTACAAACATTCTAGAGTCACCCTTGGTCCACCTTTATGGCGATATATCGAAAAGGCGTCCACCTATAGAACTAAGGATTACTCCCTTTTAAAATACTCATTACCACCTTTCATTTAATACCCATATCGTACAATCACATTATAGAGTCACCCTGGCCCAGCCTAATGGCGATATCTCTAAAAGGCGTCCACCTATAGACCTAGTGCCCACTCCCTCTTAAAATGCTCAGTAACACCTTTCGTTTGATACCCATATCGTACAAACATTCTAGAGTCACCCTTGGTCCACCTTTATGGCGATATCTCGAAATGGCGTCCAATTATAGAACTAAGGATTACTCCCTTTTAAAATACTCATTACCACCTTTCATTTGATACCCATATCGTACAAACACATTCGAGAGTCACCCCTGGCCCACCCTAATGGCGATATCTCGAAAAGGCGTCCACTTATAGACCTAATGCCCACTCACTCTTAAAATGCTCAGTAACACCTTTCGTTTGATACCCATATCGTACAAACACATTCTAGAGTCACCCCTGGCCCACCCTAATGACGATATCTCGAAAAGGCGTCCACTTATAGACCTAATGCCCACTCCCTCTTAAAATGCTCAGTAACACCTTTCGTTTGATACCCATATCGTACAAACACATTCTAGAGTCACCCCTGGCCCACCCTAATGACGATATCTCGAAAAGGCGTCCACTTATAGACCTAATGCCCACTCCCTCTTAAAATGCTCAGTAACACCTTTCGTTTGATACCCATATCGTACAAACATTCTAGAGTCACCCTTGGTCCACCTTTATGGCGATATCTCGAAAAGGCGTCCACCTATAGAACTAAGGATTACTCCCTTTTAAAATACTCATTACCATCTTTCATTTGATACCCATATCATACAAACACATTCTAGAGTCACCCCTGGCCCACCCTAATGGCGACATTTCGAAAAGGCGTCCACCTATAGACCTATTGCCCACTCCCTCTTAAAATGCTCAGTAACACTTTTCGTTTGATACCCATATCGTACAAACAAATTCTAGAGTCAGCCCTGGTCCACCTTTATGGCGATATCCCTAAATGGCGTCAATCCATAGAACTATGGCCTACTCTCTCTCAGAATACTCTTTAATACCTTCCATTTGATACACATGTCATACAACCACATTCCAGGGTTCCCTAGGTTCATTTTCCTACATGGTGATTTTCC
Organism: Eurosta solidaginis; assembly: GCF_040869045.1. Lineage (NCBI taxonomy): Eukaryota > Metazoa > Arthropoda > Insecta > Diptera > Tephritidae > Eurosta > Eurosta solidaginis. The sequence goes on from NW_027136899.1 coordinate 538,621, forward strand.
TTATTTTGTCTCCATAGCTCTCAACTGAGTATGAAATGTTCGGTTGCACCCGAACTTAGCCTTCCCTACTTGTTAGTTATAGGAAAAGTACTTTTAGTGCTTCCAAATTGCTGCGTTCTTGGTTTTTTTGAGATGCGTTAACGATATCTCCGAAACCTGTGGACAAAAAAAAATTTTTTTTTCGAATGAAAAACTACAAACGATTTAAAACGTATTTCAAAAACAAAAAAACCAAATTTACTTAAATTGCTTGGTTTCCGCACAATGTATTATATTTTCGGAGTAACTATAAGAACTACAAAAAAAATGAATTTCACTACAATCAATTTCATCGTTTGTAGTTATAGGAAAAGTACTTTTAGTGCTTCCAAATTGCTGCGTTCTTGGTTTTTTTGAGATGCGTTGGCGATATCCGAAACCTGTGGACAAAAAAAAAAAAATTTTTTTGTATGAAAAACTACAAACGATTTAAAACGTATTTCAAAAACAAAAAAACCAAATTTACTTAATTTGCTTGGTTTCCGCACAATGTATTATATTTTCGGAGTAACTATAAGAACTACAAAAAAATGAATTTCACTACAATCAATTTCATCGTTTGTAGTTATAGGAAAAGTACTTTTAGTGTTTCCAAATTGCTGCGTTCTTGGTTTTTTTGAGATGCTTTAGCGATATCTCCGAAACCTGTGGACCAAAAAAAAATTTTTTTCCTATGAAAAACTACAAACGATTAAAAACGTATTTCAGAAAGAAAAAACCCAAATTTGCTTAAATTGCTTGGTTTCCGCACAATTTATTATATTTTCGGAGTAACTATAAGAACTACAAAAAAATGAATTTCACTACAATCAATTTCATCGTTTGTAGTTATAGGAAAAGTACTTTTAGTGCTTCCAAATTGCTGCGTTCTTGGTTTTTTTGAGATGCGTTAGCGATATCTCCGAAACCTGTGGACCAAAAAAAAATTTTTTTTTCGTATGAAAAACTACAAACGATTTAAAACGTATTTCAAAAACAAAAAAAAACCAAATTTACTTAAATTGCTTGGTTTCCGCACAATGTATTATATTTTCGAAGTAACTATAAAAACTACAAAAAAATGAATTTCACTACAATCAATTTCATCATTTGTAGTTATAGGAAAAGTACTTTTAGTGCTTCCATATTGCTGCGTTCTTGGTTTTTTTGAGATGCGTTAGCGATATCTCCGAAACCTGTGGACCAAAAAAAAATTTTTTTTCTTATGAAAAACTACAAACGATTTAAAACGTATTTCAAAAACAAAAAAACCAAATTTACTTAAATTGCTTGGTTTCCGCACAATGTATTATATTTTCGGAGTAACTATAAAAACTACAAAAAAATGAATTTCACTACAATCAATTTCATCGTTTGTAGTTATAGGAAAAGTACCTTTAGTGCTTCCAAATTGCTGCGTTCTTGGTTTTTTTGAGATGCGTTAGCGATATCTCCGAAACATATGGACCAAAAAAAAAAATTGTTTTACCTATGAAAAACTACAAACGATTTAAAACGTATTTCAGAAAGAAAAACCCCAAATTTGCTTAATTTGCTTGGTTTCCGTACAATGTATTATATTTTCGGAGTAACTATAAAAACTAAAAAAAAATGAATTTCACTACAATCAATTTCATCGTTTGTAGTTATAGGAAAAGTACTTTTATTGCTTCCAAATTGCTGCGTTCTTGGTTTTTTTGAGATGCGTTAGCGATATCTCCGAAACCTGTGGACCAAAAAAAAAATTTTTTTCCTATGAAAAACTACAAACGATTTAAAACGTATTTCAGAAAGAAAAAACCCAAATTTGCTTAAATTGCTTGGTTTCCGCACAATATATTATATTTTCGGAGTAACTATAAAAACTACAAAAAAATGAATTTCACTACAATCAATTTCATCGTTTGTAGTTATAGGAAAAGTACTTTTAGTGCTTCCAAATTGCTGCGTTCTTGGTTTTTTTGAGATGCGATAGCAATATCTCCGAAACCTGTGGACCAGAAAAAAATTTTTTTTTCGTATGAAAAACTACAAACGATTTAAAACGTATTTCAAAAACAAAAAAACCAAATTTGCTTAAATTGCTTGGTTTCCGCACAATGTATTATATTTTCGGAGTAACTATAAAAACTACAAAAAAATGAATTTCACTACAATCAATTTCATAGTTTGTAGTTATAGGAAAAGTACTTTTAGTGCTTCCAAATTGCTGCGTTCTTGGTTTTTTTGAGATGCGTTAGCGATATCTCCGAAACCTGTGGACCAAAAAAAAAATTTTTTTCGTATGAAAAACTACAAACGATTTAAAACGTATTTCAAAAAGAAAAAACCCAAATTTGCTTAAATTGCTTGGTTTCCGCACAATGTATTATATTTTCGGAGTAACTATAAAAACTACAAAAAAATGAATTTCACTATAGTCAATTTCATCGTTTGTAGTTATAGGAAAAGTACTTTTAGTGCTTCCAAATTGCTGCGTTCTTGGTTTTTTTGAGATGCGTTAACGATATCTCCGAAACCTGTGGACCAAAAAAATTTTTTTTTTCGTATGAAAAACTACAAACGATTTAAAGCGTATTTCAAAAACAAAAAAACCAAATTTACTTTAATTGCTTGGTTTCCGCACAATGTATTATATTTTCGGAGTAACTATAAGAACTACAAAAAAATTAATTTCACTACAATCAATTTCATCGTTTGTAGTTATAGGAAAAGTACTTTTAGTGCTTCCAAATTGCTGCGTTCTTGGTTTTTTGAGATGCGTTAGCGATATCTCCGAAACCTGTGGACAAAAAAAAAAAATTTTTTTTCGTATGAAAAACTACAAACGATTTAAAACGTATTTCAAAAACAAAAAAACCAAATTTACTTAAATTGCTTGTTTTCCGCACAATGTATTATATTTTCGGAGTAACTATAAGAACTACAAAAAAATGAATTTCACTACAATCAATTTCATCGTTTGTAGTTATAGGAAAAGTACTTTTAGTGTTTCCAAATTGCTGCGTTCTTGGTTTTTTTGAGATGCTTTAGCGATATCTCCGAAACCTGTGGACCAAAAAAAAAATTTTTTTCCTTTGAAAAACTACAAACGATTTAAAACGTATTTCAGAAAGAAAAAACCCAAATTTGCTTAAATTGCTTGGTTTCCGCACAATTTATTATATTTCGGAGTAACTATAAGAACTACAAAAAAATTAATTTCACTACAATCAATTTCATCGTTTGTAGTTATAGGAAAAGTACTTTTAGTGCTTCCAAATTGCTGCGTTCTTGGTTCTTTTGAGAAGCGTTAGCGATATCTCCGAAACATATGGACCAAAAAAAAATTGTTTTACCCATGAAAAACTACAAACGATTTAAAACGTATTTCAGAAAGAAAAAACCCAAATTTGCTTAAATTGCTTGGTTTCCGTACAATGTATTATATTTTCGGAGTAACTATAAAAACTACAAAAAAATTAATTTCACTACAATCAATTTCATCGTTTGTAGTTATAGGAAAAGTACTTTTAGTGCTTCCAAATTGCTGCGTTCTTGGTTTTTTTGAGATGCGTTAGCGATATCTCCGAAACCTGTGGACCAAAAAAAAAAATTTTCCTATGAAAAACTACAAACGATTTAAAACGTATTTCAGAAAGAAAAAACCCAAATTTGTTTAAATTGCTTGGTTTCCGCACAATGTATTATATTTGCGGAGTAACTATAAAAACTACAAAAAAATGAATTTCACTACAATCAATTTCATCATTTGTAGTTATAGGAAAAGTACTTTTAGTGCTTCCAAATTGCTGCGTTCTTGGTTTTTTTGAGATGCGTTAGCGATATCTCCGAAACCTGTGGACCAAAGAAAAATTTTTTTTTCGTATGAAAAACTACAAACGATTTAAAACGTATTTCAAAAAGAAAAAACCCAAATTTGCTTAAATTGCTTGGCTTCCGCACAATGTATTATATTTTCGGAGTAACTATAAAAACTACAAAAAAATGAATTTCACTACAATCAATTTCATCGTTTGTAGTTATAGGAAAAGTACTTTTAGTGCTTCCAAATTGCTGCGTTCTTGGTTTTTTTGAGATGCGTTAGCGATATCTCCGAAACCTGTGGACCAAAAAAAAATAACTATAAAAACTACAAAAAAATTAATTTCACTACAATTAATTTCATCATTTGTAGTTTGATAAGCCAAGTCAAAGAGCACTTGACTAGCATCAATTCCACCCTTAAATACGTATGTGCATATGTACACAGAAGCCTGTGCCTGTCGATCAGCTTTTGAGCATTGTATCATTGAATATATATGTATGAAAATATGAACCAAATTAGAAATGTACATACATATGTACATATTCAATAATACTCCAAAGTAAAGGCAGATATAAATAAATACTTTGGTCGCTTTGATGCTGTGGCAGCGTCTTGAGATAAGAAGAAAAAAACTTGCCGCTTGCTACGTTCTAAAGCAACCAAAGACTTTATGTAAATCCGCGTATACAGACATATATATATACATATGAATGCTCGTAGCAATTAGCCAACGAAATACAATAGGCACGAGCCAAATTATGTGTCGTCGGTGGTTAAAAGTGTTGCCGTTTGCAGCTTTAATCAACTGACAGCTTAAAGGGGAATTTATTATTAATACTAAAATAAAGGAATTGATTGCTCTTTTGCGACATAATGTTATTTTTCTTGGCAAAATTACTTTAATTCATTTCGCCCCTCCCATTTATTACTTTTTATCTATGAAAATAGTGTAAAATTCTTACTTTGTACTGACATGTGATAAACAAGTCAGCATATACAATATGACGTCACAGTGCGAATTCGGCCCAGAAACGGGTACAACTCAACTTTTATGTATTAACTGCAACACAGCTGCTGAAAACTTGGTTGTTCGACTGCGCGAACAATTTTTCGACAGAATAAGATCAGGTTTTTCAAATAGCAAATTAAAATTTCCATAAGCTCTGCCAACTCGGCAATTCGGCATATTGGAAAATTATTTGCAAAAATGTATATGAGCAATGCATGAAAATTTTTAGATTATATTGCTAATACGTTACTGGGCATCTATTGGGCAATATACTCGCATCTTTATTTGCATTTTTTACTAACATATTATTACTTCGATTAGGGCATATAAATAGTTTGGTATTATTTCATAGGAAAAGTGCCTAGTTATGGAAGTAGTTATGCGCGTTATAATGAAAGCCCTCAATATGCATCGAAATTGGTATTTATAAAATCACAAACAGTTTTCTTTTGACGATTTTATCAAATGCCATATTGCCAAATTGCATCACCAATTTGGACAACTTAAGAAGAATCATTATGAATGAAAAAGAGGAAGCTAGTTTTCAGGATTTTGTGATTTACATTTGAATATACATATGTATGTATGTACACATGCTTGTGCGTAAGAATAATTTTTGTTGGAAGTGGTTGGTTGAATAGAAGTTTGTTTGTTTTTTTTTGAACATGTGAATGTACAAACATACATATGTTAGCTTATGCTTGGGTATATTGGTATCAATGAAGTGGGTGTGAAGTGGAGTGAAGTGGGGTGTTGGTTGATCTTTAGTTTAAAAATATATGTATGTGTTTGCATATATATCTAAGTTTGTTTATACGCTACGATCGTCATAGCAGAAACATTACCATGTTCATTCATTTCTTAGCTTACATAGGAGCATACATACATATGTATGTACGTACATTTGCTTGAGCGTAAGAATAATTTTTGTTAGAAGGGGTATGCTGAAATGAAGTTTGTTTTATTTTTGAACATATGCATTGTAAGCAACAATATTTACTTGCACATTCAAAAACTTTAATATACTTCTAATTTAAATCGAGAGAATTATTCAAAGAACCCATTTGCTGTGCAAAAATCATTGTTTGGAATACCCAACCGGGTGTATTCGAATTTCCCAATTTTGCAATGTATTATATTTTCGAAGTAACTATAAGAACTACAAAAAAATGAATTTCACTACAATCAATTGCATCGTTTGTAGTTATAGGAAAAGTACTTTTAGTGCTTCCAAATTGCTGCGTTCTTGGTTTTTTTGAGATGCGTTAGCGATATCTCCGAAACCTGTGGACTTAAATTTTTTTTTTTTCGTATGAAAAACTACAAAAGATTTAAAACGTATTTCAAAAAGGAAAAACCCAAATTTGCTTAAATTGCTTGGTTTCCGCACAATGTATTATATTTTCGGAGTAACTATAAGAACTACAAAAAAATGAATTTCACTGCAATCAATCTCATCGTTTGTAGTTATAGGAAAAGTACTTTTAGTGCTTCCAAATTGCTGCGTTCTTGGTTTTTTTGAGATGCGTTAGCGATATCTCCGAAACCTGTGGACCAAAAAAAAAAATTTTTTTTTCGTATGAAAAACTACAAACGATTTAAAACGTATTTCAAAAACAAAAAAACCAAATTTACTTAAATTGCTTGGTTTCCGCACAATGTATTATATTTTCGGAGTAAGTATAAGAACTACAAAAAAATGAATTTCACTACAATCAATTTCATCGTTTGTAGTTGTAGGAAAAGTACTTTTAGTGCTTCAAAATTGCTGCGTTCTTGGTTTTTTTGAGATGCGTTAGCGATATCTCCGAAACCTGTTGACCAAAAAAAAAATTTTTTTTTTCGTGTGGAAAACTATAAACGATTTAAAACGTATTTCAAAAACAAAAAAACCAAATTTACTTAAATTGTTTGGTTTCCGCAAAATGTATTATATTTTCGGAGTAACTATAAAAACTACAAAAAAATGAATTTCACTACAATCAATTTCATCGTTTGTAGTTATAGGAAAAGTACTTTTAGTGCTTCCAAATTGCTGCGTTCTTGGTTTTTTTGAGATGCGTAAGCGATATCTCCGAAATCTGTGGCCCAAAAAAAAATTTTTTTTTCGTATGAAAAACTACAAACGATTTAAAACGTATTTCAAAAACAAAAAAACCAAATTTACTTAAATTGCTTGGTTTCCGCACAATGTATTATATTTTCGGAGTAACTATAAGAACTACAAAAAAATGAATTTCACTACAATCAATTTCATCGTTTGTAGTTATAGGAAAAGTACTTTTAGTGCTTCCAAATTGCTGCGTTCTTGGTTTTTTTGAGATGCGTTAGCGATATCTCCGAAACCTGAGGACCAAAAAAAATTTTTTTTTTCGTATGAAAATCTACAAACGATTTAAAACGTATTTCAAAAATAAAAAAACCAAATTTACTTAAATTGCTTGGTTTCCGCACAATGTATTATATTTTCGGAGTAAGTATAAGAACTACAAAAAAGTGAATTTCACTACAATCAATTTCATCGTTTGTAGTTATAGGAAAAGTACTTTTAGTGCTTCCAAATTGCTGCGTTCTTGTTTTTTTTGAGATGCGTTAGCGATATGTCCGAAACCTATGGACCAAAAAAAAATTTTTTTTTCCTATTAAAAACTACAAACGATTCAAAACGTATTTCAAAAACAAAAAAACCAAATTTACTTAAATTGCTTGGTTTCCGCACAATGTATTATATTTTCGGAGTAACTATAAGAACTACAAAAAAAATGAATTTCACTACAATCAATTTCATCGTTTGTAGTTATAGGAAAAGTACTTTTAGTGCTTCCAAATTGCTGCGTTCTTGTTTTTTTTGAGATGCGTTAGCGATATCTCCGAAACCTATGGACCAAAAAAAATTTGTTTTCCTATGAAAAACTACAAACGATTTAAAACGTATTTCAAAAACAAAAAAACCAAATTTACTTAAATTGCTTGGTTTCCGCACAATGTATTATATTTTCGGAGTAACTATAAAAACTACAAAAAATGAATTTCACTACAATAAATTTCATCGTTTGTAGTTATAGGAAAAGTACTTTTAGTGCTTCCAAATTGCTGCGTTCTTGGTTTTTTTTGAGATGCGTTAGCGATATCTCCGAAACCTGTTGACCAAAAAAAAAATTATTTTTCGTATGAAAAACTACAAACGATTTAAAACGTATTTCAAAAACAAAAAAAAACAAATTTATTTAAATTGCTTGGTTTCCGCACAATGTATTATATTTTCGGAGTAACTATAAGAACTACAAAAAAGTGAATTTCACTACAATCAATTTCATCGTTTGTAGTTATAGGAAAAGAACTTTTAGTGCTTCCAAATTGCTGCGTTCTTGGTTTTTTTGAGATGCGTCAGCGATATCTCCGAAACCTGTGGACCAAAAAAAAATTTTTTTTCGTATGAAAAAATACAAAGGATTTAAAACGTATTTCAAAAATAAAAAACCCAAATTTACTTAAATTGCTTGGTTTCCCCACAATTTATTATATTTTCGGAGTAACTATAAAAATTACAAAAAAATTAATTTCACTACAATCAATTTCATCGTTTGTAGTTATAGGAAAAGTACTTTTAGTGCTTCCAAATTGCTGCGTTCTTGGTTTTTTTGAGATGCGTTAGCGATATCTCCGAAACCTGTGGACCAAAAAAAAATTTGTTTTTCGTATGAAAAACTACACACGATTTAAAACGTATTTCAAAAAGAAAAAAAACCAAATTTGCTTAAATTGCTTGGTTTCCGCACAATGTATTATATTTTCGGAGTAACTATAAGAACTACAAAAAAATGAATTTCACTACAATCAATTGCATCGTTTGTAGATATAGAAATCACAAAAAAAATTTGGATTTTTTCAAAGCGGGTTCCAGCGTGATGAAGCTCTTTAGGAGTGCTCGTCACGAAACCCTTAGTCAACTTCAAAAATCAGGAGTACTGGAAATCCATTCTCAAAACCTATACCACAAGAATGTAGTTGCCGCAAGCAAATACTTTTTGAAAAATTACCACAATCCACAATTCGACGTGTACAATGTGATTAATGAAGATTACCTATTACAACGTCAAGAAAACAGAAAATTTTTGAAGTCTATTGTAAGAGCAGTTATTTTTCTCGGAAGGCAAAACATGGCATTTCGTGGGCATAGGGATGACGGGAGTATTATAGAAGAATCACTCCCTGGACGGAACGAAGGAAATTTTCGGGCACTGCTCAGGTACCAGATTGAATCAGGAGATGCAATACTAAAAAACTGCTTAAAAATTTCTTCGTCGGTTGCGACATATACCAGTAAAACAACCCAAGATAAACTAATCGATTGCTGCCGACTTGGTATTCAAGAAAAAATTTTGCGACGTGTCAGTGAATCTGAATTCTACTCTATTGAATTTGATGAAACCTCAGATTTATCAGGAAAAGCACAGGTAAATAATTCTCTCGTTTTTTCCAACATTTTCAGTAAATTTCCAATAAGAAAAGTAGTTTTTCAAAACCTAAAACCTAAAAAAAAAGAAGGAAATTGTTTCTAAGCGCACACTCTTTGACGGTCATAGGTAGTAAAATGTTGAATTTATGATTTCATTACCTACTTTCAAATGCATAGTCAGCGGCGAAGAGGATAAAAACTCCACACATCACTGGCAAAAGCGAAGCAAGTTTCCGTTCGTCAAAATTTTGGCAAAGAAACAAAAGCAAACGAAAATAACCAGTGACTGACCATATGCTTTTCTAATTTTTAAAATATTTCTTTTCCACACAGATAAGTCTCATACTACGCTATATCGACGTTTCTTCCGGAAGACTTTGCGTCAGAGAAGACTTCATAGATTTTGTTGATGCTTTTGGAGAACTTTTCAAAGAAGTAAATAGACGTGGTGGAGATCTCAACGAAGACTGTGCAAATTTTGAAGATGTTGGTGAAGAAAGTGAAAATACAGAAGACGACGTAGAATTATCACTGACCGGGCTAGCCCTAGGGAAAATTGTTTTGAAGACAATGAAGAAACTAAACTTAAATTTAGAAAACTGTGTGTCTATAGGGGCTGACGCGTTCACTGTTAATCGTCAAAATTTTGGCAAAGAAACAAAAGCAAACGAAAATAACCAGTGACTGACCATATGCTTTGCTATTAATAATGTAGGGGGTTATGCAAAAAATACACCTTTAGGAGTGCTCGTCACGAAACCGTTAGTCAACTTTAAAAATCAGGAGTACTGGAAATCCATTCTCAAAACCTATACCACAAGAATGCAGTTGCCGCAAGCAAATACTTTTTGAAAAATTGCCACAATCCACAATTCGACGTTGACAATGTGATTAATGAAGATTACCTATTACAACGTCAAGAAAACAGAAAATTTTTGAAGTCTATTGTAAGAGCAGTTATTTTTCTCGGAAGGCAAAACATGGCATTTCGTGGGCATAGGGATGACGGGAGTATTATAGAAGAATCAGTCCCTGGACGGAACGAAGGAAATTCTCGGGCACTGCTCAGGTACAGGTAAATAATTCTCGCGGTTTTTCCAACATTTTTAGTAAATTCCCAATAAGAAAAGTAATTTTTCAAATCCTAAAACCTAAAAAAAAGAAGGAAATTGCTTCTAAGCGCACACTCTTTGACGGTCATAGGTAGTAAAATGTTGAATTTATGCTTTCATTACCTACTTTCAAATGCATAGTCAGCGGCGAAGAGGATAAAAACTCCACACATCACTGGCAAAAGCGAAGCAAGTTTCCGTTCGTCAAAATTTTGGCAAAGAAACAAAAGCAAACGAAAATAACCAGTGACTGACCATATGCTTTGCTAATTTTTAAAATATTTCTTTTCCACACAGATAAGTCTCATACTACGCTATATCGACGTTTCTTCCGGAAGACTTTGCGTCAGAGAAGACTTCATAGATTTTGTTGATGCTTTTGGAGAACTTTTCAAAGAAGTAAATAGACGTGGTGGAGATCTCAACGAAGACTGTGCAAATTTTGAAGATGTTGGTGAAGAAAGTGAAAATACAGAAGACGACGTAGAATTATCACTGACCGGGCTAGCCCTAGGGAAAATTGTTTTGAAGACAATGAAGAAACTAAACTTAAATTTAGAAAACTGTGTGTCTATAGGGGCTGACGCGTTCACTGTTAATATTTCAGAAAAATGTGGAGCTGTCAATGAAATAAAAAAAGAAGCAAAAAACGCTGTTATGGTACTGTGCTTATCACACAAGCTGAACAGCAGTCTAATGAAATCTTCTAATATTCAGTCAATTCAAAAAGTTTGCGACATCATACGGCAGGTGACGAAATTCTTTCAAAATGCACATCCTAAACGTTCTACAGCATTATCGGAAGTTCTTGGGCACAAACTCAAAAGTTTATGCGATACAAGATGGGTCGAACGACATGATTCTGTACTCCAGTTTGTCGCAGATTTTCCAAACATTATTAAGGCGTTAAATAAAGTTAGTAAATGGAACAACATAGAAACAGCGGGTAAAGCAATAAATAGTATTTATTGCTGCTCTGAGCGCATTCGAATTTATCATAGGACTGTTTTGTTTAAGTGATGTTTTATCTTTGACGCGCCTCTTTAGTGTATCTCTTCACAAAGAAGACACAGATTTGGCAAACGCTTCCCAAAAAATCGCATCGCTAATCGCAGTTTTGGCAGATCAAAGACGAGAGGCCGAAGAAAAGTTTAGGCAAATATTTACTGATGCAAAGAAAGTGGCAGAAGAATTGAACATAGATGTAAGGAAACCAAGAACAATTGGAAGAAAAATAAAACGATAAAATCACGAAACATCTAACTGTGAAGACTATTTCCGCGTCTCCATGTACATTCCTCTTCTAGAAAATATTATAGAAGATTTTAAAATTCGATTTTCTCCAGAAGTTTTGTCTGGCTTTCAGATATGTTCATTGCTACCGAAGAGTATAAAAGATACGACAACGAGTCAAATTACAAATTTAATCGAATGTTTAACACAGCGGTTCTCCACACTTTTGAAGGAATCCGATAAGCTTCTTTAGTTAAGACTTCAAGGAAATATGGCTCATTGGCAATATTTTTGGTAGCAAAAGACAACCGAAAATTCTCAAAGAACCTCTGGTATACCAACTAACGCTGTGGAAACTTTGGAATTTTGTGACAAAGATGAATACCCAACCATCCATGCTTTGCTCAAAATTTTATGTACGATGTGTGTCACGAATGCAAGCGCCGAAAGGTTCTTTTCAACATTACGTCGGTTGAAAACATGGCTCAGAAGGACTATGCTTCAGCAAATATTGGTCGGTCTGGCATTGCTGAATATACATTCTGACATTGAAGTGAAACCAGAAGATATCGTTGAACGATTTTTCAAATACTTTCAGTATTGAACAATTGAATATTTGTTTTCTTTGGATATTTCATTTTTGTTCTGTAAAGTGTTTGTAAAATAAAATTTTGTATGGAAAATCTTCAAGTCCAAGGTGTTCAAATGAAAATATCTAGCATCTATACTGCGGGCCGTTTTTTTCTCAACGGAATATCATAGAGAGTAAAACTTTGCGTATGTGCAAAAATGTGCTCCAGAACAATTTTTTTGCACGGTTATTGCAACAATTTTAAAAATATAAATTTATTTCACAGAAATAAAAAATGTGCCTTTAAAGACATTTTAATTACAAGCAAATTGGTGTTTGAATTGTCAAAATCGGAGGAGCCTATCGGCTGCTATTCAACTTTAAAAGAAAAAGGACAAAGAAAATTCAAATGGCGATAATTAAGGATACAGTTTTTTTTTGGAAAAATCGAAGACGAGCATTTGTTTGTATTATCGATAGCTATCAATTAATACCTTTGTTGCTCAAAAATAAATTATGACGTTTTTTAGTGATCACTTTCAGAAATTTTCACTCTGTATCTTTAAACATAACATTTATTTATATTGTTATTATTACATTGTTTTATTAAAATTATATAAGCATGAAATGTACACACCCATTGATGATAAAAGTACCAAATAAAAAATACAAAAAGTATTTAAAAACAGAATACATACATACTTTCGAAAATACTTTGAAATCGAAAGCTTACATTATGGTATTATTAAGCGCTGTACGCAGATCAAAAGAAAAATTTTGCATTGAATTGAGCATGAAAATAGCAGTAGGTACAAAATTTTGGCATTTCACGATGAATGGCAATTTATAAAAATAAAATAAAATGTATGAAAATGTTTGATACAATTTCCCTCCCCCCACAGCCAAGCTCACGATCCGCCACTGAGTCCGATAGAACTAGTTAAACTCGCAATTTTAAAAATAAAAGTCCCGAAATAAAAGTTAAATCAAGACTTTTATTTTTTAAGGCCGAAATAAAATTCCCGCTTGATAACAAAGAAACGGCTTATCCGAATTAAAAAAGTTTGGTACCAATCGATTCTCCTGATTCGTAAAATTTAAAACCTTATGGGCTTTTGAAAATGTCTGTTAATAATACTAGAAATTTATCATAAACAAACTAGGTCGAAAATCTCGTAGTATAAATGGTGAACTTGCAGTGGATTTTTGCAATAAATTTCGTTCCAATACAACTATTAGAATGAAAATTGGTAAACCGCATTCTGCTATGATAGGAAAGCTTTCCAAAAAAAAGAAATGGTCGTAATCCGTCAGTAGCCACGCCTCTTTCTGTATATAGAAATTTTCGCACAGAACATGCAATATTTGAGTATCTAAAGAAGCCACGTTATTTAAATTTTGCACGTAAATTACTGACATTGCATGTAGTTGATCCACATAATTTTTTTTGGACAATGGGCTTGGCACCTACCCACCACCCAACTACTTTCCAAATAAGATTTTTGGACTTTCAAGTGCGATAACTCGTACATACTTTGAGCAATATTTTTGCAAATTGGTAAGCGAACTTCATATTTGTATTTGTACATGCCGACGGAAAAAGTTTTAAAATCGAATTAAAGTCACACCCACTTGTATATAAATAAAATTAAAGAAAAAAAACTTTTTTAAAAATAAGCTTGTATTATTTTGGTTAATAAAATTAACTAAAAAGTAAACAATAAATTGACTCTAAAGAAATGTAACACTTTATAAGTTCATTGTAAGCTTAAACGATAATTAGGCTTTTTCGTCTGTGACAAAAAATTCTATATCGTACATAATTATATTTTTTAACATTAAAACTTTACACCTAAATTATTAAATCTTACAGTTTATATCAAAGTCCAAATTGTTCTAATAAAAAACGTGTTAAATTTTGATGGTATAATTAAGAACATTCAGGATCTCATTTTCTTGCTATCGCAATGTAACACGCTTTTATAAGAACAATTAGGACTGTGATATAAACTGTAAGCTTTAATAATTTAGGTGTAAAGTTTTAATGTTAAAAATATATAATTATGTACGATATAGAATTTTTTTGTCGCAGACGAAAAAGCCTAATTATCGTTTAAGCTTACAATGAACTTATAAAGTGTTATATTTCTTTAGAGTCAATTTATTGTTTACTTTGTAGTTAATTTTATTAACCAAAATAATAAAAGCTTATTTTTAGAAAAGTTTTTTTTTTCTTTAATTTTATTATTTACTTTTTAGTTCGTTTTATTAACAAGTAATAGAAGCTTGTTCTTAGAAAAGCCTTATTCTTAAATTTAATTTAAATATGATTTTTTTTTTTTAATTTTTGTAGAGTAAAATATTGTTTAAATTAGTTACGTAAACTTTACTTAGTTATTTGTAACGTTTCTCATCCTATCCATTTCTTTTAATGCATCAACATTAGAGGGTTTCTTCGAAGTCAACTTTGAACACTCAAGTTCTTCGATTCGAATACCTGCTAAAGACCTAACTCGGCTTTTGACAGAGAGCACATATAAAATTGTGTCAAACAGTGTTAACTAACTTAAAATCATATTTTATTGTGACTTGGCCTATGTGGCGTTCAGTTTACAACTACTCATTGCAGATCTCTGCTCTGTGTGTTAAATCTGTTTTAAAATAATAGCCGTATTTTTTTTTACACGTAAACGTCTATACGCTTATAATTTATATGGACTGCTAAGCGCCAAACTTTAAATACACCTCTGAAGTTGCTGCGCATAAAATGTGTACTAATAAATTCCAATACGCATTATACGCAGATGTAACTGAAATATGTGTTTTTGTTTCACCCCTACACTAACTCTATGTATTCTATGTGTGTCCACAATTCATCGCAACTGATTTAGCTATATGTTATACACAGGCATACAACAGAGGGTCGTGTCTCCGCTTTTCGGTACACGCTGTAGCTGTAGCTAGTTGTTTAACCACTGCCGCTAGATGGGTCTCCTAAGCATTATGTAAGCGAGGATAGGCGTTTTTTTCACGCGCAAACGTAAACCTATACGCGTGTATAAAAAAACGGCTAATATTCCAACTTTCGCTTAGCTAAAATTCCATCGCCAAAAATCTGTAAAACAAAATCAAGTGCACAGAAAAGTATGCAACACTTACCGATAAGAGCCTAACCGCGTTAGCGTTCTTTGTATCACAGAATTTTTACACTTTGAAAATGACGGCTGTTGTTTGCAAGGTTGCATTCCTTTGAGTGTGTAAATTATTATGGTGTATTTGTATATTTTAGATTAAATGCACAATTAATATGTGTGTGTTTGAGCGGCCAAATAATAACAGTAGTATTGCTAAAGTGCTGATTAGTTGATGGAATGTCGCTAATTTCTTAGAGATGATCAGCAGATTGTCAATATTTCGTTCAAAGGACGCGCGAAATTGCCACATCTGCTCAAATTTTCCAAGATTTTCTATTCTTGATTTAACTTAAGCTGTTATGCCGATATTTTTCAGCCAGCTTTTTTCAAATAGGTAATTTTTCCAAAAGCAAAATAAATTACAGAAAAGATTACAGAGTTAAACAGCCTTAAAAATTCAGCTATGTTGGTTATACACAGAAATACAACAGATGGTTGTGTCCCCGCTTTTCGCAAGCGTTGAGATTCACCACGCGTGACACGCGTGATTCACCATGTCCAAATATCACAATCCACGGATAGGTACCGGCGGGTTTGTATGGGACTTAGGCTGTTATGCCAAAGTAAATACAAATCTTTACCGATAACTGTGTTATCGATTAATTTATCGAATTCTAACAAAGTAATATTGCATTGTCATCGGAGTTATACATGTGTGCAAAATTTCAGCTCAATCGGACACCGGGAAGTGTATCAAATTTAACTTGCAAGATTCCATTACAGACAACAAAAGTGAAACTAAATAAATGCTTATTATAATAATTATAATAAAATAGCAAAACTGGCTACTTGAATTCATTGCTAAGTACGTGAATATGTCGGAGTTATTTCGGGACTGTTGCGGGATCATTTGGGGATCCTTCCGGTATCATTCCTGGATGACTTTCGGGATCCCGTCGGGGTCATTTCTGGACTTTTTCCGGATAATTTGCGGATCCTTACGGCATCATTTCTGGATAGTTTTCGGGATCCGTCCGGGATTCCGTGAGGATTCTTTCGGGACTTTTTCGGGAGTATTCCGGAATTATGTATGGATGGTTTTCGGGATCGCGTCGGGTTTATTTCGGTATCATTTGGGGACACTTCCGGTATAATTTCTGGATGTTTTTCGGGATTCCGTTAGGATAATTTCGAGACTATTCCGGGATGATTTTGGGGCATTTCCGGCATAATTTCTGGATAGTTTTCGGGATTTGTCCGGGATCCCGTTGGAATCATTTCGGGACTATTTTGATATCATTTTGGGACCCTTCCGGAATTATTTAAGGACTCTTCGAAACCGGTAGTTCAGCACACATGATTTTTTAAATTATGAACTTTTATGGCCATGGATTTTCTGCAAATTATTCGTAATTAAAGTTCGGTATATTTTATTTTTAATATCTAACACAGCTTTTTCGTTCTATTTTTGATTATTTTAAATGAATCCTGTAACGAACTATTATAGCTATAACTACACTTTTTGTAATATTTTAACAAGCTAAACATCGAAAAAGCAACACTATTTTTATCTAAATAATTCTTTTTGGTTTTATCGAATTGTAGTTTTACTCCTCTGTTCTATGAATAGTAATTCCTTCACCCCTGTCATAGCAATTAATTTAACTTAAAAACAAAAATTTAACTTCTTGGTTAGTTATTGAGCTCAAGGCCGCAAAGATAAATAAAACGCCATATATTTTGTGGTATTATAATTTATATAATTGGTCGATATTTCGGTTTCAATCTGAAACTATCCTCAGGACTAGAAAAACACAAAATTACGAAAAACAAACATTAGGCATTTGCAGCAAATCCATAAAAGCTCATAATTTAAAAAAGCATGTGTGCTGAACTATCGGTTTCGAGGAGTCCCTAAATGATTCCGGAAGGGTCCCAAAATGATATCAAAATAGTCTCGAAATGATCTCGACGGGATCCCGGACAAATCTCGAAAACTATTCAGAAATTATGCCGGAAGGGCCCCAAATGATACCAAAATAAACCCGACGCGATCCCGAAAACCATCCAAAAATGATTCCGGAATACTCCCGAAAAAGTCCCGAAATAATCCTCACGGAATCCCGGACGGATCCCGAAAACTATTCAGAAATCATGCCGGAAGGAACCCCAAATGATCCCGAAAAAGTGCCGAAATGACCCTGACGGGATCTCGAAAGTCATCCAGGGATGATACCGGAAGGATCCCCAAATGATCCCGCAATAGTCCCGAAATGACCCTGACGGGATCCCGAAAGTCATCCAGGAATGATACCGGAAGGATCCCCAAATGATCCCGCAATAGTCCCGAAATAACTCCGACATATTCACGTACTTAGCAATGAATTCAAGTAGCCAGTTTTGATATTTTTATATACAAGTGGGTGTGACTTTAATTCGATTTTAAAACTTTTTCCGTAGGCATGTACAAATACAAATATGAAGTTCGCTTACCAATTTGCAAAAATATTGCTCAAAGTATGTACGAGTTATCGCACTTGAAAGTCCAAAAAATCTTATTTGGAAAGTAGTTGGTGCCACGCCGATTGTCCAAAAAAATTATGTGGATCAACTACATGCAATGTCTGTAATTTACGTGCCAAATATAACTGACGTGAATCCGTTTCTTTGTTATCAAGCGGGACTTTTATTTCGGCCTTAAAAATAAAAGCTTTGATTTAACTTTTATTTCGGGACTTTTATTTTTAAAAGTCCGAGTTTAACTAGTTCTATCGGACTCAAAAAATAAAAATCTGAAAATAATTTTTATCTTGATCCAAATATATTTAAAGTCCAAAATTAATAGTTTTGCAAGGACTTATATTATAAAAGAAATAACAGTTTCAGCCCCTGCTTATGGCATTAAAAGTATCCTAGACAAATTAAATGAAAAAGGGCGGAGCCACGCCCATTTTGAAATTTTCTTTTATTTTTGTATTTTGTTGCACCATATCATTACTGGAGTTGAATGTTAACATAATTTACTTATATACTGTAAAGATATTAATTTTTTTGTTAAAATTTGACTTAAAAAATTTTTTTTTAAAAGTGGGCGTGGTCGTTCTCCGATTTTGCTAATTTTTATTAAGCATACATATAGTAATAGGAGTAACGTTCCTGCCAAATTTGATCATAATATCTTCAACTACTGCAAGCTGTAGCAAAAGTTTTAAATTACCTTCTTTTAAAAGTGGGCGGTGCCCACGCCCATTGTCCAAAATTTTACTAATTTTCTATTGTGCGTCGTAAGTTCAACTCACCTACCAAGTTTCATCGCTTTATCCGTCTTTGGTAATGAGTTATCGCACTTTCTGTGTTTTTCGAAATTTTCGATATCGAAAAAGTGGGCGTGGTTATAGTCCGGTTTCGTTCATTTTAAATAGTGATCTGAGATGAGTACCCAGGAACCTACATACCAAATTTCATCAAGATACCTCCAAATTTACTCAAGTTATCGTGTTAACGGGCGGACGGACGGACGGACATGGCTCAATCAAATTTTTTTCGATACTGATGATTTTGATATATGGACGTTTATATCTATCTCGATTCCTTTATACCTGTACAACCAACCGTTATTCAATCAAAGTTATTATACTCTGTGAGCTCTGCTCAACTGAGTATAAAAATATAAATAAAATAGATTATGAAGTGAAACGAATTGAAATGAAAGAAACTAATTGAAATTAAATAATGTAAAATGAAATGACATGGCATTAAATGAAATGAAACGAAATGAAATGGAATGCAATGGAATAAAATAGAACAAAATGAAGTAAAATGATATGTAGTAAATGAAATGAAATAGAATAAAATGAAATTATATAGAATGAAATTAAAGGAAGTGAAATGGAACAACGCGAAACGAAACGGAAATGATATGAAACGAAATAAAATTAAATGAGACAAAATGAAACAAAATGAAGCGGAATGAAATGAAATAAAACTAAATAAACAAAAAATGTAACGAAATGAGATGCAGCAATATTAAATTAAATGAAGTAATATAAAAGGAAACGAAACAAAATGAAATGAAAACAGTAAAAAAAATAAATAAACTGAAACGAAAAGAATGAACTAAAAAGAAATGTAACAAAATGGAATGGAATGAAATATTATGATACAAATTGTAATGAAATAAATTGCAAGTGAAACGATATGTATTACAATTAATAAAAATGAAATGAAATAAAATGGAATGAGACGAAATAAAATGGAATGAAATGAAATAATATGAAACAAAACGAAACCAAGTGAAATGAAATTAAATGAAATGGATATAAAGTAATACAAAACAAAATGAAATAAAATAAAGTAGGAAAAAATAAAACCAAATAAACTAGAATTAAAAAAATAAAATAAAGTAAAATAAAATAAACTTAAACGAAATTTAAACAAAATTAAATAAAATGGAATGAAGCGAAATGAAATTGAGTGAAACGAAATTAAATTGAGTGAAAATGAATGAGATAAAACGAAATATATTCAAACGAATTTAAACTTAGTGAAATAATATGATACTAAATAGAACAGAACGAAACGAAATAGACTGAAATGAAATAAAATAAAATGAAGTGATATGGAAAAGAATCAAAAAAATATGAAATGAAAAGGAATGATATAAAATGAAATGAAAAAATATAAATCATATGGAAATGAAAGAAATAAAACGAAATGATATGGAGTGAAACTAAATAAAATAAAGTATTATGAATTGAAATGAAATGGAATGAAGGAATGAAATGACATGAAATTAAATGAAATGAAATGAAACGAAATAGAGTGAAATGAAATAAAACTAAAGGAACAAAAAATGTAAAGAAAGGAGTTGCAACGGAATTAAATTAAAAGCAGTAATAAAAGGAATCGAAACAAGATTCAATTAAATTAAAAGTATAGAAGTTAAATAAAATGAAATGGAATAAAATGAGACGAAATAGAATAAAAAGATATAAAAGAAAATGAAATAAAATAAAAAAAATAAAACGAAATTTAAGTTAAACCCATTTAATAAAATGGAACGAAACGAAATATAATTGAGGGCAATGAATTAAAAAATGACACGAAATTAACTGAAACGAAAAAATATGAAAGTACATAAAATTAAATGGAAAAAAATTAAAGAGAATAAAATGAATTGATATGGAAAAGAAACAAACAGATTAAACTATATGAAATTAAACGGTATGATATAAAACGAAATTAAAAAATATATAAATCATACGGAAATGAAAAGAAATAAAACGAAGTGATATGAAACTATATGAAATTAAACGGAATAAAATGAAATGAAACAGAATAAAATGAAATGATATGGAAAAGAAACAAAGCGATATTGGCTTTGTTATCACAGATATCGACAAAAATGGAAACCCAGGAAACACCTATAACAGAAAGTATAACATCTCAACTGAAATCACAGGAGAAACGTATAACATCCAAAATTGAAGAACAGAAGACATATATGGCATCTCAACTGGAAGCGCAAGAGGCACGTATATTTGAAATGTCGGCACACATTTCGGAACAATCATCGCAGCTCTTTGTCAAACTAGAAAAGCAGGATGTAACAATTTTACAACTCGAGGAAAAAATTGATGCCGAGATAGAAGCTTTAAAAAGTCGTATGGAGCAGTTACAACTAAACCGCCCAGCTGTTGCAGCAAACAATACGAAGGTAACTACTCCACATTTTGACGGCTCTGTTCTTTCCAGACATTTAAGCTTCCATTTGAGAAGACGTCAGCAGTGAACAACTGGAATGCGGAAGATTAAGTTGCTGCACTGTTCATGGCATTGAAAGGGCCTGCAACTGAGATCTTACAGACCATTCCAGAGGGCATGTTATTAAGCATTGATGGGCGCTCTAGAGAGGCGATACGGAACCGAGCATAGGAGACAGATATACCAAATGGAGTTACTGAACCGTTTCCAGAGGGCTGGTGAAACATTGCAAGGGTTTGCGTCGGATGTGGAAAAGCTGGCACATTTAGCGAATGAGGACGCACCGTGAAATACACCGAAAGGGTAAAAACTCAGAGCTTTATTAATGGAATACTGGATGTCGAAACGAAGCGAGCGACATACGCAAACTCAAAACCTACATTCGCAGAAATGGTATCACATCCTCTGATTCAGGAAACAGCGTCGCTTCTGTGTACGCCAGCTTTCAAGCACGCCGTGTGGAAGTAGAAAGGCCAGACTGGGCGGACACAATAATGGAGGCACTGACAAGCAGGGCTGCAGAGCGCCGAGCCGGGCCCCCTAAAAAATAAACTCAATCCAGTAAAAAAATAACATAACATACATTAATTTTTCAATTCACATTTTCAGTTTTATTTCATATAAAATAAGATTTACTGGGGCACCTACATAAAAGAAATGTTAGATTTCATTGTTTGATTGCTTACATTAACTTTTTCTAAATATGTACATTTTAAGAACTTGAATCAGCCGAGGAAAACCTTCCGTGCTTTTTGATCTGCGAATACGGAAATTACCGATTCAAAAATAATGCTGCGAGCAAGGCTGGACTCCAACGCCAATGTTCCAAGGCTTGCCAAGTAATTTTGGCTCATAGTGGAACGTAAAAAATTTTTCACGTGAGAAAATAGACTAAAACAACGCTCCCCTTCAGCCACACTGACTGGAAGTGTGCAAAATATTCTTAATTCTATGCAGATGTTAGGAAATAATACTTCCATCTTCAAGTCGTGAAATTTATTCAGAAGTTGAAATAGTGGCGGCGAATCACATCACAAATTTGCTAAGTGGATGGCTTTGAGATGAATGATTTCATCTATCAGATCCGAGAAATATCGATGCCATAAATCGTGCAGAATGCCGCTGCTTTATCTCTGAGATCTTCTTCCGTCAGATCCTGATACTTTCACACAAAACTAAATTTAATCGTAATGTCATTTATGGCCTCGAAACATCTTGTCATGTTACCAATCAAGCAGTCCAAAAGAACTTAAAAAACTTGCTGTTTGAATTGTGTCATCTGTGTGTGTGTGATTCGCCAGGTAATTCATCGAACTGGCGCTTTCTTATCTTCCTTCTTTTCCCTGCGAAGGTATTCACAACTCCTATACTCCCTGCCAGAACCTTACATTCTTGAAGTATGATCGATCATTGATCCCTGAACTTCTTCAACTCATCAATGACCTATGTAAGCTTATCCACGGCATACTCAGATGTTTGCACAAATTTGCGCTTCGCAAAACAAGTCAAGTGTACTAATTTTTTCAAACTAACGCTATAGTGTATTATCAGCCTGTATTTACAGATGTCGCTGGCTTTTACAAAAATGAAAAAGCAATACGACCAAACCGATAGGGGCATATTTATAGTCGAAATAAAATGTGATTTTAAGTTAGTTGAAGCATTTTTGACAGATAACGCTTATAAAATTGTATCATAAACGTTTATCTAACTTAAAATCACATTTAATTTCGACTATAACTATGCCCCAGAGTATTTGATTGGAAGCTTATGATTTTAGTTTAGTGATTTTCAATTTTAAAACAATTTTTTGTAGCAACAAAATATGTATGTGTCTATGAAATCCTAGTTAGAGTACTGTCAATACTGCTTTGCTTTGCCGGACCCCCAAAACCCTTCCGGGCCCCAGGGCAATTGCCCTGGCTGTCCCCCGATCTCCACGGCCCTGCTGACAAGATCGCAAAAGCGGGAAGCCAGGTCACATTACACTTCATTGTGGCTGTGATTCTAGTAGTTCCAACAGCATTGGTGGTCTTAAGTAAAAAGCTGGAGGAGATTAGCAAGAGCGAGCTAGATGTAAAGATCGAGAACTTGCTCCAGCTAGTGAATGTTCTGTGATATCAGTTTCACAAATCGGAAGAAAATCGACCAGGCTTACCGTCAGAGGAAATGTGGATGGCATGGAGCGTGTACTGACTGTAGATACGGGTGCATCGCATTCCTTAATCCGATCTGATTTGGTCAACAGGAGAGTAAAGCCATTACATGGAGTAAGATTGCGTACGGTCACTGGCGAGTATAACCAGGTCCAAGGATAAGTGGTATGTGAAGTCTTAATTTGGAAGGTCATGGTTCTACACAAATTCGTTGTGGTAGAGATCGTGATGAAGTAATATTAGGAGTGGACTTCTGAGTTGAGCATGGCATCAAGATCGAAATGCAAAAAAGGATTATGCGCTATAAGAATAAGGATGTGCCACTTAACTTCAGCTTTGAGAAAGGGTTCAGCAGTCGGCGAGTGCTGGTGGAGGAGATTCGACAAGGACCACAAAAGTCAAATGCAGTAAACCGGACAAAGATTGGTAGAAAGAATGGAACACACAAATCAAAATCGAATGTACCTGCAGGAAGAACACTGGCATTGAAAAAGCCAAATGAACGCACTCAATTGAAAGAAGGAATTTCCCAGAAAGAATGCATGGGTGGTTTCAAGCCAGGGCGAACTACTGTTGTGAAACGTCAAAACGATACTGATTATGCAAAGTCAATCCGTCAAGATCAAGCCCTACGAAGTAGTTCAATAGCCAAACAGCAGATTGCGAGGGAACGAATCAGGATATTGCGTAGTAAGATCAGACACAGGAACGACAAGAACAATTCGGAAGGTTTCTTGAAGGGAGATTTGGTAGTGTTATACAACCCTCAACGGCGAAATTTGTTCATTCAAAATTTCAGTGTAGCTGGGAAGGCCCATACAAGGTTGTGAAGCAGATCAGTGCTATCATCTCCCGCATACAAACAATTGGGAAACCACGAAATAGAAGGATGGTTCATTTGGAGAGACTAGCAGCGGTTGGATCGAGAGATTTGTCTGATCGGGACGATCAGACTTAGGTGGAGGGCAGCGTGGCGAATGTTGGCATCACTAGGCTGTTAGTAAATAATAAACAACAACAAATACAGTAAGCAGCCAAACTTGTGTACATGCACACACATAACCAGAAGCTCGAAGTGAAGAGATATTTCACACACACACATGTAGTCATCAGCAGAAGTTGTTACTCACACATACACATGCATATAGCTCAATTACAAAGCAGGAGATACATCAGTTCTATAAGGCGAAACTTCTATACCTTAGCAGAAATATGCGGACGAGGTAAAAGAGGGTATAAAAGTAGCGGAAGCTGAGGAATGACTAATCAGTTTTGATTTAAACACGCTATTGGTTGTGAAGTACTACTCCCAAAGTAATCTAAATAAATACCAGTTTCCAATACTGAATGTTGGAGTGATTTATTCAACAGTTTAGCGATTTGAACGTTAGCAGAAGGTGCATAGATATCAGAAATCCCCAGAATTCGTTACAATATTTATAACGGGATTCACCGGGCGCGTCCTAACATAGGCGTTTACCGATTCTGTGTGGATTTGGCTAATGGCCTGCTCATGCTTGCCTGGATCGAACGGCTGTGTTGGCAAGTGCCGGATCTCATCATAGTGCTTTAGGAGATGTTCCCTTAATCCCCGTGGAGGCGGTGCTACATCGAGCAGTATTTTGTTGGGTTGTCCTGGCTTGTGACAATTAGTAAAACTGCTTGTTCAGCATTTCGTTTTGGTCGCACTATGTAGATGGTGTTCGGGGGTCATAAGAAAACATCCGGTGGCAGTTATGATTGCAGCATTTTGACAAGTCTGTAGCCATTTCCAGTGTGTATATTAAAGACCAGGCGGCCAGACTGGCGACGCGTAGCTCATGAGAGGCCGGTAAATCGCTTTGTATATGGTAAGCAACGTTTCTTTATCTTTTCCGCATGTGCTGCCGACGAGCGACTTGAGGATTTTTTTGCGACTTTGTACTTTTGAAACAATCTCGGTGGCATGAGACTTGAAGGTTAGAGTATAATCGAACGTTACCCCTATGATCTTTGGGTGACTGACAGTCGGTAGTATGACACCATCGACGCGTACGTCAAATATTTGCGGCATCTGTTCCTTCCACGTCTTAAACAGGGTGGCCGTGAATTTTGTAGGTGAAAATGCGAAGTCACGCGAGGTGAAGAAACCGGAAAGATCGTGGAGATAGCTGTTTATTTTAGAAACTAATTCATCAATTGAAGGACCAGGTTCTGTAGCCATAATCGTGCAGTCGTCAGCATAGGAAATCATTGTAACTCCTTCCGGTAGGGAAGGAGTTTTGATTTGTAAAATTAAACAGAAGCGAGGATAAAACACCACCCTGTGAAACCCCCTGTTCAATTTATCTGGGTTTAGAAATTTCGTTCCTAAATTGAACCGACGCCTGCCGACCACTTAGGTAATTAGCGGTCCATCTTTTTAGAAGGTGTGAGCCTCCTATGTCTTGGAGTAGCGTGTCGTGGTTGATTATGTCAAAAGCTTTTGACAGGTCGAGTGCTGCGAGCATCCTCCTATGAAGGAGTTTTTGCTGATTTAATCCGTAATTAATCTGATTGTTACTGGCATTGACCGCGGTGGTGGTGCTGTGTATTTTACGGAAGCCTTGCTGGAGCGTGGCTAGGCGAAGATTTGCCATGAAATGAGGAAGCAGAGCGGTTTCCAATGTCTTGGCTACTAGCGAAAGGAGTGATATTGGTCGATAAGACTCGCCTTCGTTAGCTGGTTTGCAAGGCTTTAATGGCGGAATTATCCTTGCCATTTTCCATTTTTCGGGAATAACGAAGGATTCCAGTGAGAGATTGAAAACATGTGTTAGTTATTTTATTCCCTCATCGCCAAGATGTTTTAGCATTGGAATGGCTATTCCGTCGGGGTCTATCGACTTGGATGACTGCTTCAACCTCTGTGGGGGTGATGGTAATGGGTGGGACGTCGTGTTTGTGTTTACGAGCTCGTCTGTTAGCACGACGTCTGGCTTTATCTACAGAAGAATGCATTATAAATTTTCGGCAAAAGGCGCGCATTTCTTCGAATCAGATAAGGTTTTGTCACCGAAGGCTATAGACAGACAAGGATTTGACGATTGACCACAATTTACCAACACCCGCAGAGAGGTTGCAGTTTTTTAGATGCTCCTCCCATTTGGACCGTTTATGTTCATTTATCAGCCGCATGATATCCAAGTTAAGACTCCTAATAATGGGGTCTCTAGGGTTGAGGTGTCTCACAAGGTCACGTTCTATTGCTAATTTGCGGCTTCGGCCGGGAAATGCAGTATAATTTCTGATATTCTACTGGCTGGGAAGTGGCTGAAATATTTTCGAAGTGCCTAATATTCGAACCTTAAAAAATAGAATGGCGCCCAACGTGGGGCACATTGATAATTTGTTAGATAATAAATTTTAACTCCGTCAAAAAAACAATATGAGTCACAAAAAAGTTTCGAATAGGAGGAGAGTACGCCCACAGTAACTACCTGGCAGTTTCCACTACAGATGAATTTCCGAAGAGTTAATTGTGTGAAATAGAATAGAATAACAGCAACTCAAGGAAGTTTATGTTCTATTCAAAGTATGGTGGATGCAACGTTTCCCCTGGCGATAACTTTTTTAAATAAGAGGTCAGAATGTTGCGCAGGCATATAATATAAAATTTTGAGGCGTAACATTGGGCGAAAAAACTCATTACGAACATATCATTTTT
This sequence comes from Eurosta solidaginis, assembly GCF_040869045.1. Lineage (NCBI taxonomy): Eukaryota > Metazoa > Arthropoda > Insecta > Diptera > Tephritidae > Eurosta > Eurosta solidaginis. Next base: position 565,569 of record NW_027136899.1, read on the forward strand.
GGTTCCCGAAAGTTTAGTAAACTTTCTTCTACGGAAAGTTTCGAAGATAGAAATGATTCACTTGTTACCATGAGAAACCGGTATAAAGTATGATAGCCTGTTAGTTTCAAATGCATGTAGCATCGGGGTCAAAGTTCAGACTACCCTATGAACACACACCATCACCATTTGCAGTCAGGACCAAATTTGTTTTGCAACATCTTTCACATAGGTTGCCAATATTGACATCACTAGGCTGTTAGTAAATAATCACGCAACAACAAAAACATGAAGCAGTAATTCTTATATACATGTCCACATTAAAGCTAGCAACACTTATGTAGAAGGCGACGAAGAGACATCTTTCACTCACACACATGTAGTCACCAGCCGAAGTAGTTACTCGCACATACACACTCATATGGCTATAAACTACAAATATACACGTCAGGGGCGTAGCGACGGGGGGCGAGCTTTGGGGGTTTAATCCCCCTTGCTTAGGATCATTTGATTTTTTAGGTCGTTACAATTAAAATATTTGATGTTTTTATGTCTATGTTAATAAATTTCTTTATAATTCTGCTACGTATTTACTTTGTTGGTGATATTATATTTTTAATATGCAAGCATATGTATGTACGAAGTGAACACTTATATTTTAATCATATTCTGTTTCATAATAATTCTGCAATTTATTAAATATACAAATGTACATGTTAACTTTTACTATAGTTTCATAAAGAAGTTTCCTTGTAAATTTGCCTAACGACCATCTACATACATATCAGAGAACAGCAAAAATCGAACACAACAACGTTCGATCACATTCGGCAACATGATCGAGTTCAATGATCCAACTTTCTTAAACGAACATAATCGACATTGACTTAAAATCAACCAACTTATTGCATGCGTGAATATAAGCAATTCAGGCGTTTGCTCGTTTGCCTCAACCGCGATTACATTTATCGGAATGAAGAGGCAAATATGAAAACTCCATGCGTCTGAATATTTGCATGATTCTTCTGCCTTACGTCACGGCGACAAGCTACTATAAACATTGCTTACGGTTCTGATTGTTTGCCGAACTAAACGATACTAATTCTCGTGCTTTGATTTTATTCTCAACATTTAAATAATACTAAATATATAGCATTTTTTCGAAGTACACATTTCGTATTTTGAAATATAATGCATAATTGACATTATTTTCCATGTGGAAAACACATTATTATAATATCTACATTTTTTTCATGTCAAAAACACATTTCAAAAATGTAAAATTCAAATTATTTGATAAATGAAAAAATAATGTGTTTTTCACATTTTAAAATGTAAAAAACACATTAGTGTTTTTTTCCGTGTAGATATGGCTTTTTTAAATAAATTTTTTTCTATTCGATCAGTTTCTTTCTTTTGAATTTTATATACGTATACGTTAGATCTCATGCATAGGCTCAAAAAGCATGAATTCTACTTATTCCTGAAGGAGGTACTTCGGTTTTTTTTTTATCAATTTATCTATGATTAATATTACAGGAATGCCTTTCTGAGGCTTTTCCTAATGTTCACATGTTGTTAAAATCCAGTGCACGCTTCCAGTAACAACGGCAACGAACGAGACATCTTTTTCAACTCTTAGGCTGATTAAACACTATTTGATAAACACGATTAGTGAAAATCGATTGAATGGCTGTGCGCTAAGCATCCACCGTGATCAAATCACTTTTTTTTGTGTGTTGGAAATAATTATTAAAATAAACATTGTGGGCACAGAATTTGTCTTTACTTTTTAGCTTAAATGTGTCGCAGTTTACGGTAGGCACTCCTACCACTCTTCGAAGAGGAACCCAACGAGACACACTATTGCATTATAAAAAATTTTTTTCTTATGCGAACTTTATGGGTCTGTTGCGGTCCTAATAAGCAGTGCTTTTGATATTGTAAACCAAGGGTGCTCACTCAATCGCTCTTTTGGCTCCGTATGGTGGTCAACACCATCACTTTGGCTCCGTATGGCTCACAAAAACATGACTTTGGCTCCAGTTGGCTCCCAACAACAACCAACATTGCTTGCGAGTAACACGGAAAATGATGAATTTAAAATTTTGAATTGTGTTGGTGCCGTTGGTATTACACTATCAAACTTACGGCACGAAAATTCATCAACATTTATTCACTGCTGATCAGCCTGCACTTGCTGTTTTATTGTATTTCGTTGCTTGTTGTTGTTGCTTTCGCAGAGTAGCCTTGAATTTCATTGCTTTGCTTTGTTGTTTCATATTTTAGTATGAAATCAATTTCGTTCGAATTATTTGTAGTCATTCAAGGAACGAAATTATTGTTGTTTGTTGATGTTGTTTCCGTTATACAAATCTCTTAGGCAACCTTGTTGTAAACATAAAGGTGTGTTTTTCTTTTCTTATAAATTCTTAACCCCAAGTTAAGAGTAGAGGTGCATGTTCTACCTACTTACTTGTTTATCAAAAACAAAATTTGTTTTTAGTACACCTGTATAGTGTTAGAGTTTAGATAAGGTTGAACGGCCCGTAACGACCTTAAATAGAGTGAATGTGTCTATGGAGTTACCATAAGTTTATTCGACGACCACTAAGGCTGACGTCAGAGTGATTGCTATAAGCGAGAATTTTTATTTTCATATATTCTAAAAGCTTGAAAAGTTGCTGGCACTCTCACAGCTTTCACAATTTTTCATAAGGAATCACATTCATAGCTTATTGTATATTGTAGCAACGCTTCTAGCTTCCACTCTGTCTTCAGCCAAAGAAACCCTTTAAGTACTATGACCAAGGTTATAAGACAACTCCGTCATTTTATTAAATATTAAAAGCATATCGCTATCCCCATCTCTATCCCTGTCCCTGTTCATTTCATATCAATATCAATATCACTATTCTTATCCTTATCCCTGTCCCTGTCCATATCCATATCCCCATCCTTTTCCCTATCCCTATGCATATGACTATCTCTTTCCATATCCCTATCCCCATCCCCATCCCCATCCCCATCCCACTTAATGCAATAGAGCAATTGTCTCTTGGGAGATCGTAAATTGGTTGAAATTTGTATATAAGGTAGTGAAAACCGCAGACTTAGTTCTTTGACTTTCATTTATTCTAAAACTTTCCTAGCTAACCTCTGAGTCTCTATTCCAGTTTGTTTGTCACTCTCATTATCTCACGTCTCCGCTCTCCAGGCGGCCAGTGTCAAGTGGACGATGTAGTCGAGTGATTTAATGATGAAAAGGTAAAGTCCTATCAAGAAAAAATAATCAGGGGAGCTTGAAATATTGACCAATAAGAATAATCTGCAAAAAGTCTACCAGAAAACCCGACGGATGATGAAAAGTTTCAAGCGCGGACGAAATTCCTGCAAGAATCATTACAACGACCCGATAACCAACATACATGGGCTAAGTGTTATTGTTATAGTGATAATATTTATCATTTATCATCATTGCCAAATAGAAAAGATGTTTTACTATATATAGAGAATGGACTCATAAATAACAAAGAATTACTATGTTTTGTACAAGAGCTTTCGCAACGATAGCTACAATTTGGTATTTTAGTCGCCTCTTACGACAGGCATACCTACCGCGGGTATATTCTAAACCCCCTAACCCGCTGGGGTGATAGCTCTTAGTGCTTTGGATAGATTGGCTTACTTTTACTTCACTCTTACTAAGACCAAACCTCCGCTTTATCGAAGTATGCTAGCTAATTACCGTTACAATAATTATTTTACACAGAAAAACTTATTATGATATTATCTAAATGAAATTTGAAGCCCACTCACAAAGTACATAGCAGCTTACGCGTTAGTAGAATTTAAAAAAATTCTGTGGGTATAAGCAATAACCGATTAAGTCCCATGTAAAAAGATAGATAGATCTTGCTTGTGAAGACAGAAATAACTTTTAATCCGAATTTGTTACAGACTATTTTAGTATTTATGTGCGTTCATGGAAAATATACTTCAGTAGCTTTCGCACATAGCATAAAGAGCGCTAACAAGCGAATTACCACTTAATTAGGAAATGTTTTTGCGTTGCTTTACCGCCTAGGGATGTTCGTATAAATTTATCCAAGATAAGCAAACACAAAAAAATTATATTACATATTTACTCATGTCATATATATATATTATTTTTTTTGCGAGGGCTGCGACAAAAATTTTGTGAATGGTCAGCAAACGTGGAAAGCCAGACAAAGAACAACCGACCTCAAAAAATTAGAAGGGGTATGCAGACTATCAATGCTTAGCATTACGGGAGCCCTTAAACAACATCTACGGCTGCACTGTATGCCATTCTGCACATTCCACCTGTAGACCTGGCAGCAAAGAACATAGCGTTAACAACTGCAACCAGGCTCAGTGCCTTGGGGCAGCTTGACCGCCGGCCATAGTAGTATAGCGTGATTAATCACAATACGAACAGACTACCTGAATCCCTATATGTATTTCGAGGGAGATCTTAAGGCCAAAATAGAGATGGATAGTTGGCGCAACACCCTTGCGATACATGTGTACTGATGGTTCCAAAGTAATGGAAGGAGTAGGGTCTGTGGTATACTGTGGTGATCTGTAATAAACAGATCCAGAGGTGGAGGCCAATTAGGACTATTGAAACCCGCTGTTATTGATGCCAAGCGGGACTACTACCCCACCTCTCAAAAGTTATAGGACAGTTTACGAGAAACTGTCAGATTGGAATCCACGCAGTTCGGGTCGGCATTCTGTGTTATTTGCATGGAATCGAGTAGTTACTTCATGCTTGCTGACATCGAACCGCTGAAGTGAACCTAGAATTGAGCTTTTACCACTCATTCTGGACTGCGGCCAAGCAATCTAACATAACCAAACCTAGCCCAATTTTGATATCAGTTTTAGATAAAATATGTGACCTGGAATCATGAAACGACCCTATTGTGCGAAAACAAGTTTTCGAGAAAAACGCGTTTAAAGTTGTGTTTTAGCTTGACTCTGTATAGCGGCCGGCCGTTGTGAACGAATTTTGTAATTAAAATTTAAGTAACTTCTCGACAAGCTACAAGCTTGAAACTTGGAATATAGTTCAGTACCCGATGACAATGCAATAATAAGAAAAAAAAAATCTCCGATAGGTGGCGCATGGATCGAATTATTTCAAAAAATCGTATTTGTCCTCCAATTTGGCTTTAAATGCGATTTGTGAAAAAACTAAGATAGAAAACTGCGGTTTGTTCCATTGGAAAGAGCGTTAAATTTCCTATAAGAATCACTCAAAAAGTGAACAACGGTATTTTCGCACAATAGGGTCGTTTCATGATTCCAGGTCACATATACATAGGAGTTAATCAATTTGTTGATCAACCATCAATTAGTTGAGCAATTATTTTATATTAACTGCTGTTACTTGAATGCATAACATTTTTTATTTAATTTTAAACTTTTCTTAATGAACCGTCTAATAGGCCTACATACTGAAGGATAATCTACTTAAATACTGAATGAAATTTAGCAAACCTCTGACATTTTGGCGGCTTAACTCGGACTACTGCTGTACCGACTAGTTTTTGCAATTGAACTGCTTTGCTGTAGTAGTTGTGTGCGTTTCAACGTAACTTTGTAGTTGATCAGACCCAATATAATAGTGGGCGTGAATGCGTGCAATATAGTCGGTATAATATGCGAAAACACTGAGATGTAGCAACGACAGCCAAATACGTTCGTATTAAGTGTGTGTGTTTTTGTATGTGTATGAGTAGTGCAGAAGTCGCGTTTTATGTATGTGTTTCTGTGTAATTCGCACTAATTTGAGGTGCTGCAGTGCATTTGCCGCAGCTGCGTTGTGCGCCGTTTTCTTGTTGCACCACCACTTACTGCTCACTCGTAATCAGATGAGATTGCTTTCACTTTGTATTTGTTGTAACTTTTGCATTTTTTCTTTTTGTTCATAACACACGCATACAAAGCGCACAACAGCAACAGGCAGCAGTAGTTGCCACTCTATTTTATTGCACCAACTGGAAGCTCACAAAGATTTTGTCATATTTTCTTGGGATTTTTTTTGTATAAATTTTTTGCTGTAACTTTTTATTTAAAATTTTTTATTTATTTTGTATTCACTGTCAATTTAGATTTTTTTGAATTATTTTTAGAGGCATTCATGCACCCTAAAAAATACATAAAATTTTTAATTTTATTAACTTAAAGTAAATTAGTTAAACACTTAAATTTTTTTTGCTTAAGCAAAATCTCGTTATTCCCAATGACAAATCCAATGTCGAAATATGTTTAAAAATAAATATATCGTTCGCTTAATGAGAAAATGTGCTAAGTCACTTTTTTTGAACAATTGTATTTTAATGCAGTTTTAAAACTGAATTCAAAATACATCGATCACGAAAAAAATATATTTAAATTTTTCATTTTTACGTACTGTGGGCAATGATGTGTAAATGTGATAAGTCGTCAGCTGTTAAAAAAATGTGCTAAGTCAACCTGTCAATAATATCAATCTGAATTACTCTTCATTTCTTTGTACGCGCATTTTATTTATTTATTTAATTCATTTAGTCTAAAAGTACATGCTTTGTTGTTGTTGTTGTATTAACGATAAAGCCACTCCCCGAAGGCTATGAGGAGTGTTACCGATGTTGATGGCCCTTTTCCGGATATAGATCCGGTACGTTCCGGTAACAAAACACTATTAAGGTACTAGCCCGACCATCTCGGGAACGATTTATATGACCACATTTAACCTTCTAGGCCATCCCGCCCTCCCCACCCTCTAGTTCCATGAGGAACTTAGGGTCGCCAGAGCGTCGGCTGTCAATGAAACAGAATTCGCCACGGTTAGGTGTGTTGACAATTGGGTTGGAGAAGCTATATATTGTGCTGGCAACCCCTCGAAATTGGATTCACTCAATTGAGACATGGCTTTGGTGTTTTATAAATGCTTTGCGCTGACCATAATCTACTTCAATTCTTACATGTCGATAACACCATTCTTTCTTACAGACTAGTTAAAAATAGAAAACAATTAAATCTTAAACTTATTTAAGCTGTTATTAAAATTAATAACACTACTGAATCGATTTGCTAGATGTATAGTCCTAGTTATAGGTTCATTCATATCATAATTCGTTTTATGAGTTATTTCGATAAATAATCTATTTTGACGAAGATCACACAGTGGAATATATGGAATGAACAAAGTAGAGCAATTTATGCTCAAGCTTATTACATTATAGGCAAGAATGAGTGAGATAAAAGTTCTTCTGTCATGCAAAGCCTGAAGACCAAGCAATTTGTGACTGCTGGTATATGTTGGGAGGCCGTCTGGCCAGTGAAGCATACGTAAAGTAATTTTTGTAAACAATTTTTGATCTTTCTCACTTTTATAGGAGTTAGATTCAGAAAGGATTCCATATTATTGAGCAATATTCAAGACCACTTCTGACCAAGGATATATAAAGTGCCTTCAACGTCATAGGGTCCTTAAAGTCACTGGTGTTACGTCTACTGAACCATTGCAATAAATTTTGAAACAACGACATCAATGTGACTAGAAAAAGAGAGTTTGGAGACAAAAATTACAATCAAGTCTTTACTCTCTTGACAACGATTAAGAGATTTAGCATTTAGTTTGTAGATAAAGTATGTGGCAGTTGTCTTTATGGAATAAGACACAACACAGCATTTGTTTGAATTTAAAAATAAGTCTGCGCACCATCCGGCAAAAGAGTCCAGATCAGAACCGTTAGAAATAAAATAAATAAATAAATGTAAGGCGCGATAACCTCCGAAAAGATTTTAGGCCGAGCTTCTCTTCCAATTTACGTCATGTTCCTTTTTTTAAATTTATCCTACAAATTGGCGGGGCGGGACCTACTTGTTTTATGCCGACTCCGAACGGCATCTGCGAGACAGATGAGTTTCCACTGAGAGCTTTTCATGGCAGAAATACACTCGGAGTTCTTGCCAAACACTGCCGAGGGGCGACCCCGCTTAGAAAAATTTTCTTATTGAAAAACTTTATTTCTAAAATTTTGATGTTGCTTTGCCCGGGGTGTGCTCCCAGGGCATTCGGTGTTGTAGGCGGAGCACGCTACCATCACACCACGGTGGTCGCCAATAGTTAAACAAATAAATAGTATTTTTTGTGAAATATATAGTTTTAGTGTTATATTTCAATCATTAAAGGGGAGGAGTGATGGGGAAACATATTGAGTAAAATGTGCTAAGTCAGGAGAAAAAATTTGTTTTGAGTGAGGAAATTGTGCTAAGTCATAAAATAGCTGCTGGGTTAGCATACATGATTTTTATTAAAAGCATTGCAACTAAGGTATCCTCATTGACAGTTTAAAATAAAAAGGTTATTTCAAAAATTATTCAATTTTTTTCGTCTCCTGTAAAATTCGTAAAAAGTGACTTAGCACATTTTCACATTAAGCTAACGATATGTAAATTTGTAAGAAACGGAAAATTTGGCATTAATATATATGTAGGATTATATGTGCGCGTATATACAATTTTATGCTCGACACTCGCTTCGCGTTGACAAGCGACAAAATGTTTATAATATTCTTAACGTAAAATGGCTAATATTTTCACCCGGCACACGTTGAAAAATCCTCGCCGCCATCAAAATCGCACTCGTCGCTGTCGTCATTCAAAAATAAACTCTTCAAAAAACTATGACACAAAATTTTCATAAGGAGACACAATTTTTCGATTTGGCACATAGTCGAAAACCAGCAATGAAGCAAACTACGGAAATTGACAGCGATGCTTAAAACAAATTGCTATAGAACTACAACAACAAGCAATTTAAATAAATAATAAAAATGGGCGAAAAATTAAAATCTTGTCGACTAAATGTCGCATACGCAAATTTTTGTTTGGCCTCCATACTTGCATATTACATACAGCTGCGTACAACAAATTAGCAACGAAATTAAAACTACATTTTTTGCAAAGTTTGAAAAAAAAAATATCAGTTTCCATAAAGCCTTTTCTTTCCTTTCCTCTACTTCAAGCTCTAGCACTATCACAATGGCTATCCTTATCACTATCATAGTCACTATCCCTGTTGCTTTCACTATCCGTATCACTTCCCCTTTCACTTGCACTGTTATTATCCTTATCGATTTCACTATCCCTATCACTATCAATATCACAATCACAACCACTTCTCATAACTATCACAATGACTATCTCTACCTCTTCTATTGCTATATCTACCTCTTCCGCTACCAGAGATTGTAAATAGCAGTTTCCACTATCGATATTTTCAAATACAATTGTTATTTAATGGCCCTTCTATAAATAACTAGTGAATATCGATACTGCCGCTTTCGATTTCCCACAGAGAACAGCTGTTTTCACGCAAAATAAAGGAATTGGTCCGTGAACGAAAATAATCAGTTGCTGAAAAAATCTTAATCATGCTCTGTTCAGACGTAGACCTATGATAGCTTACGAATAACATGCTTGTGAATTGTTCATACGCTTGCGCAAATATGGCAAATTTGCGTAATAATAGAAAAGCAAAGGAAAGGAGAATAGAGTTAAGAATAGAAAAGCAAAACAAGGCGGATGAGAGAAAAAGAAAGGAAAGGAGAAGCCAAGAAAAACAAAATAATATTGGAAAGCTAAAGATAAGAAACCAAAACCGAAACCATACTGCGTGTTATGGATTTGTTATTGAAGTGTTAACGGCTTGGTATCGATAACAGTTGTGAGACGTCTGTTATTTATATATTATCAGCGTGTTAAAGACGAGTAAGTGATTTTCGATTATAAGGTATCGGTTTGTAAGTAAAAATTTATCAATTTGCTACCAAAATGTATCGGTTTCTTATCGACTTATTATCGATAACAATAAATATTCGATAACAAATCGATAAATTTCTCAATCAATATCAATATTTTTTTATAACAAATCTACAACTTTTCGATAAAAAATCGATAACTGTTTGTTAATAAACCGATAACAATATGATAATTATACCAGCACGATAGCTTTTCGTGTTCGCTAATAAATATCTGGGAACCCAGCAAAATGGTTCCAAAGTAATGGCGCCTATATAGTCCCGAAATTATCTGGAAATGGCTCCGGAATGATCACAAAATGATTCCATAATGGTCAATCAAGCAAATAGTCCCGACATGTTCCCTAATATATTCCCAAATTATTTCGAAATAGTACCAAACATATTTGCGAAAAAATCCAAACTAATTCCGAAATGATCACGAACTAGTCCCGTAATTATCCTAACATTACTACAAAAAATTCTCGAAATGATCCCCAAACAGTCCAGTACTGGAATTCTCAAACCTTTTTGACAATATTCGCAATCGCTATACAACGAAGCGTTAAATATAGCAATTACGATTTTCAATAACAACATTTTTAGCGATATTCCTCAATCTTTGATCAGCTGTGAAAGCCAAATAATTGAAGAATTTGATTTTTTCAAAAGTATTAGATAGAAAGCCGCTCGTCGTCTATTTAATCTCAATTGTCATCGCAAGTGAAAAATCGTTAAAAATTTGCGAATTCGCCTACAGAAATGATCTCAAATTGGTCCTGGAAATTGTTCCTGCATGATCCTAAAAATATACGATTGGTTTGATAAAATATTATTTTTGACCTGCTAGCACGTATCGGTCTACTCAGCCAATTGAAAAAAAAAATTATAATTAAAAAAAATTGTTTAAGTTAAACGGTTTTATTGAAAACAACACTCACATTAAGTAATAATAATACTAAAAGAAAAAAAAAAGCTAGAAAATAATTAGGTAGGTCCTAGGTACTAGTCATCACACTCCTCATCAATATAGGGCGTTGATCAGACAATTAAATAAAAGCGTTGGGCACGTGAAATTTCTAAAAGTGTGAGGCGTAGCATAACCTTATTAAGGTTCAGGTGGTCTTATATATGACTATCAATGGAAATTTGACGCGTCCAACGCTTTTATTTAATTGTCTGATCAACGTCCTAGATTGATGAAGAGTGTGATGACTAGTATCTAGGGCGTACCTAATTATTTTCTAGCTTTTAGTATTATTATTATGTCCTGAATACATAATACTTCCAAAGACTTTACCCTACTCTGCGCCACGTATGCTTGTCCCTCCTCCAACTTCAAAATATTTTGATGTCACTTCTACCGGACTGTATGTAATATTTGTTCCAAATATGAGCCAAATCAGACATCATAGGTCGCTTTCTATTCATGTATGTATTATGTGTTCCAAATATGGACCAAATCCGACCACAAATACGATTTTTTTTAATATCTCGATCTTTGTGCCACCTAGCGGTGATTTTTTGTCATAGATCAAATATGAGCCAAAACCGACCACAAATACGATTTTTGTGAATATATCGTTCCTTGCGCCACCTAGCGGTGATTTTTTTATAGGTCGCTTTCTATTCTTGTATGTATTATGTGTTCCAAATTGGACCACAAATACGATTTTTGTCAATATCTCGATCCTTGCACCACCTAGCGGTGATTTTTTTCTTATTATTACATTGTCATCGGGTTCTGAACTATACTCCAAGTTTCAAGCCTGTAGCTTATCGGGAAGTTACTTAAATTTCAATTACAAAATTCGTGCAAGTCAACTCAATCTAAATAAAACCGTTTAAAAAAAATTTCGTATCTCACTGAGAAAGCCCTTTTTTGTGATAAGCCGAATTGTTTTTTCTGGTTAACCGTTAAATGCAATCTGTGACTTACTCCTCTAAAACTACCACTACTCTATTGTGCCTCGTGGACAACCTGAATTAAGTCAGCCGTGAGGTTTGCGAATATGCTTGAAATACTCCACGAACTGAAAACTCCAGTTAGGACAACAGAAATTGCGAAAGTAGGCATAGTTCGAAAACAATTTTTCTTATCTTAGACCCGTTTTCGGTTCGTGCAATACCTAGAAGTACAAGTACTTTACGGAACACGACGTTCTTTCGCACCGGTGCTATGTTTTTGTACACCAATTAAAGTTAGTATACAACAATAAAAATATTTGTACATTTATGCAGTACTTAGTTAGCATCATGCCGGGTACTAAAAGATTTTTTATTGCACGAAATAATTTGCATGCTGACTGACAAATGAATTCGTAATTTTTAATGACTTTACTTGGACTAACCAAGCCGGCGATTTAGTGTAGCGTTTTGACAAATGCATTACGAAAAAATAATTAGTGTGAGCACATTTATTTAAAAGTTCGTAATTTATTAAATTTTTTAACATATTTTATTTATTTTGTGTTCGGGATGGGAGTAATGGTGGCAGTAGAGGAAATAAAGAGGCAAATGCTGCTTTAGGAATACTTTGTAGAGATTAACTTAGTTGTGTTTAGTTTTTTTTTTAATTAATAATATTTTCTTAATTTATTCTAAATATAAGCATTTCTGATTGGCCCTTAGCCTTCTTGAAGCAAAATGATTCATTGGCGACGGATCATTGTTGCTATTATAAATGTACGCACACATAAGGGGGAACTAACAAAAGTTCGCACAGTAGGACGACCTTAATCTAGGCAAACTTTGTGAATTAAATTCTTCTCTGTTTATTTTTGATATTCTAAGAAAAGCATCCGTAAATTGTGTAACTGAAACAATGCAAACTTATCTCAAAAAATTTTAAAAAGATTTAAAAATTCGAGAAAATTACGAAATTTTTATTTGCAGTTCTCTGAATTTCGGAGTATGCAGTTTTGTAGCCCAATAAAGTACCAGTTATAAGGTCTCTCAAAACTCATATTGATTTTAACAATTGTTTACCCCGAAGGGTGTTTCAGATTTTCTTCCATATAAACAAAAAAATGTTCACACTTCGTATGAAGGAAAGTCTTAGAAACTCCTTGGAACACCGATGCGAATTTGAAGAGACATACATATAAAACTACAACGTAAGCAATGGATAACGGAAGTTACACTTACATTTGAAGACTTGAGAGTGTAGTGGGCGAACAATCTAGAGGCATAAAGAGAGACTAAAGTGTGAAAATTGTCACCCCGCCTGCGTATGAAAGGCGGTGAAACGCAAAGGTTATTCGGTGGAGTATTGGCAGTTGTGAAAAAGCAAGTTATTATACACAATCTTATCTTTTTAATTTGATAATTCGGAAACCTATCTAAGTTCGTTACAACATCAAATTGAAAAGGTTCCAAAATTTATCGATTTTAATGAACAAAAGATTTCTAGATCGAAGATCGAAGTAGCGGACTTATATATTTGGAGTCTCTTAGAAGCCAGAGGAGCACAAAACATGTGTTTGGAGTCCATTTAAAAAAGTCAAACCAAAGTCAATAATATTGCGCATACATCAGTAAACCCATAATCTTGCTAACAAGTGTTATTTTGGACTGAGTGGGCAATTGAAAAGTAAAGTCCTATCACGACGAGTACAAATCACGTCTACAAGTCGCTCATTATACCTGTCCTGAATAGCTCAGAAACGTGGACGGTGTCGAGAGAAGATGAGATGGCTCTTGGGGGTTTCGAGAGAAAAGTTCTCCAGAAGATTTAATCTTCTTTTTGGGTACCAAAGGAGCTATATGATTAGCTGTATGTGTTTTACGCAAATATGATGACAGTACAGCGAGTTAATGACCAAAGGCTTCACTGACTAGGTCATGTTATCAATGTACTCAATTGGCGTTGTTTATCGTGAAACAGGAATAGCTGGCGTGACATGTTACGAAACGGCCAAAATTTCTTAGGCGGTTAAGCCTCAATTAATGATATTGACGAATGATGGGCCTTGGAATGTAAGCATGTACTCCCCAAAAAAAAATGGGAATTACAAAGCGTAGAATATGACGAGGTACGATTATTATTGGAACCACTGAAATCTTTTAGGGCCCAATATCAATATTGGAACAAAAAATCTCGCCAAATGATCAATTTCGATTAAGAAAAGTTTCACCGCCATACCGAATTTGGCGATGATCTTTTACTTTGATCTTATGATTCAGTAATAGGCTGATGTGCTCAAAAATCTAAATCGGGTTCTAGTTATGATTACGAAGTCTATAAAGAACAGTTGCGCGATTTGTAATAGTTTCTTTTTCGTTACAAAAGCTAACGTTTTTATTTGTTTCCATTATTTCCAATATAAAGCTTGATTAAAATACAGTACAAACGACGAACAGAAGACCTCGTAAATTACCTAAGTATTGGTTGGTCAGATGAAGAGTTTTTACAAGTTTTTTGGTAAACCGGAAAACAGGGGTTGGCGAAATATATGTCTAGGATCTGGGAGATTTGATTTTTGCTTATTTATAGGAGTAGTAGTTCCCTACCTGCGCTTCAATGGGTCTCCTATAGCCACAATAGAGGTGGAAGGTTGGCGAAAAGGCGCTCAACTGGCAGACGAGGCGATAAACGTGTACACCGCTGATTCGATAGTAGACATGTCCTACAAGCTGCTTGATCACAGTAGTGCTTTTCAGGCGAAATTAGTAGCTGTAAGCAAAACAGTAGAGACACTGGAAGCAAAAGCTTAAATCGCAGCCCAGTCAACTTCTATATTGCCATCCAAGCAGCAATTAAGGCAACTATCACGCATAGCACAACATCTATGTGGTTGATTGAAAGGAATCCCAGGAAATAATCGGGAGATAGGGCAAAGCATACACCTATAACGGGTTTCATGACATATGGGAACACATGGGGATGAAAAAGCTGATAAGCTAGCTAAACGGGGCGCATGCCTCGAAGCTTGTACCGCGAGAGTAAGCAGGAAAGCAACCCAGCTCAGGGCTGCAAAGTGTCGAAGATCATCGGCAGGTCTTACAACCTTAGACAAACAAAATTACTCTTCTCATTGAAAAGAAGGTTCTGTAGGCTCATGATGCTTTTAAATTAGGCCTTGCCAGTGATAGCAGATGTACGAAATGCGGGTTGGAGGAGGCTCGAGCAAGTTTTATGATCGTGGCCTGCGCTCGCCAGGCTAACAATCCAGCTATGAGGAGTGACACAGCTATGTTGTTGTTGTTGTTGTATTAACGATAAAGAAACTCCCCGAACGTTTTGGGGAGTGTTAACGATGTTGATGGTACTTTGCCGGATATAGATCCGATAACAAAGCACCATTAAGGTACTATCAGGACCATCTCGGGAAAGATCAACATGACCACAATAAACCTTTTAGGATATCCCGCCCCGCTTGAGGAAGTTGGGGTCGCCAGAGCCTCGTCAGCTAAATACAGGATTCCCATCGCGCAGGTGAGGTTGACAATTGGGTTGCGGCAGCTTTTTATTGCACTTATCAACCCCTTAAATCCTTTCATATCTAGAGCCAGCAATTAACATAGGTCCTAGAAAGCTGTTTGTATTTTCCAAGAGGACTCAGTTAATTTATAACATAGGCCCTTGTATCTGGCAGGGATTTTCAGTTTGGTCGTTGAGCAAACTATAGACTCATTCAGTCTAAGTGAGGTCCTCACAGATCGGTCAGTTCAACCTAACATAGAACTGGAGAGAAAAAGGAGAGGAAATTTACACTAACCGCTTTTACATTATAATATTTTGAAACGAACAACAATACTTAAGGGAATGGAAAGGATAGCAAGAAATAGTTTAAACTATGTGAACGCAGTTGTACTCTTCCCCTCTTTCCTCATCTCCAATGCAACAGCATACTTGAATTCAAGAATTGTATATTGTAAAAGCGGACTTTCACTCATAACGACGATAATTCTAGCAATTAATCCTGAAACGCTAAATTTTTAAGACTGTTTTAAGAAATAAATTCAAAGACTTATATATGCTTCGATTTTCTTCAGAAGACATATGTGACCCGGTTTATGAAAAGGTGGCTTATGGCTCAAAAAAAATTGTCCACTTTTTTCTTGTTTCGATAGTTTTGACGCTCTTTCACGTGGTGAAAAGTAGAAAGTCCTAACTTGCTTAGAAGTGTACTAAAAATGTAGAGAAAGAAGAGCACAAATGAAAGACGATGAAGCCTTTGGTTCAGGGATTCAAGGGGTTGTGTAGCGCAACATATAGCTTCTCCAACCCAATTGTCAACCTCACCTTCAAG
Source organism: Eurosta solidaginis (assembly GCF_040869045.1). Classification (NCBI taxonomy): domain Eukaryota; kingdom Metazoa; phylum Arthropoda; class Insecta; order Diptera; family Tephritidae; genus Eurosta; species Eurosta solidaginis. Next base: position 581,623 of record NW_027136899.1, read on the forward strand.
CGGCGGATCCCGTTTCACTAACAGACGAGGCTCTGGCGACCCCAAGCTCCTCATGGAACTTGGGGGTGGGGAGGGAAGGATGGTCTGAAGGTTCAATGTGGCCATATAAATCGTTCCCGAGATGGTCGGGCCAGCACCTTAATGGTGCTGTGTTACCGGAGCGTATCGGATCTGTATCCGACAAAGGACCATCACATCGATAACACTCCCCAAAGCCTTCGGGGAGTGACCTAATCGCTACAACAACAACAACAACAAGCCTTTGGTTCCTTCGATGCCACTTTGGTGGCTGGTGAAGCATCCTCAGATTTTTTTTTAGCATTTTTTTTTGATGGCAAAGAGCCAAATTGCCGGTCGGGAACTGGTTTGTGCTTTGTCTTTTGGACATGACTGTTCATAATGCAAAAGAAAAACTACTAAGAAACTGAAGAAATGCATTGTTTATCTTTAACAGTTGTTTCTCCCAATTTCTTTTTTGAGTCATAAGCCACCTTTTCATAGACCAGGTCACATATAACGACAAAAATAAAGATTTTGAACAAAGCGAACTTTTGTTAATCCCCTCGTATTATGATAATTAAAGCTTCCGTATTTTTTAATTTATACATATAGTTTTAAAAGTCAAACAAGGTTTCACTATTAGGAATTTTGAAGACAAAAACGGAAGAAAAAGATTTAAAAACAATTTTCTGATGAATATATTAAATTTTGTATCATTTTTTACAATGGGTAATACAATTTATTAAATCTTAATTTTAATAAAAAAATGTTTAACATCACTTTGACACAAATATGATATCTGCTTGTTGTAAAATCTGGTTAATGAAATTCTTTCCGTTCACAGCCAACGGGCGGGCGGGCGTTACCGTTAATTTATGTTTAAATTAACCAATGGACATTTTCTTCTAAGCAATTTTACATATGCACGTATGTATTTATATATTGCCAAATACATATATGTACATATACATAGCTAAAAAAAAAATTTATGAAAATTACGTTAGCATATTTATAGTAGGCATTTAATAAATTTTGCAATTCTTTTATACATTTTTATTTCGAAAAATTTTAATAGAGCACATCACATCACATATGTACATATTTTTCGTTTTTCATTACCATTAATATTTTTATTTATTTATTTTTTCAAATCATACACTAATTTTATATATCACCCGCAGTCTTTATTTATATTCTGTTTTTCTTTTAGTTGTGCAAACAAAAAAACGCGCCCTTTTAATTTTCCTCTATTCGGCCGTTTTGCCGTTACAGGTTTCTTTCCGTATCGTTCAATGTGCTAATTACAACTAAAGGCTGTTTAAACGCTACTGTTAGAGCTCAGCTGTTTGTCAGCAAATACACACACCCAAACAAATATGTAATGTACAGAAGAAAAATAAAATTAAAGAAAAAAAAACTTTTTTAAAAATAAGGTTTTATTATTTTGGTTAATAAAATTAACTAAAAAGTAAACAATAAATTTACTCTAAAGAAATATAACACTTCATAAGTTCATTGTAAGCTTAAACGATAATTATACTAGGTTCAAACACACACCAAATTGGCAATTTATACTGTTTGGGGAATTTATTACGCAATTTCTCATATAATAATAAATTGCCAATTTAAAAAAAATTGCGTAATAAATTGTTTCAACCTGCAAATGCAACATTGTAAAGTGTGTTTATTGAGTATATTTAAACGTCACTTACGCATGGCTGAATTATATGGTTGGTTCATTTCATCAGCTGATTTTATGTCTTTCATTTCACTGGAGTAGGGACTGTCAAAAGAAGATGGCAAAATCAAAATGAAAACAAAACATTGAACACATTTTCTTACAACACACAAAAATTTCAAAGTTTTATGTTTTCATTCCATTCCATTCACCTAATACCAACACGCACATTTTGACAGTCTCAACAAAGATATGTTCTTACTGTAGAAATGAGCCAACCAGCTATCAAATTACTGTTGTGTAAGCTAAATAGAGTTGTATGAACACCACTCAATTTAAATCGAAATAGCCTCAATTTATTTTTCTGTTTGAACATAGTATTAGGCTTTTTCGTCTGCGACAAAAAAATTCTATATCGTACATAATTATATATTTTTAACATTAAAACTTTACACCTAAATTATTAAATCTTACAGTTTATATCACAGTCGAAATTATTCTAATAAAAAACGTGTTAAATTTTGATGGTATAATTAAGAACATTTAGGATCTCATTTTCTTGCTGTCGCAATGTAACACGCTTTTATTAGAATAATTTCGACTGTGATATAAACTGTAAGCTTTAATAATTTAGGTGTAAAGTTTTAATGTTAAAAATATATAATTATGTACGATATAGAATTTTTTTGTCGCAGACGAAAAAGCCTAATTATCGTTTAAGCTTACAATGAACTTATGAAGTGTTATATTTCTTTAGAGTCAATTTATTGTTTACTTTTTAGTTAATTTTATTAACCAAAATAATAAAAGCTTATTTTTAAAAAAGTTTTTTTTTCTTTAATTTTATTTTTACTTTTTAGTTCGTTTTATTAACAAGTAATAGAAGCTTGTTCTTAGAAAAGCTTTTTTCTTAAATTTAATTTAAATATGAATTATTTTTTTAAATTTTTAGTAGGGTAAAATATTGTTTAAATTAGTTACGTAAACTTTACTTAGTTATTTGTAACGTTTCTCATTCTATCCATTTCTTTTAATGCATCAACATTACAGGGTTTATTCGAAGTCAACTTTGATTCGAATACCTGCTAAAGACCTAACTCGGCTTTTGACAGAGAGCACATATAAAATTGTGTCAAACAGTGTTAACTAACTTAAAATCATATTTTATTGTGACTTGGCCTATGTGGTGTTCAGTTTACAACTACTCATTGCAGATCTCTGCTCTGTGTGTTAAATCTGTTTTAAAATAATAGCCGTATTTTTTTTTTACACGTAAACGTCTATACGCTTATAATTTATATGGACTGCTAAGCGCCAAACTTTAAATACACCTCTGAAGTTGCTGCGCATAAAATGTGTACTAATAAATTCCAATACGCATTATACGCAGATGTAACTGAAATATGTGTTTTTGTTTCACCCCCTACACTAATTCTATGTATTCTATGTGTGTCCACAATTAATCGCAACTGATTTAGCTATATGTTATACACAGGCATACAACAGAGGGTCGTGTATCCGCTTTTCGGTACACGCTGTAGCTAGTTGTTTAACCACTGCCGCTAGATGGGTCTCCTAAGCATTATGTAAGCGAGGATAGGCGTTTTTTCACGCGCAAACGTAAACCTATACGCGTGTATAAAAAAACACGGCAAATATTCCAACTTTCGCTTAGCTAAAATTCCATCGCCAAAAATCTGTAAAACAAAATTAAGTGCGCAGAAAAGTATGCAACACTTACCGATAAGAGCCTAACCGCGTTAGCGTTCGTTGTATCACAGAATTTTTACACTTTGAAATTGACGGCTGTTGTTTGCAAGGTTGCATTCCTTTGAGTGTTCGTTTTCACCATCTGGATTAACAAAGTCATGAGCCTGGGCATTCGCGCAATTTTAGTGATGTAAATTGCATGGCGCCAGCGCCAATGCGGTGCCAGCTCAATGGTAGCTCATTGACGAAATGACTCCAAGCGAATTTTTGACGCTACTTAGTAGTGAGTGTGTAGTAGATTTTACTTGCGCTATTGAGTGAAACTACTTTTGTGTGTCAGGCCCGAGTTTGGTGTTATTGGCGCTACTGGCAATGATGACACTGAGCTGTTGACGGTAGCGCTGGTAGTTCAGATTTTGAATCAGAGAAAGAATTGATGACCCGTGTAAATTATTATGGTGTATTTGTATATTTTAGATTTCATGCACAATTAATATGTGTGTGTTTGAGCGGCCAAATAATAACAGTAGTATTGCTAAAGTGCTGCTTAGTTGATGGAATGTCGCTAATTTCCTAGCGATGATCAGCAGATTGTCAATATTTCGTTCAACGGACGCGTGAAATTGCCACATCTGCTCAAATAATCCAAGATTTTCCATTCTTGATTTAACTTAAGCTGTTATGCCAATATTTTTCAGCCAGCTTTTTTCAAATAGGTAATTTTTCCAAAAGAAAAATAAATTACAGAAAAGATTACAGAGTTAAACAGCCTTAAAAATTTAGCTATGTTGGTTATACACAGAAATACAACAGAGGGTTGTGTCTCCGCTTTTCGCAAGCGTTGAGATTCACCACGTGTGACACGCGTGATTCATCACGTCCAAATATCACAATCCACGGATAGGTACCGGCGAGTTTGTATGGGACTTAGGCTGTTATGCCACAGTAAATACAAATCTTTACCGATAACTGTGTTATCGATTAGTTTATCGAATTCTAACAAAGCAATATTGCATTGTCATCGGAGTTATACATGTGTGCAAAATTCCAGCTCAATCGGACACCGGGAAGTGTATCAAATTTAACTTGCAAGATTCCATTACAGACAACAAAAGTGAAACTAAATAAAAGCTTATAAATGAGTGAGCTTCGGAAAAGCGTATATGCCGGTCAATATGCAGAAGGTGTAAATGAAAGAAGCATAAATTGCAGACATAAACATACATAGAAATAAAATATGAGACCTGCGGGTATACAACAAAGCACATGGTGTCTCAATCGGCAGTGGAGCAGCTTTATCGGCAATAAAAAACAATTGAGTAGTCATCAAAACCATTGTATTGTTTTTTACTCTGTTTACTTCTCTCTAATATTTTCGTTTTTCTGTAGTACACTTGATATTAATGTTCTTCTCTCCTACTGCTCCCTCACTCGATCCATCTTCTTTTTCCTCGCCTTCTCCCCCTCGGTCTCTCCTGCTTTGTTTTTGTCTTCCAATACCTCTGACTTCATTTATCCGTATATTTATTCCCCCTTCTTTTTTTAACCTCCTGCCACTCTACTACTTGCACCTTTTTACAAATCCTTACTCATATTCCTCTGCTTGTCCCTCTTTCTAGGTTTCTCGTTTTCCGCTTTCTTTTTGTATTCCTCTCGCTTCCCTTCATTTTTAATTATCCTATACCTCTCTTTCACCATTTGTTTATACTTTTATGCCGAGAGAGTGGCCCTCCCTTCTTTTCATTCTCTTCCCTTCTAGCTATCCTTATTTCCTTCCGTGTGTTTCTCGATATACGGCTACTTGTCCCACTTTCTCTACTTCTCTTTAAATCCCATTAATATTACCACACCCCCTTCTTCCACTCCTCTCTTACTTTTCTTTCTTCCCATCTCGCCGTCCTATATATTCCTGTACGCGCCTCTTGTCTCCATCTGTTTGCTTGCTTCCACTTCTTTGCCTTCTCGCCCTTCTTTTCCACTCCTCTCTCAAGCCGTTTCCATTGCTTTACCACTTCTATTATTCTTTCTCTTACTGCTTCTCAGCGGTCCGAACCACCTCCGCTAAAATCCCTCCCTCCCCTATTTTCCTCCACCCCTTTCGCTTCGCCGCCTTTGTATTCTACATTCCATTTCCTTTCCTTCCTCTTCGCCTCTTCCTGTTACCTCGTCTCTTCCTATACCTATGACTTGTCTTCTTCATTTCCCTCCCCCTCTTCCTCTCATTCTCATCTCGCTTATATATAGGATCTCTAAACGAAGTATTGGACATCACTAAAAAACTTTAAAGTTTTGTACAACCAAGACTTGCACTTTTCAAACTACCTGATCCCATCTTTGGACATGAAAGCGGGCAGAGGGCGGCGCAGACACAAAGACACCGAGAAGCGGTTTATTGAGGATGAATCTACGCTTGCTGGAAAGCTGACATGCGAGCATTATACGACGGAGACCACTCTCAGCCCGTAACACGACAGCAAGGAGTGCCGACACCGATTAAAAATTGGTAGCAAATCGGTAACTTTACCAAAACTGATCTATAACATTTTAATAACATATAGACCATTATCCTACAAACAATCGATAACTTTTCGATAAATTACCCATAACATTTTGATAGCATATCTTTAACTTTTAATAACAAATCGATAACTTAAAAAAACAATAACTTTTCGACAGTAAAACGAAAACTTTTGGATAACATATCGATAACTTTTTGATAAAAAATTATAACTTTTCTATAACAAATTGATAAATCGTCGATATAAAATAGGTAACTCACTGATAACGTTTGTTAGCAATAAAAGCACATCAATAACAAATCGGTAACTCGTACTTACTTCGTCGATAACACAAATTCCTGGAAAAAATCCAAATTTTTGGGCAATTTTTAAGAAGCAGCAACATCGATAGAAAATTGTAAAATTGTAGCTCCCAGTATCTAGTTTTAGGATAAAGACTTTAAAATTTTGTAGCATCTGCGGTTTTCGAGTAATCCAGGTTCTTTTTTGTTTTGCCACTATAGGAATCGGATACCTTGTTCTTTTATTGTTTTACACACCTTGATACGTCCACCACCCGCCCGAATATCGGTCTTCAAATAGAAGAGGATCCTTTTGTCTTTGATTATCGATATTTAATCAGCCAATGGTCGCACTGAAAGTTAAAAATAGGGTTTCGAAGGAAAAAAATTTCAATTCGTCAAAATTGAAAATTTTTAACTTTTTGGATTTTTAGTTGTGGCTACACGAAATTTAAGGCGTGTAAAAAATTAAATAAAGCTAAATGAAAAAGGAATTGATCCCTATAGTGCTCAAGAAAAACAAAATTTCCACGCCCTTAAGGCTTGATTTCCTCGAAAGCGGTGCCGCTATATACCGGCCGCCACATAGCGGTAGAGTATCCCTGCAAAAATCGTGAGTACTCCATGCATGCATGTAGGGAGTACTCCCTATGGACCAACGGAGTGCTCTAAAATTAACCACAATTCATACAAAAAATATGGTCCAATTAACATTGCGATGTCCTAGGACTGAACCACATACTCCAGCTCCGCATTACATCAGAGTAATCCATGGAGTGCCCACAGCCCAATAAACGTCGTGTGGTGATTACAATCGTTAAAAACGAGCAATGATCGGCTTACAATATCTTCGTGTAGAAACATGAGTTGGTCCATTGCTGCATTACAGTGGAGTATAATGGTATGTACTCCAGTGGACCACATGATACAACGATTTTTGCAAGGATGTTGTCAAAAATGCTGCAATGTAAAAGGGCATAAAATATTACGGCCGTGATGACGGTAGAAACTCGTTCAACAACGTTTTGTCCCCAGACATTCAGAAAGCGGTGAACATTTCATCAAATATATGTATAAACAAGTAAAGGTGCCTAAGTTCGGATGTAACCGAACATTATATACTCAGCGTGAGCTTCAATTGTACATTTAATTTCAGATAAATTACTTTTGTACATATCACGTGGCACCGCCCGTTTAAAAAAATGTCTCCCCATTTCCTCTTACAAAGAAACCTGATAAGTGAAATATCATTGATTCAAAACTATTTTTTGGTAAGTTACAGCTTATTATTTTAGTCTACGACCCTTTTCAAATTGTTTTATATCTAAGTTGCCGTGGTCTTTAACCGATCCCGTCCATTTTTACTAGAAATATTTTCTGCTATAAGGAAAATATGTGTACACAATTTTGTTACGATATGTAAATTTTTTTCGAGTTATGGCTCCCGAAACATAAAAATTGCTTAGTCATAAAAGGGCCTATGCCACGCCCATTTTTTTAAATTTGACGTTTTTCCTATTTATTATTATAAATTCACTTGGGAAATGAAATACCATTAATATAAAGCTCTTTTTGCAAGGATATAGTTTATTTTATTCGTCAACGACCCTTTTAAAAATCTTGTATATAAAAGTAAGCGTGGTCCTTAACCGATTTTGTAAATTTTTTTACAAAGCATTCCTTATAGTAGAGGCAACCTCTCTGCCGAATTTTGTTACGAAAGGTTTAACGATTTTTGATTTATGATTAATAATATTTGTAAATTGACTTTATGACATGTGGGCGGTGCCACCCCCCATTTAAAAAACTGTTTTCAAATTTTTATCAAGAGTCTCAATATCAGTTCACATGACAAGTTGCAACATTCTAGGTATATTATTTACTAAATAATCAGGGTTTTTGTGTTTTCCAAAATGTTATATATATAAAAAGTGGGCGTGGTTATCATCCGATTTCGCTCATTTTCAATACAAATCTATTCTGGGTCCAGATAAGCTCGTGTACCAAAATTGGTGAAGATATATCAATATTTACTCAAGTTATCGTGTTAACGGGCATGGCACAATCAAATTTTTTTTTCGATACTGATGATTTTGATATATGGAAGTCTATATCTATCTCGATTCCTTTATACCTGTACAACCTACCGTTATCCAATCAAATCAAAGTTAATGTACTCTGTGTGCAAAGCACGCTGGGTATAACAAGCAAAAAAACGGGAAAAAGAATCAATTAAGTCAAAATATCATCGATATAAACCGTTGAATAAGCTCTTCCAGCTTTACAAAAAAAGCGGTGCCGCTAATGACGGTGAGTATAGCGACCGTTCTTTAGCGGTCGTAATATAGCGGCACGGTTTTCCGAGGAGACCATGCTTTTAGACCAAAACAGATTACCGCCTGTTGAAAATTACCAAAAAAGTTGGCATTTTTTTATCCTTGAATTTCTCCCAGTAGTGTATATGCAACAAGCCGATAACTCGTCGATAAGATAATACACCTATAAACCATCGTTAACAGCCCGAGATCTGAACGATAACAAACAGTTAGCACTTCTAAATCAATTGATATGATACCAGCCGTGTGGTTTCGTGTCTGGTTCCGGTCTTGACTTCTAGTCTTTTCTTTTACCTGAAGAAAATTTTAACTAAAAATCTTATATAATATTTCTAATTGCTGTTTTTATGTACAGGCCCCATTTTCGTTCGTATTTGGAATCCAAATCTATAAATAAAGTTTTGGTTGCAGAGATGGACATTCGTGCTATTAGCGAGCTTTGGGCCTTATTAGTCGTAGTGCTTTGTTTAGCTATATTTTATTAAAATAATTTGTTAAAAATAAACGATTGTGAGCATTCGTCAGATGGCAGCATAAGCGCATGTCAGTTTTTATTGATAGATGATTGATTGATAGAACAGCTGATTTATGTTGATATTTGATATAAGACTTTTGTATTTTGTTGCGGAAGATGCGCAAGGGTCCGGCTCGTATTACAAAATTTATGAAAAAATCGTGTTAAGAAATTTTGTCAATAGCCTGACTATGAGTAACACGGCCTTAACTGTTTTGATTGGGAAGCCCAGTATATAGTTAGCTACGTACGAGTATACTCTTTTAACCCTTAATAAGTAGGCATAACTGACGTGCAAAACTAATTACATACTTATAATGTATGTATATATGTATGAATATTAGGACGTCACAACAATAAATTTTGGAGTATTATCAATAGCAACTAAGAATTTATTTTATTATTCAAGCCTGTTGACTAGACATTAAGGAAAATACTCTGAATTAGAAAATATAGATACTTAAATCATATAAATTTTTGGAAAGCAAGAAAACAGTTACAACAGTTCGACGCCGGCGAAAAAGAAAGCAAATTAAATATTGCGTAAACTTTCAATCTCAATTAAGGATGACGACAGACGCCTCGCCTAGCTTATAGCACGCACACTGTCATTAGCCTAAGAAATATTCGAACAGCTTTTGCTGCTGTAAAATCAATTTTTTCTAACTTAGCCGGTTTACACGCTCAGGCGGTGCATACGCACTTGTGCTTCTATAAATAATACGAATGCACCTATCCAACAACTGCAGCAGATAGTATATACATACGCACGAAAACAAGTTAGTTGAAAAACTCAATAATCACACCAACAACAATCATTCAACTCAAGGAAAAAGTAGCCGCAAAAGATAAACTTTAAGCGTTAAGTAGTAAATACGAGTAAATAGTTAATATACAAACTACCTCATGCATGTGCGTTCATTCGCTAAAAAAATTAAAAGTCAAGAGAATCTCTATATAAACTAAGTCTTAAGCGAATAGCAAATATACATATTTACATTGTACAGAAAACTGTATATGGCCAATTAGATAACTATAAGTGGTTGCACATAAACTTTACGGATCTATAAAGAGCAGTGAAAAACAAAAAACAAAAACAAACAAAACGAAAAAGCGTGGGGAAAAGCTTTCCAGTCATTACTATAGGTAAGTTTTGTTGTATGGTAAAAACTACAAAAGTTTGTTATAATAAGTAGTATATACTAAATATCGACTATGTTCATGTGTATGTACATTAACCTGGGTCAATTTGTATGCACGAAAGTTAACCGATATCGCGCCATCGATTTTTCGATAGGATTTGGGCTCAGGAAAAAAAGGGAGTATTTTGGTCCAAAAATTAACCCTTTCGCCATTTTTTTTTTCAGGCTCGAAAATTATTTTTTTAGGTATGCGTAGTGGAACATTTTTTCCTGAGCTCAAATCCTATCGATGGCGCGATATCGGTTAATAAATCGACCCAGTCTAATGTACATACATATGTAACTCTGTATCAATCTACCTATGCTGTGCTGACCACAAGTGTGATTCCAAGTTTAGCCACCAAGTGTGGTTAAGTTTCGTAAACTTATAACTTTTCATGAAGAAGTATGCGCATTTACATACATATTTATTAACATGCATACAGCAGCTAACAGAAAAATAGCAGTGACAGTTTTTATCAAATTTCGTCAACTAATTTTTCTTTTTTATTTTCGCTATATTAAGAAGAACTTCTCTGAAAGATTTGTATTATTCAAGCCTGAAGCTATGCAAACCAATTTCAAAAACGTTTTCGACAAAATTCTGGCATTTTAGAAAATTTTGAGAAAACTTCGAATGTTATTTGTTGTTCTCTAAACACCGTTCAAAAGGTTATTGGCCGTCGAACAGGGCGCGTCAGTTGCTCTTTTTTGGGTTAAGTGGCACTAATTGGCAATTCAAGTCGTTTTATCCCTGGTCTTTCCAGCGGAGTGGAAACCTCCCTCTTCCTCTGCTTCTATTAGAGGGTTCCGATAAAAATACTTTCTTAGTCGGAGCATCATATTTCATTCGCATAACATGGCCTAGCCAGCGTAGCCGCTGCATTTTAATTCGCTGTACTAGGTTGATGTCTGCGTAAAGCTCGTACAGCTCATCATTAAGTCTTCTTCTGAACTCGCTGTCGCCAACGCGTAGAGGTCCGTAAATCTTTCGAAGAACTTTTCTCTCGAAAACGACTTGTGGAACATGATTTTCGTTTGCCAAGAGAGTACTTTACTTTTCAACTGCATACATAGTCCAAAGTAGCATTTATTGGCTACTTCTGTATTAATTCAGGACTATTTCTAGAAAATGTTAGAATAATGTCGGATACCTTTAACTACTTACGTAAAATTTCCGGATAATTTTGGGATTGTTTCTGGATAATTTTTGTATTATTTCGGTGTTATTTACGGTGTTTTTATGTAAAATTTCGGGGTTCTTTCGAACAATTCCGAGCAGTTCGGGATAATCATTTCGGGAATACTTTCGGGAGGATACCCGGATAGTTATGGCATTAACTGAAAAGTTTTATTGATTATTTTGAAACTGTTTTCTGGGTAATATCGGAACTATCTTCGGAGCTTTTTGGGATTGTTTTCGGCATCAGTTGGAGACCATATTAGGATCAAATGAGGACTAAATTGGGGATAATCTTCGAAACAGTCTCGGATTAATTTAAGAAAAAAATTTAGGCTATTTTGGGATCATTTCGGGGTTGCTTATGATAATTTCTACTTCAGAAAAATTTCGGAATCGTATCATTTCGGCTTTGTTCAGTTGATTAATAATTATCTTTATCGTTTTGGGACTATTTCGTTTTCGGAACCGTTTCGAAATTGTTCTAAGTATCTTACTGGGACTATTTAATTCATCATCTCCTCTCACTTCAAACATTTTTTTGAGCACGCTTATATTAGCTTGATTTGTATATTTGTATGAACGTAAGTCCTTTATACCGATTAATTATAACAAGTGTTTCGTATACGCACTCCTACCCGTACTTTCTGGTGGCAAGGATATGTTTTCGTGTAATATGTTGGTTTTTAATAAAACGACGTGCTAATTTTAATCGTTACAACTTTGAGCCTATTCGAACTAGACCAGCAATATTCAAGCGGTTTCGGAAACATTTGCACATCATAACAACTACCCTACTATTGTCTATCCGTTCCAAAGTTCATGTTACTCCATTTATAATGTAAACTGCTATAAGGTTTCGAAGTAGCAATAATAAAACATTCAACAGCATCAATATGTGAATATCTCCGGATATTGAAATCCAGCTATGATAGCATCCAGCCTAACAATAGTTTATAGCAAACGAAATTATAAAACGATTAACACATTACATTCAAATCAACGACAAATCATATAATTAAAGCAAAAGTGCCCATAAATTCTCCTCACCTGCTATCTTTCATTAAAAATCACTTGTGCAGTCTCAAATCACTTAAAACATTCTTTACATTTCTCTACCGGAAGTCACAACAATCAAACCAACTTAACATCATTGCAATTTAAAACAGATTTAAACTAAAATGTATACAAATCCAAATACATAAATACATAAGTAGGTAGTTCTGATCCATTATATTTATTTAGGAATTTGTTAATCGTAAATTCTTTGTATTGCATAATGAGTACATTTTTATACTCAGTTGAGCAGAGCTCACAGAGTCTATTAACTTTGATTGGATAACGGTTGGTTGTAGAGGTTTAAAGGAATCGAGATAGATATAGACTTCCATATGTCAAAATCATCAGTATCGAAAAAAAATTTGATTAAGCCATGTCCGTCCGTCCGTCTGTCCGTTAACACGATAGCTTGAGTAAATTTTGAGATATATTGACGAAATTTGGTATGTAGGTTCCTGGGCGCTCATCTCAGATCGCTATTTAAAATGAACGATATCGGACTATAACCACGCCCACATTTTCGATATCGAAAATTTCGAAAAATCGAAAAATTGCGATATTTCATTACCAAAGAGGGATAAAGCGATGAAACTTGGTAGGTGGGTTGAACTTATGACGCAGAATAGAAAAAAAGTAAAATTTTGGGCAAAGGGCGTGGCACCACCCAATTTTAAAAGAATGTAATTTAGAAGTTTTGCAAGCTGTAATTTGGCAGTCGTTGAAGATATCATGATCAAATTTGGCAGGAACGTTACTCCTATCACTATATGTATGCTTAATAAAAATTAGAAAAATCGGAGATCGACCACGCCCACTTTTAAAAAAAAAATTTTTAAAGTGAAATTTTTACAAAAAATTTAATATCTTTACAGTATATACGTAAATTATGTCAATATTAAACTCCAGTAATGATATGGTGCAACAAAATACAAAAATAAAAGAAAATTTAAAAATGGGAGTGGCTCCGCCCTTTTTCGTATGATTTGTCTAGGATACATTTAATGCCATAAGTCGAATAAAAATGTATCAATCCTTGTGAAATTTGGTAGCGGCTTAGATTCTAGGACGATAACTGTTTTCTATGAAAAAGGGCGAAATCGGTTGAAGCCACGCCCAGTTTTTATACACAGTCGTCCGTCTGTCCTTCCGCTCGGCCATTAACACGATAACTTGAGCAAAAATCGATATATCTTTACTAAACTCAGTTCACATAATTATCTGAACTCACTTTCTATTGGTACAAAAAATGGCCGAAATATGACTATGACCACGCCCACTTTTTCGATATCGAAAATTACGAAAAATGAAAAAAGTGCCATAATTCTATACCAAATACGAAAAAAGGGATGAAACATGGTAATTGCATTGGTATATTGACGCAAAATATAACTTTAGAAAAAAACTTTGTAAAATATTAAGTAGAAGAAAATGAAAAAGTTCTGCAGGGCGAAATCGAAAGCCTTTTTAATCATGGCAGGAATACTGTTCGTGGTATTACATATATAAATAAATCAGCGGTACCCGACAGATGATGTTCTGGGTCACCCTGGTCCACATTTTGGTCGAAATCTCGAAAACGCCTTCACATATACAACTACCACAACTCCCTTTTAAAATTCTTATTAATTCCTTTAATTTGACACCCATATTGTACAAACAAATTCTAGAGTCACCCCTGGTCCACCTTTATAACGATATCCCGAAAAGGCGTCCACCTATAGAACTAAGGCCCACTCCCTTTTAAAATACTCATTAACACCTTTCATTTGATACCCATATCGTACAAACAAATTCCAGAGTCACCCCTGGCCCACCTTTATGGCGATATCTCGAAAAGGCGTCCACCTATAGAACTAAGCCCACTCCCTTTTAAAATACTCATTAACACCTTTCATTTGATATCCATATCGTACAAACAAATTCTAGAGTAACCCATGGTCCACCTTTATGGCGATATCTCGAAAAGCCGTTAACCTATAGAACTATGGCCCACTCCCTCTTAAAATACTCTTTAATACCTGCCATTTGATACGCATGTCATACAAATACATTCCAGGGTTACCCTAGGTTAATTTTCATACATGGTGATTTTCCTTTATTTTGTCTCCATAGCTCTCAACTGAGTATGTAATGTTCGGTTACAACCGAACTTAGCCTTCCTTACTTGTTTATTCATGAAAATTAAATTGAATGTTTACAAGCATACAATTACTTTAGAATTGTTTAAACTCGTGGCCACATGGAAGTTTATTACATTCTAGAAGATTAATGAAACAAGTAGGGAAGTCTAAGTTCGGGTGAAACCGAACATTACATACCCAGCTGAACACTTGAAATGATGTTATTGCTTGTTTTATGTACTTAATAGTGTTACAAGGCTGTGCAATAATACATATATATAAGGTTCTATTCTGAAGTAATTTTTCTTCGACTTATGGTTCCCGAAACAGAAAATTGCTTAGTCATAAAAGGGGCGGTGCAACGCCCATTTTTTTTAAATTTGAAGTGTTTCCTATTTATTGTTATAAATCCACTTGGGAAATGAAATACAATTGATATAAAGCTCTTTTTTGCAAGGATATAGCTTATTTTATTCGTCCACGATTTAAAAATCTTTTACATAAAAGTGGGCGTGGTCCTTAACGGATTTCGTTAATTTTTCTTCAAAGCATTCCTTATAGTAAAGGCAACCTCTCTGCTGAATTTTGTTGAGATAGGTTTAACGATTTTTGATTTATGATTAATAATATTTGTAAAATTGATTTTATCACAAGTGGGCGGTGTCACGCCCATTTAAAAAAATTTTTCTAATTTTTATCAAGAGTCTCAATATCAGTCCACACGTCAAATTTCAACATTCTAGGTGTATTATTTACTAAATAATCAGGTTTTTTGTGTTTCCAAAATGTTATATATATAGACGGCATAAACTATATCGATAGATATAGACTTCTGTATATCAAAATGATCTGGGCGAAAAAAGAAATTTATTTAGCCATGTCCGTCCGTCCATACACACGATAACTTGAGTAAATTTCGAGGTATCTTGATGAAATTTGGTATGTAGGTTCCTGCGCACTCATCTCAAATCGCTCTTTAAAATGAACGAAATCGGACTTTCACCACGCCCACTTTTTCGATATCGAAAATTTCGAAAAACCCAAAAAGTGCGATAATTCATTACCAAAGACAGATAAAGCGATGAAACTTGGTAGGTGGGTTGACCTTATGGCGTAGAACAGAAAATTTGTCAAGTTTTGGACAATGGGCGTGGCACCGCCCACTTTTGAAAGAAGGTAATTTGAAAGTTTTGCAAGTCGTAATTTGGCAGTCGTTGAAGATATCATGATGAAATTTGGCAAGAGCGTTACTTCTATTCCTCTATGTTAAATTAGCAAAATCGGATAACGAACACGCCCACTTTAAAAAAAAATTTTTTTAAGTCAAATTATAAAAAAAAATTGAATATCTTTACAGTATATAAATAAATTGTGTCAACATTCAACTCCAGTTATGATATGGTGCAACAAAATACAAAAATAAAAGAAAAATTCAAAATGGGCGTGGCTCCACCCTTTTTCATTTAATTTGTCTAGAATACTTTTAATGCCATAAGTCGAACAAAAACACATTCCAGGGTTATCCTAGGTTCATTTTCCTACATGGTGGTTTTCCTTTATTTTGTCTCCAAAGCTCACAGCTGAGTATGTAGTGTTCGGTTACACCCGAACTTAGCCTTCCTTCCTTGTTTTTCACTTTAAATTTATCTAAACATGCACTAAGGCACGATATACACAAGGCGAGATATACACTTAAGCTTTGGAGATGTCATCATGCTGACGACTCAATTGAAGTTCTACATTGTTGTTGTGGTTGCTGTAGCGCTAAAGACACTATCCGCAGGCTTTGGGGAGTATTATCGATGTTGATGGTCATTTGGCGGATATAAATACGATACGTTCCGGTAACAAGCATCATTATGATAAATACCCGACCATCTTGAGAACGATTTAGTATGAACCTTCTAGACCACTCCGCCCCCACCCGCTACTTTCATGGGCCAGAGTCTTGGGTGCTAAACCAACAGGATTCGCCACGGGTAGGTGAGGCTGCCAATTTAGTTGGAGAAGCTATAAATTGAGCTGACAACCCCTCGAAGGTTGCGCTACACAACCCTTTAAATCATTTGGGTATTTTAGTCACCTCTTACGACAGGCATTAAACTTCTGGTAACACTACGCACTTATTCAGTCTATGCGAGGTGCTCATGGACCGGTCAGTTCAACCTAACCTAACCTACGATAGGCATACCTACCGCGGGTATATTCTGTGGCCCGTAACCCACAAGGGGTTCTACATTCAAGTAGGTGTGTTAGGTATCTTGGTAAACAGATTTCGTATGTAGCATCTAATACGCATCTATAATGATACGAAAGTATATTTAAATAAATAAGTAAGGAAGTCTAAGTTCGAGAAACCGAACATTATATACCCAGCTGTACACTTGAAATGCTTTTGTTGTTTGTTTTGTGTGCTTAATAGTTTTACAAGGCTGTGCAATAATGCATATACATATGGTGCTATTCTGAAGTAATTTTCGCTTAAAAAAGCAAAAAGGATACAGAGGCTAACACCGATGACCTTGAGCGGGTAATAATGCAGTTTTCCTTCAGATATGAGGATTTTCCTACTGTTTAAAATAAAGATATAAAAGAACAATAAACATAAACACACAAGTGCCATTGTACTAAAAAGCGTTACTACAACAAAAGGGCAGGGTTATTGACGAAATTATTCAACTTTTGACTAGAAATAGCTTATTACCTGCAATATTATTTTATTGTAATTTTTATACCTTTCATGAAAATGAAATGGTATATTAATTTCGTCACGAAACCGAAAATTGTAAGTCCTTAAAGGAAAATAGATAGACCCACCATTAAGTATACCGAAATAATCAGGTTGAAGAGCTGAGTTGATTTAGCCATGTCCGTCTGTCCGTCTGTCCGTCTGTCCGTCTGTCCGTCTGTCTGTTTGTATGCAAACTAGTCCCTCAATTTTTGAGATATCTTGATAAAATTTGGTGAGCAGGTGTATTTGGGTGTCCGATTAGACATTTGTCGGAACCGACCGGATCGGACCACTATAGCATATATCCTCCATACAACCGATTTTTCAGAAAAAGAGGATTTTTGTAATATCTTACCCAATTTAACCGATTGAAGCTTCAAACTTCACCATATACTTTCGTATATTGCACATATTTTTGCCTGAAAAAATTTATGAGATCGGTCGTATATATAGTATATATCCCCCACAACCGATTGTTCAGATAAGGAACTTTTCGTAATTACTGCCCTATTTTAAGAGCTAGAGGCTTCAAATTTCAGCGAATGCTTACGTATATAGCATATATTGTTGTCTGAAAAAATCATAAAGATCGGTGGTATATATAGTATATATATGGTGGTATATATAGTATATATATATAGTATATATATATATATTTTCGCAAATTTTAGCCCCATTTTAACAGCTAGAAGCTTCAAATTTCACCGAATATTTACTTATATAGCATATATTGTTGTCTGAAAAAATCATAGAGATCGGTTTGTATATATAGTATATATCTCATACAACCGATTGTTCAGATAAGAAACTTTTCGCAATTTCTACCCCATTTTAACAGCTATAAGCTTCAAATTTCACTGATTGCTTACGTATATAGCATATATTGATGTCTGAAAAAATCATTGAGATCGGTGGTATAAATAGTATATATCTCATACAACCGATTGTTCAGATAAGAAACTTTGCGCAATTTCTGCCCCGTTTTAACAGTTAGAAGCTTCAAATTTCACAAAATGCTTTCGTATATAGCATATATTGTTGTCTGAAAAAATCATAGAGATCGGTGGTA